>NW_027137598.1:1083822-1543395 GCF_001692895.1 Cenococcum geophilum 1.58
AAGATATAATTATNGTTATNCTTAAGCCATTNTATANAATTNNANAGGNAGNAANTTACTANTNGGCTACCTATAGCAAGCACTATAAAGAGAAGCTTTTAATAACTACTTCTATATTTAATCTATACTTCTTTATTATAACTACAGGAACTCTATTCGGAATTGTCAGTATATAAACCGACAATATAATTATCTTAGGAGATAACCGATTTTTAGCTCTTAAAGAAGACAAGCTAGTAAAGGTAAATCTTATAGCAAAGCTAAAGGAAAAGCTTAATTTAATAACACTATTACTCTTTAATAGATATATCCTCTCCCTAAACGAGAATTCTATTACTTTATACCAGAAGGGTTAAGGCAAGAAGATTAACGTTATTAATATTAATTCTCCAAAATAAGGATATGTAGAGCAACGCGCTTATAGAGCTTATATCGCTTCTATCTATTAACCCAAGGCTTTATTTAATCTCTCTATTACCGCTTAACACCAGGAACCAACTAAGGATAATATCCTTACCCTAAATAAGTGTCTCTTTTAGTAAATAAACTATCTTGACCGGGGACTACTCTACGTGCCTATTAATCTTCCTACTACTAAGCTCTTTGTATTTGTTAATAAATCGTTTATAAATAATAAAGATTTTAGCTCCTAGCTAGGATATAAGATTATTATCGCAAACAAATCTACTAGAGAGAATGACTTTATAATCCACAGTAATCTTATCTATTAGAGCTTAACTAAGAGTAAGCGCGTTACTTAAAGCGTTCTAGCGTTAGAGATATATAGAATAGTTAGCGGAGTTAATATAGCAATTACAATTAGAACTACCCTAAAGATAATTATAGATTAACTCGAACTTCCTATTATCCCTATAATTGTATATACCAACTTATACTCCCTCTATAAGTGCTTAGTTAAGCTTAGTACTATAAAGGAGAAGCGCCTTATAATCGATATTATAGCACTTTATTAATCCTATAAACAGCAAGAACTCTTTAAGATTTAATAAATTAACGGTTAAGATAACCTAGTAGATATAATAATAAAGGCAAACCTAAATAAGGCTCTAGAAACGTTTATTAATATAAATACTTTACGCGTATAAGTTAAAGGTTAGGTTAAAAGGGAGTAAGAGTATAACACTCTATAGACCCTAATTTTAACCAGCCAATTAGGATTTTCTATACCCGGTATAGAAAATCGCTATTAGCTCGCTTATAGCTAGCGCCTTAGCGGCCCTAACGGCCCTAATATAATATTTACCCACGACTCCTTAGTAAGAAAGCACTACGTACTAAGAGGCAAATTTTAGGATAGCGAGACTTATATTACAATAGCAATAGTAAGTAAAGAGGATCTATATTTATTATAATAGTTAAGCAGTATTTATATATAGAGGGCAACTATAAAAGAAGAGTTGCCAGTATCAGGAATAAGGCAATTTGCTATTACGTATGGTAAACTGCCGTCACGTAATGGCAAGTTGCCATTACGTGTCGCCACGGCATTAGCGTGGCGAGGAGCCTTAAGCTCCTCGCCCTTCCTCATTCTAATTAATAAGCTTTATTAACCAACATCACTGTAACCTACTTAAGTAGTTATTATTAGTGAGTCACCCTATATAACCAACAATTAGTTTAGTATAGCGTCCGATATCCCTAGCTTTCCTTTATAGCTTTATAGGGTTCTCTATAAGAAACTTAGCTAGGTTATTATTGACTTCCTAAGTCTCTAGTGCGGGTGGCGTAATATAGGTAGTTTAAGGGCGGCGTAGTATATAAATCTATTGCGGGTTAAGCTATATATCCTTTTTAAAGGCCTAGTCTTTACGCATAGTATCGGCCTAGTAAATGGTATTAATTTAGGGCCATATAAGGTTTTTTATTATAATACTAATTTCTTTTATAAAGGAAGGGGTTGGGGGTAGAGTTTTAGGCTAGATAAGCCGTCTACTCTATACTTTAAGCTATAAGCCTAAATAGGCTAGCTATTTTCTTCCTAAGATTATATTATAGCTTCCTAAGTCCGTAATAAGAAAGGGGATATTATACTACCATCGTCCATTAACGCGGAGGTAGATCTATAAGATAGTTATAATAGGTGGCTCTATTTATCCGTTATAACCGCAAATAGGGATTAGTTTAGGCAGTTCTTCAAGGGGTATATTTAAAAAGTTAGCTAGTTTTATAGCACACTTTATATTAATTAAGGTAAAGGTATTTATTCTTAAGTTAGCTAAAGTAGAGGTTAAAACTTAATATCTATTATAAAATAAAATATAAGGGATAGTGCAGCTTTTTCTACCAACTAGCTAACCTAGATTGATATATAATATATTAATCCCTTTTAACCCTAGAGAGGAGTCTTCCTCTAGGGTTTCTTTTTTTCTGGCTCTATATTGTCCTCCTAAATTAATAGAACCTCGTTTGTCCTTACCTTTATTAAGTAGTTCCTAGTAGGGTGGCCTATTTAACCACACGAGAAGTAAGCTCCTTAATCGCTAAGGGCCTATATATAGGGGTTGCTATATATAGGCCGGGTGTATACCGGGCCCGTAGTAGGGGTAGCTACGCGGCTAGCTACTGGGTTGGCTATAGGAGTTGCTAATTATACTAGGGCACTATAGGCCGTACTTATAGTACTTATAGCCTAGTTTATAAGGTTTTTAGTTTTTAACCAGTTAGCGCGTGCCTTAATTTAATAAAGGCCTTAGTTAATAGCTAGGCAATAGTCCGTAAGTTCCTTTAATATTTATACTATAGTATAAGCTAGTAATACGGCCCGCTATAGGTCCAGGGTAAGCTTATTAAAGAGGTCTAGTAGTAGGTCTTCCTAGGGGATCTAGGCTTATCCGGCTAGGTATAGAAAGCGGGTTTAGAAGGCCGAAAAGGTCTCCGTTATTTTTATGTTTAGGCTTTTATAGCTAAAGTAGGCGTTTTATACTTTAAAGGGGTCTTTATAAATAGAAGACAAGTATTTAATTATTTCTTCTTTAGAGATAAAGGGGTTTACTAAGTCTTCCGTATATTACGGGCGTAAATACGTCTAGGTGTCTCTGCTAGTACGGCCAAAGATATAGGCCATTCTAGCTTAGGCGTTAGGGAAGTAGTCTATATTAACTTTAAGCTTATCCCGTAATTAAAGCTTCTAATTATTAAATATAGGGTTAGTTCCGTCTATAAGTAGTAGGGGGTCCGCAACCTTTACTAACCGCTTTAGTACTATATAGGTTTTAGTAGATCCACTAAGGCGCTAGGATAGGGCCTAAAGGACTATCCCATACGCCGTTACAAAAGGTGCTCCTTTTCCTAAGCCAACCAGAGGCTCTAGATTTAATTAAGTCTTGGCAAAATAAAGTTGCAGATTTGATCAACTAATTATAACCCAATATTATAGTAATAAAGCTTACATTTAATATATAATTCGGCTCTAGGTTAAACAAGGTCTATATCATTAGAAGAACGTTTACAGCCCATTGTAGTGGTTTAATCACGATAAGAAGCTATATCGAGACGCGTGTTGATGTTTTGGTGTTCGCGCACGGGCCACAATAAAAGGAGCACCTTAACGGCGCATGGGATAGTAAGTCTTTAGTTGTCTAATAATAACCTATTATTAGATATAGGGGTATCTCTAGCTTTAAGCAGCTCTTGTAATTGTTTAATTTCGGTATTAGTAGCCACAAGCTCCGCCTAGGGGGTTAAAACATTAATTATTTCTTTATCCGAAGTATTTAAGGGTCTTACAGCTGCTTTACCTACTACTATAGTTTGTAGCATAGTGGTAGAGGTATTAGGTAATTCTAGGTAATTTCTTTAGGGGTTCTGGTTTATATATATCTTATAGGTCCTTTCCTTAGGGTTCTATTCTTTTCTTTTAGGTCCTGTCCTTGTGGTCCTAGTAATGTCCTTAGGGTCCTATTCTGTGTTCTTATAGATATATTTAAGTTCCTTCTCAGGAAGAAAGAGTAGAGTAAGCTTTAGATAATATTAGCGACTTAGTCAATCGAGACATAAGCACGGCAAAAGGGTCGCGCAAGCCTGTACGATTGGATTGTCTATAAATGAGAATCTAAAGCTAAAGAAAGGAAAGGAGAAGAAGGGGAGCGCCGCTCGAAGCTATATACGATCTTCGCGTCACGTGACCGCAATATGCGGCAATCTGTGGCAACTTGCCGGTGCGTAGTTCTGCCAAGTTCTGCCAGTGCCGTAACACACTCTAAAGTGAAGATAGTCACCGCCAACTTTGAAAGATTGTTAACTGACTTGCCCACGATATCTCTTACTTTCCTGAGATGCTATTTCTTGAAGCGTCTTGCAGGTGGGGCAGTAGCAGCTACGGCCTCGCTCAGCTAGGACGGTCGCTGTCCTTTTTCGGCCATGATGGAATGAGCGCTCCATGTCAGCCACGTACATCATCCCGTCCCGCCGCCACTGGAACTAGGAGGTGTCAGCGCTAGGGTAGCCAAGAGAAGATCTACCTTCCCCCTGCAGCCTTTTAACCATCGTCATCCCACACCCGGGGGACCCCGAGTACGGGTGTCTCATGGGAGACATGACACCGACGCCGTACTCTATCCATCATCTTGGCGTACTTAGTCGTGGTGTTTCGTACAGCCTCGGATGTTCCGGAGCTTGCAGACCGTGCTTCGATCGACCTGGTGTTCTTGGCATCTAGCTTGGCATTACTACCCTACCTACCTACCTAAACCATTGATATATTGTCCCGTAGCCGCTGTCCTCAACCGCCAAGCCCGGTATAGAGTGATACACTCAACGTCAGACGATCGTGCAACGGCCTACAAGTTTGTTGAGCGCATCTGATATAGTGACACCGCATCGCCCAGCACTTGGCACAATCTCCCTAACAAGCAACGATTCTCAGACGTCAGAGTCAACGTCAACATCTACAAAGGGAGAGATAAGCATTAGGATAATGGGATAGAAACCCCTGTACCGCACTTGTATTCGAATCTATCAGATCTAGCGCTACGCGCCAACCCCCCGCACATCTCTAGAGGCTACAGAAGGGGAAAAGCAAAAACCTCCTTGGCACGAAGCTACCCTAGGAGAGTGGAGAAATACAGATTAAGGGTGAGAGAAAAAGAGAGAGAGAGCGCCGAGCCCAGCCCAGCCCATCGAGTCGCAATTAAGGCGCTACGCCAACCCCCGGAAATCCCTCCCGCCACGGCCTCCACACTCCACAGAAGTGGAGAAAGCAGCCTTGCCGGCAAAAGTGTACATCAAGAACGATCATCGCATACCGCCCATAGTAGCCAGTAGGGGCTACGCCTTACCCAAGGCCCTCTTGCAGTGAAACCCAACCCCCCTCCCTTATCCATTCCGTAGTAATGACAGCCAAGCCGCCGCCGCTGCCGCCCATCCAGATACCATAAACGCCGTGAAATTGTGTGTAATTTCATGATGAAACCCGAGAATACATAATATCTTCTATGCATATCCCACCCTCCCCCTTTTCCCTTGGACAAGATCTCGGCCGTTGTGTTCCGGCTTATCCCCTGTATACGCCAAATAATGCAGGGGCTTGTGAAAAGCCAGAAAAAGCCGTGATCAAAGGATGGAATGAATAGAAGAAATGATGTTAATCACGCCCGTGATTGACAAGAGCGGCCCCAATA
Source organism: Cenococcum geophilum 1.58 (assembly GCF_001692895.1). Classification (NCBI taxonomy): domain Eukaryota; kingdom Fungi; phylum Ascomycota; class Dothideomycetes; order Gloniales; family Gloniaceae; genus Cenococcum; species Cenococcum geophilum. The sequence continues at coordinate 1,089,462 of NW_027137598.1, forward strand.
GCAATACCATAGATAAACACATAAAGTCATACTGAATGAATGTAGAGCAGTAACGAATGGTAGTAGAACAAGTAGCAAAAAAGTATCGTCATGCCAAACAGAAACGTAAAAATTCCGTGGCCGTCCAGGTGCCCGAGAGAAAATAAATTAGGGTTCTAGAAGATGAAGATCTAATGAATAGCCTCGGAACGGCGAAGCTTGTAGTCAGGAAGCAAGTCGAAGTCATCCGTCTCGGAATTGTAGTGCCATGCCTTGAACTCAACTCCATATGGTTTCTATGAAGAAAATTAGTTATTGAACAAAATAGTGTTTCTTGAGAAATTACTTACAGGCTCGAGCTGGTAAAGCATACCAATCGGGCAATCGAGGTCTGCTACTTCGTCGCGCCTTAAACCTTGGAAGTACGCAAGTAGAACACGAGCGACCGAGCGATGGGTTATCAAGAGGCAGTGGTCTGTCATCCTCTCAAGTTCAACAATGACAGGTCGGAGGCGGTTGATAACATCAAGATATCCTTCTCCGCCAGGTCCTGGATAGCGATACGCTAGCTTGTCCATTCTCCGGCGATTATATTCTTCCTCATACTGGCTCTTGATCTCGTCATACGTCAGGCCCTCCATGATACCACCGTTAAGCTCATCCAGCATCCGCATTTGCTTAACCTCAAACTCTTCTTCGTCAAAGTACTCGGCTGTGTGAATGCTTCGCTTCAACATTGAGGTCCAGACACAGAAGTTCTTTGGTTCGCCATCATCAGCACCATAATGGGGATTCGGTGGTGTGTGATCGCCAGGATGAGGAGGGAAGTGAGTGTTTGCCGCTTTATCAGCTTGGTGAACCTCCCAGTTCTTGCGTTCATGATCAATGAATCTAGCCATCGCTTGAGCGTATCGTTTTCCGTTCTCACTTAGATCGGAGTCTCCGCCAATTTTGCCAGTAACGTTGTCCAGCGACTCTCCATGTCGAGTGACCCAGATCATTCTCGGCGCTAGGTTGAAATTGAGTAGGTAGTAGACCGCCTGAGCAGAGAGAAAACCCTTGATCTGATGTGAAATGACTTTGCGACCAACATCAACCATTTTGACGTACGGCATATTATTCTTTTCTTCGTAGTCGCCCAGTGGCACGTAATTCTTTTCGTAGATGGCCACGCGCTTCTTGAAGTCCTCCAGGGCCGCGACAGGATCCTTACCGTCGTAATCCGGGCCAGACAGCTTGAGGCGCATGTTTGACTCGAGCAAGGTCTTATTCTGGCAAACGCTTTCAACGAAGAGCACATTGAGTTCTGGTCCAGCTCGTTCGCGAATTCGGCTCATGATTTGCTTTCTTCGCATCAAGGTGCTGTTTGTGGCGTCGAGAATGCCGACGGAGCCACCAGAAATCAAAATGTATTCTAAGAGCTCATCGAGCGTATCCATCGCGCATTGTTCTCGAATCAGAGCCGCTTTCTTGTTCCTAGGATCAAAAAAGCTCGCAGACTGGTCCATAGCCTCAGTTCCTTGCTCCTCATCTGGCGTTGATGCTCGGGTTAATTCGGGAAACTTCGCTTCCAGTTGAGCGTGAACCTCATCATCTACGGCAAAGTCATTGCCCATTGTGCTGTTCCTAATCTGATGAGGATGGACCGGACTTGGAAGATAGAGCGGAGCGAGTCCTTCGACTGGAGCTTCGCCATTGATAAGGATTTTAGCGGCAAGGTGCGGAGCGTCTAGTTTGGGCTTGTCTGGCACACTCGACATGCCGTTAGTACCGTTGAATCCGCCAGCTGAACCTCCGGAATTGACTTGAGCTAGACTTGAGGGATGCCGGTGCCCGCTTGCAGCTATCCGTCTTCGTTCACCGACGTTGAATATCTTGGTATCATGCTGTAACCAGTTTAAGTATCTTGCCATCTTCTTCGTGATGTAGCTTTTACCCCTGGCGGGCAAGCCCACCATTACAATCACGAGTTTAGATCCAACATCACGTTGCGATATTCTGCCGTCAGGAGAAACCTTTGACCTAGTTAATCCGGGAATATCAAGTGTGGTAGGGCGAATTCGAGGAGTGGATCCGCCGGAATTGTTCTTCATCGCATGCCTAGTCAATTATTAGCTTAATGTTGAAATACAAAGCTTTGACTTGTTCAACAATTCAGGTAGGGATATCATTACTTATAGAGAGCGGCGTTAGATACTAGAGAAGGAGTGACTTACGTTTTTGGGCTGCTGGGTACAGTAGGCGCGGGTGTATCGCTGAGGGCGATTCCCACACCATCTTTAGCCAGACTAGGCACATGGTATCCACTGACAACTGGAAGAGGTTTGAGCTCCGTCTGAGAGCATGGAGGTTCCGCCTTCTTTGATATGCCGTTTGACTTTCGTAACTCTGATATGACGGAAGATTTATTGGTGGGAGCACGAACTTCGCCGCTCGGATCGCTGCGACAATCAAAGTTCGAGTCGTTGGGGACTTTGCTCATAAGGACCGATTTTGCAAAGATTGAATGCTGGCTTTGTTTGCGGAGGGTGTGGGAGTGAGAAGGTCGTCGTCCAGAAAGATTCTGGTCTGTAGTTATGAGTGGCATGGCGCCCAGCCGGATTAGCTGCTTCAGTGTGATGTCGTATGAGGCGCTAGCGTGGGCTGGCGGGCGTGCGGCGTCCGAGCAAGCCGGGTGGTGCTCACAGGAACCACAAGAAACAGGATCGATGCTGACGAGGAGCTGTCACAATATGGATAACGGTGACTGGATAGCTGGAGGGGCGGTGCGCTTGCACTCCAACGGTCGTGAAGGGGGAGGCCGCCGTTGCTCTTGTGCCCTGTTTTGGGACACGTTCAAGGCACACTCAAGGTATGGTCTAGATAGTGAACGAAATGGTAGTGTTGGCAGAGAAGCAGGGGGGGGGTCTTGTAAGTCTTGTAAGTCAGGAAAGGAGGAGTGACTCCACCGCCCGCTCAGACTTCGCAGTCAGAGCGAGCGGAGGAGAGCAGAGCGCCCCGCAGATACATAAACTCTGAGCTTTGGCGATGGGGCTCTCTTGATCGCGCTCTTCGGAGTTTATGTAGTAAATGAACACGGTCTGCGACCTTGACCTGGGCGCACCTGCGACAAGGGCCGCAAGGAAAGCCCCCACGGTTACCGACGTCCCAACCCGCACCCAATCATTCACGCACGCTCTGCATTCGGTGGGAGTCGTTGACAGGCTACCCCAAATGCATTCAGGCAAAGTACTCCTCTGAAAACTCCGCACTGTACGCGGCCTCGTGAGGCTGTCCTCATGCCTACGAATTCAAATACATACATTATAGCCGCCATCCTCCAGCTTGGGGAGCCAATCTGACAAGTTGCTCCGCCTTCAGCTTACACAGCCAGGACGGGTTCGTGTCGACGCCAGGTGTGAAACCTGCAAGCCTCGGCGCAAGATATCGATGATGCACAACGTGTCTCCCTTCAAGTCTTCAACTTGAGCGTGAGGACAAGGAGGCAGGCATAGGCAGCCGCGCTGAGCGCTGTCAGCACCGAGACAACGTTGCCGCTTGTCCTGAACCTCTTGCGGTGCAACCCATCCTCCCCCACTTCCGAGAAGAACTGCTTGTTCCCTTGCTGCCGTCGAAACAGGCTGGTGAACAACACGCCGGCCCCGTACATAGCAAACAGGGCGCCGATAGAGTAGAACTCTGATGTGAAAATCTTCAGCACAATGAGCGAGAAGGAGAATTGCCCAAGTGCTGTCCGGATGTATGCTCCCTCGAATGTCCGCTGGGCGGCTCGTATTTCGACTAGCTCAGATGGCGTAAGTACTACTGAACGAGCGCGGTGGAGGCGGAGGTGGTATCTGTCGGCTGCATTGCGTCCCTAAAAGCAACGTTGAATGAATCAAGCTTTTAGTTCGCATTGTGGAGAACTCTTACCTCAAACATGATTCAAATCGGCCGGATCGATAGCCTTGATTAATAAGAACCTGGGTCTGAATGGCACTTGAGATGGTGGGATTGTGCTAGATATGCATGCTATCTTGGAGGTACTGGCTGGCGCAAAGAGAAGCGCTCTCGCAGACAAGCTCTTTTTGAGGATAGAAGTTAGATGATGTTCAACAGTTAGATGATGTCCAACAACTTCTGGGGTCGGAACGTGGGACGGGTGATGACGGAGACAAAATATGCTGCGTGAACGTGACCGAGGATATGTGCACTTGTTCACCCTATGAAGTCTAACTATCGTTTACAAAGCTTTTCAATAATTCGCTGAGCTTACAGCGACGAGATATATACATCTCTTCAATACTCTTACGATTCACACTGCAGAGCGTGTTACGAGGCCATTACTTTGGTGCGAATTGAGATTCTTTAGAATCATGTCTCTTCGTTGCACTTTCGTTGCACTTTCGTTGCACTTCCATATCACGAGTGGTAACCCCCCTCTCCCTTCTCAATTTCCTGGCCGACCCCAACACCCTCGCCCCCTTGGAAGCTCCCTCACTTCCGTTCCCCGCCCAGCCCCTCTCAGTGACCCCGGCTCAAATAAAGCTTCATCCCGGCCAGCTCTAGACTCTATCTCAGTTTGTTTCGAACTGGATTGGCGAGGTTTCCAACCCCGCTAGCACGAGCCGAGCCATTTGCTTTGACGACTTTGGCTGGGCTTTCAGGCATCAGGTAAGATATAATTGCTCAAGCACCTCCCTACTCTAGACTGTACGAGGAAGATTTCCATATGCTAATACAGGGCTCCCTAGCAATTCGGTCTTAGCCACGAGAGCACCTTAACCGCGTTGACTGCAACAAAATTCACTACCTCACAAAGAGAAGTTTCTTTCAGCTAAGACAGCTGTTTCGCCATCTAACGACTCACCTCAAAGAATTTTGTTCCACTATAAATGCTTGCGCGCAGCCATCCGGCATCCTCAATTTGCATCAAACAGAGCAAGCATGACGAAGTCGAGGTCTCCCCTCTTTCAATATGTAGACCCACGAGAGCCGGATGCAGAAGATGCGATTTCTGTGTCGGCGAATACAACAGCATCTTCCGAGACGAAAAGAAAGCGGGGAACTGAACCGAAGTTCTATGCGGTCAAGGTGGGGAAGAATCCAGACATATACCACAGCTGGTCAGATTGTCTGGCCCAGGTGAAAGGGTTCAAAGGCGCCATATGCAAGCTCTTCACAGCAAAGCAAAATATTATGGAAGTGCTAATGTCAATATTCAGATAAATCGTTCAGTTCCCTCAATGAAGCTGAAGCTTTCATGCGCGATGACCCCACAAAATCTCCCAAGCCGATCCTAAAATACTACGCGGTTCAAAATGGTCGATCTCCCGGAATTTACACCGACTGGCCTTCGGCACAGAAGCAGATCACTGGTTGGAAGCACCCGAAGCACAAAAGCTTTACAACAAGATCGGAAGCGGAAGCATTCGTTGCAGAAGGCAAAAGGATTACAACAGGAGAAGCTGTACCAAACGTTCACATAGATCCAGACGTTGAATCTGAAGCATCGATGGCTGATGGGAGAAAGGGATGTAAGGTCGGGGACAATGCACTGACATCAAAGAAGCAGAAGAAGAACGATGGGTCTCCTGTTGAGGCCTTAGTCAATGGTGGTGAACAAGAGGGTAGGGAGCCGGGTACGGGTCCTCTCCCACCAGACGCCGAGGACGGGTTTGATCGGACGGTAACTCTCAACACCAAGACTGGAAACGTGGAAAAAAAGACGGAGCAACAACTGAACGCTAGGAAGCTACAGCCTACAGGGGAATCCAAGGGCGTCCTTAAGATTTACACCGACGGCAGCTCACTTGGCAATGGTCGAGCGGGCGCAATCGCTGGCGTTGGCGTCTACTTTGGTCCAAACGACCCCAGGTGAGATTCTTTCCCCATCATTTATTTACTGCGTTCCTCTAGCACCGGCTCGCTGAACTCGTAACTAATAGGGAATCATCCAGGAATGTCTCTGAAGCCTTGGCAGGGCCTCGTCAGACTAATCAACGCGCCGAACTCACTGGAATCCAACGCGCTCTTGACATTGCGCCTATTGACAGAGACGTCATGATTTACAGTGACAGCAACTACTCCATAAATTGCGTGACGGTTTGGTTTCAGAACTGGCGTAAGAACGACTGGAAGAACGCAGCCAAGAAACCGGTTGAAAACAAGGATCTTATTGAAGCCATCCTCAACAGAATTGAAGAGAGGAATTTGTGCAAGGCTAAGACGGAGTTTACGTGGGTAAAGGCCCACGCCAACGATCCAGGAAACCAGGCTGCAGATGCTCTAGCTGTTAATGGAGCAAGATCAAGGGTTGCAATGGCTTTGGGCGCGGCTGAGGTCTGAAAATGCGCAAGACGACGAATTTGATATTCTTCGGAGAAGGTGCCGGCGGCTGGATTACCTGTCTCAGAGGGTTCTGAAATGTGCGTAGGACCTAAGTCAGGAGAATCATGNACTGTGATAATGGTGATCATCAGCATTCAATTTTTTCAAAGGCGGCATTTATGCTAACGAGGTAGGAAGGGGTGGTAATTCTGCACGCATCTCTACTGTAAAATAGCACTAAAACATGGTTTATTCAGAATATCACACAGCTAATCATTCCAATTTCTGTCTATCCAGCGCTGACCCTCAGATTCGAAAGTCACAAAATATTCTGATAACCGATTCCAAGCCCTTCCGCGCATCAATGGTAACATCTGGCTCTCTGAAAAACCTCTGCCGTTCCACTCTCATCTTGACCTCCACCGTGGAGGCTATATCGCAGGAACCTAGTTCTCATCAAAGTCACCACCACCCCCATATTCATCTTCCACGTCAGAGTACCATTTCGGCCTTCTGGTCCCAATCGTCAAGCTCCGACTCATCGATCTCATTAACTGGAAAGCTAGGCGGACTCCTTGGGCGGAGAACCGTAGTGCTAGGCTGCACCTCAGGTTCGCGCAACAGTGCCTGTGCGGTGCTAAGTACGCTCTCGAAATCGAAAGGAGGATGACGAAGCAGATCCGCACGCATTTCCCGCCCCCCGACTCCCCGCTGTTCTTCGATTCTGGCACGCTCCGAGATGACGACCGCGGCTTCTTCTGGCGTCAGACTGCTCATGTTTATCGGCACGAGCGCCATGTATTTTAGGTCTTCTATCGGGAAGCGCGAAGTCGGGGCGGTGGTGGTAGTGCCTGTGTTATGAGCCATGCGGATCCAGTGCTCCAACGAGGTGAGGACGGCGGCTCGCAGGGCGCTGTATGTGATCCATACAAGCAGGACGGAAAGAGCGATGAGGACCGAGACGGCACCAATGGTGAGGGCGCGGAGGAGAGGCACGAAGAGGCTGTTTGCCCATTGGAAGTTCGAGGGTGCTGTGATCTGTCGGACTACTTCAATAAGAGCGAAGTGGATGGCTAAGATGGTTGCTCTAAGGCTTCGGTTGGAGACGTCGTCAGACCTAGAGTCAGCGCCGTGGTTGGTGCTGTGCTTGTGTATAATATGGGATATGAGGCCGTCTATGACGCTCAGCAGGAAGTAGCTGCCGATAGCGTAGAGGATGAGGGCGCCGCCGAAGGCAAAACAGGAAGGGGTTTGGTAGTCCATTTGGATATTGAGGGGTTTCTCTGCTTTTGCTGGGTGGTACAGGCTAGGCTGAGGGCAGAGGTCAAATATTGTGCTTTTGTGAAATTGGAGGAGGGCATAGATACAAGTGAGATACTTATCAGAGCGTAATATGAAGCTGTGAGTTTCGCGTAGTAGTGTGGTCATATGCAGAACTCTATTTGCACTAAGAAAGTCTATTGCTCTACACCAAAATCACTTTAGTGTCCGCGTCTCGGACGCAAGCTCTTTCCTTTCTGCTTTCATTCGTTTGCATTCTTGCTCGTGAGAGCACAGGCTGAGGGTTACCGGATAATCCTAAATATTCTTAGATGTCCCTATGAGTGCCTCAGACAGGTCCTTCTGAAGTGCGGGTAGCTTTTTGGATTGAAGGATTACTTCTGAATTTTATTAAGAATATTCTAGTTGAGCTTTGCCAGCTTAGGGGTTGTATAATTTCCTCGTGCTCTGCTCTGAAAGGCCCCGGCAGCTTCTCTGGAGTGCCTATTGCATAGTAACGACTAAATGGATGGCTCTCCGAATCTCTCGGAACCTAGCTGATCTCCCTGCACTGGACCTAAACTACTAAAGCTCTCTGAAGTTCAAGCTACCCGCTTCACTTCTTGATGCTGAGCTTCTTCACTGCTGTAAAATACAATGCCTTAATTTCACTCATCATAAGTAAGTTAGTGATGGAGTTTTGTTGTTATTGATGTTCTAATTTTTCTCAGTCGCGAGATACAATCTGCGACATTACTTCGCCTGCCTTCACCCGGATTAAATTCTGTCGGACGGACAAGTCACTAAGAAGAACTCTGTCTATTGAATGTGGCTCTAGAGCCTCTATAAATACATAAGAAAAAGGGTAGTAGACTAATTTGGTTACCGTGTCGTAGACCGAGTCGTACTCGCCGCACCGACCAAGAGCAGAGCTCTTGGTCGTGACTAGCTTAATGCAAAACACCAGCTCAATGCAAACCCACTTTTCCTAACAAAGTTGACAACTTATAGCCGTGCACCTCTACAACGCCTTAGTAAAATCTTAAATATTTTTAAATATTATTTTTCTTTAATAAAGTTATTTAGTATTTTTTAAAAAATTTAATAAAATTTCTTTAGCTTTATATATTTCTAGAATTTAACTAACGTAGGTAATAGGGTTATGACGGTTGGTATAGTTATAACGGTAGGCTGTACCGCCTTCCTAATTAGGTAATAAGGTTATGGCGGTCTGTACAGCGTAGAAATAAGCGGCCGATATTGGCACGTGCGCAACCACCAAAAATCGACGATTGTTTGAGGAGGAGATGGACTAGAAGATGATTTAGAATATATACAAGTACTATATAAAGCGTCTACACGATTATAAAAGACGTAATGAGCAAATGACAAAGTATTAGAGTAGTAATATATCTTCGGGAATCGATTTTTAGTGGTTGCGCATGTGCCAATATCGGCCGCTTATTTCTACGCTGTACAGACCGCCATAACCTTATTACCTAATTAGGAAGGCGGTACGGCCCACCGTTATAACTATACCGACCGTTATAACCCTATCACCTACGTTAGTTAAATTCTAGAAATATATAAAGCTAAAGAAATTTTATTAAATTTTTTAAAAAATACTAAATAACTTTATTAAAGAAAAATAATATTTAAAAATATTTAAGATTTTACTAAGGCGTTATAGAGGTGCACGGCTATAAGTTATCAACTTTGTTAGGAAAAGTGGGTTTGCATTAAGCTGGTGTTTTGCATTAAGCTAGTCACGACCAAGAGCTCTGCTCTTGGTCGGTGCGGCGAGTAGACCGAGTCGTTGACCGAGTCGCTGACCGAGACAGTAGTAAGACATACGAGAACAGGGTGGTGAGTCATAAGGTGATACCTGAGAGTGACCTCAACGGTCGACAAATTCACCCTGAAAAAGCTGCTAGACTACGAATCATCATCAGAGCACCCCATTGCGCTAAGCTGCTGTCATTCCCGGCCTGTTCTTTACTCCGCGTTGGCTGTCCTCTGCTTCGACTCAGCAACGGCCTCTAATCAACACCATCAAACACCTATCCAGACTCATCATGCGCCAATCCTGTCCAACAACCCAGATCATCCCGAACATATTCCATAACTGTCTTCTTTACGCGATGGCTATAATCTCCTGTGCCGGTTTCACCTTTCATACTTCCCAAGTCCTTTCAATGATCCGGACGACCTCCTACCACATGAAGAAAATCCACCTCACCACTCGGAATGGATCCAGCAGTAGATGTCCGCATTTTCTTGCAATATTCCAGTTCATCGATGCCGCTGAAATATTTTAGAAACCTAGAGTAAGTGTTGCCTGATATGGTAATAGCTGTTTAAGGACCATAAAAAAACTGGTTAGTGTTTGCGAATAACGTATCAGGCCTTTGTCCTGCCCGGGTTTTCGAGCCGTAGGAACGTTGTAGGTATAGAAGGTTCACTTTGAACCCTGGAAGGTATGCTAAAGTTAATCTCTCAGTTCTTACAGTTTCACGTGCAATAATTCCAGCCATACGTCTTCCAGAAGTCTTTGTAGTCCTGATATGTTTGCAGTCAGCACCTTGACGCCTACCCCATTGCCCACGTTCGTTTACCGTCTCGTAATGACTGTTGACGGCCCGGTCGGCATCTCCGGCGACATCAACGGCTGAGGCGGTATTTTCAGGTGCCTGACACTCATTACTGGCGTGAAGATCCGCTCTTCGAATGTGGGATGGTGGTTTTGTTCCTGGTGTGCGTGGTGGGGCTGCTGATTGCAATACGCTTTGTCTACTCATGAAAAATTGTGATGCTATAAAGATGCTGTGGGTGTGGTGGGCGTAGTGGGTGCCGTGGGGGATTCAAAGCCTCGGCATCGTGGAAAAGGAGGTTTACATGAAGAAATAACCATTGGGATAGGGTGGAAACGGCCCGGATGGAAAAGGGGAACGCAATAGCCAAGAAAAGTGTTAGCGGAGAGCAGATATTGAATTCCTCTTTGAGAAAGCGTGACGTGTTATTGTCCTTATTATTTGGAAATATAGGTGCCAAGGGAGAAGATCTCGGAGTCGCAAAGGCATTGTTACCTTCAACGAGAGGATGCGCGAAATGTTAATTCTTGAGTCAAAATCAGCAGTACGTGGATGAAATGCATTGACTGCCTAGAATCTTGGGGCATCTTGGAGAGCTGTATTTGAGTTGCGGAAATGCCGAAGGGGGCTTAATCCAATAGAGGTAATTTACGATGCTAGGGTTAGGTCTGGTAATCCGAGCGCAGATATTGATTTCGCTTGAGCATCGCCGAGATTAACTGTTGGGGCCGACCCACAAATAGAAGGCCAAGGATGGAAAAGCGGATCGCATCTGATATTTCACCACATTAAGGGTAATCCAAGAAATGCGGATATTGGGGCTATTAAGTCGCAGACATCGGAATTGAAGATGTACTTCCGCGTATCAAGACATGTGGTTGACGTCCGAATCGCTTATCTGTGGAGGAAACAGTAGGCTAAGGTGATCTCGTGCAGCTGGTCGAGAAAAGCAAGGTGCAGCAACTAAGCTTTGTATGGTATCCTGGCGAAGCCGGCATTCCCGCTGTAAGCACAATAATCCAGTTGTGCCAATCATACACCCGCTTTGGTGTCCTGTCCGCCCCACGATTGATTCGTGATTGGCAGCCGTTAGATGACTGCAACCTGAGCAGGCTTTATTCATCATTCATCACCGAGATGGGCGCGTCGGTGATGATTAGAAGGCTGTTGAGTCGGGCTTTTCTCTGCCACTCGCTGCCAATCCTTCCGCTTGGCCCGTTGTGAGATCACAGCGCTGACAAAGACATAAGTCTGCTCGAAAATCGACTGTTCGGGCCATCGTACAGCTGGCTGCATAAAATCCCCGCAAGCCTTCTTCGTCATTTTTGTTAGCGAACATGAAACCCGGGGTTTGTGATTGGCAGATCAGGAGTACATAAGCAACGGTTTTAACATGGGGCATTATCCTGCATGATTTACGTGATCCAAGCTTAGCGTGGCAACCGACCACTCGAGGCCCTGCATAAGTTATTGCATAGGCGCCTAGTGTGTTGGCCGCCCTCAAAAGAAACCACCGGGGTACATGAAGCGGGAGAAGAAAAGAAAGGGAGAGATGTTGATTGAGGGATGGGTAGAGTTGGAGATGGAGAAGGCTGAAGGTGTCGATTAGAAGCTTTACCTGCATGCAAATCCCCCGCAGAACGCAACGACACACTAGGCAAGGTAACAGAGATTCTACAGGTGCAGAAAGGCGTTTGTCAGGGAACCGCCTTGTCGTTCTTCGAAGCGCGCTTGACGGGAGAATGATAACAGTCTTGTCAACATGTCGGAGCTGCACCTGGGCAACGGCTGAGGCTCGCTCTGTTTGTGTGGGGAGCAGGGCGGACAGCCGATTCTATCTATTATTTTACCTTGGGCTGGGTCCATCAATTGCAAAAGTTTGTTCTGGGATAGTTGAGCCTCAAGCCGCTTTACCAAAAACCGTTGCCGTGTTGAAACGTGGTTCCTGATAGAAAAAAAATTTGTTTGCAGAATCTTTTGGGGCGGAAGTACCGGATTGCTTGTTGCGGCCGGCCAAGGCCGTAAAATCGCGCTTTTGCTCTCAATTTTTTCAAGAGCATTTCGGCCAGACAAATTCTAATATTAAAACAGTTTTAAGGAACTCTTAGCTACTCCACGCTCACCGCTGCAGAGACTTTTCATATTCGGCGCAGTTCGTAGCGCCCAGAAGAGCAGAAAATTTCTTCCACAGCGATGGTCGCAAGATCCTAGGCTGCTAGCGGATAATCCCGCAGGGAGGGTGGGCGTTTCACTTTCCCGTGGGTCCCCCATGAAAAGGCCTGGAGTATGTAATTGTTTCCACGCAGAGCCGAGGGGCGTCAGTGCGCAGAGCTTTTGCCTGGCGATGGCAAGGTTGCAATGATGGTCGCCGGGCCAGTGCTGTTAACGAGCACAGCTGCACGAAGGTGATGTGAAGCAGCTGTGCGGCCCTTCAAACCTGAGCCAGGGGCATTGAGAGACGATCGCGGTCTGGGTAACAGCTTGGCTGTTTAGGCTTCGTACGGGTTGTTGCGCTGTGGAATTGATTCTTTGCTCGTGCGGGCGATGTCTCGCTCAGAGCGCTTGTCGATCGCCAGACGCGGGATCGGGTTGGGCGGTTGGGAAGGAGGAAAAGCCTCACAGGGCAACTCTCAGCGCGCAGAGATATGCCTACCCACGCCGCGACCCTCGTGCTGACTGGCCTGCCGTCCAGTGTCACTTGAGCTAGCGCAGGCTTTTGTGCCCGCAGTGGCTTTCTTTTAAGAGCTCGCCCACCCCTCACGCTCTCTGGTAGTCCAGAGAGTGATCGATCTTTCCATCATCCATCGACCACCCCCCAGCTGTTTAGCTACTCTCTCCACTCTCTCCCCTCCTTCTCCCTCGACGGCGAGACTCAATTGCGCAGCGCGGCTGGGTCTGCGTCCTCAATTGCATCGCACCACCCAACTGGAAACTCAAGGTACGACCCTCTTCCACCGTTTGGCGTTCGTGGCCGAAGCTTGGGGCCGAGAGCCCCGGCTAGCTCGAAGCTTCGCAGCTTGCGCTCTGACCCGGTAAGATTGCAACACAACAAATGCTCATAACTGGCCGCACAGTTTTCCTTCCTCCCCCACCATCACTCTCTGCGACCCGACACGCTTCACCCAGCTATCCCATCTATACGAAACCCTATTCCGGTTATCGTGTCCGCACACAGTCGCAGCCGAATGGCGGATACAACCACGGGTGTCCACGCTGGACACACCGACACCAGCTCAGACGCTACGCCCCCGAACCATCTCGGTCAGAACATTCCTTCCGGCCAATTTGACGAGAAGAAGGAGCTTCCATCTAACAATGGCACCGCCGAGCACGACACCGGCAGGAAGATTGAAGAGGCTGAAGAGGACGACGAGGACATTGATGCGCTGATTGAAGAGCTCGAGTCTCAGGATGCTGGCATCGACGCTGAGGATGAGGAAGTCACCCAGCCAGGTGGTGCACGACCAGTCGCCGAAGACCTTCTCCAGACCGACACTCGCCATGGTTTGACGTCGCAGGAAGTCTCCGCCCGGAGAAAGAAATTTGGTCTCAACCAGATGAAGGAGGAAAAGGAGAACCTAATTCTCAAGTTCCTTGGTTATTTCATCGGTCCAATTCAGTTCGTCATGGAGGTGAGCCAATGTTGCCCGATGCGCGCCAATAGCTATCGTCGCATTCGAGTCGTGCATTTTGCATGCTAACTCGATTCTTAGGCTGCTGCCGTTCTTGCTGCCGGTCTCCAGGATTGGGTCGATTTCGGTGTCATTTGCGCGTTGCTTCTGCTTAACGCTAGTGTCGGTTTCATCCAGGAATTCCAGGCTGGTTCTATCGTTGAGGAGTTGAAGAAGACTCTTGCTCTTAAGGCCACTGTTCTCCGTGATGGTGCCCTCACTGAAATCGAGGCCCCAGAGGTTGTGCCCGGTGATATCCTACAGATTGAAGAAGTAAGTGCACCACGATATATTTCTTTTTCTTAAAGCTTACGATGATAAGGGTACCATCATTCCCGCCGATGGTCGCATTGTCACCGAAGATGCCTTTCTCCAGGTCGATCAGTCCGCCATTACCGGTGAGTCACTCGCTGTCGACAAGCACAAGGGTGATACCTGCTACGCGTCCTCTGCCGTCAAGCGTGGTGAGGCCTTCATGGTCATCACCGCTACTGGTGACAGCACCTTCGTCGGTCGCGCTGCCTCTTTGGTCGCCTCGGCCTCGTCAGGAACTGGTCATTTCACTGAGGTGCTCAACGGTATTGGCACAGTTCTTTTGATCCTCGTCATCATCACTCTTCTCGTCGTCTGGGTCTCATCCTTCTATCGATCAAACTCTATTGTCACCATTCTCGAGTTCACTCTGGCTATCACCATCATCGGTGTGCCTGTCGGTCTTCCCGCTGTTGTCACAACCACTATGGCTGTCGGTGCTGCGTACTTGGCAAAGAAGCGGGCCATCGTCCAGAAGCTTTCCGCCATTGAGTCTCTTGCTGGTGTCGAAATCCTTTGCTCTGATAAGACCGGAACGCTCACAAAGAACAAGCTTTCCCTCGCCGAGCCCTACACTGTCGCCGGTGTCGAGCCAGATGATCTTATGCTTACTGCCTGCTTGGCTGCTTCCCGCAAGAAGAAGGGTATTGATGCTATTGACAAGGCTTTCTTGAAGGCTCTTCGATACTATCCTCGTGCTAAGGGCGTTCTCTCAAAGTACAAGGTCATCGAATTCCATCCTTTCGATCCTGTTTCCAAGAAGGTGCAGGCTGTCGTCGAGTCTCCCCAGGGTGAGCGCATCATCTGCGTGAAGGGCGCTCCACTTTTCGTCTTGAGAACCGTCGAGGAGGACCACCCCATTCCCGAGGAGGTTGATGAGGCATACAAGAACAAAGTTGCTGAGTTCGCTACTCGTGGTTTCCGATCCCTTGGTGTCGCTCGCAAGCGTGGTGACAGCTCTTGGGAAATCCTTGGTATAATGCCTTGCTCGGATCCCCCTCGCCACGATACTGCCCGAACCATCAATGAGGCAAAAACTCTTGGTCTCAGCATTAAGATGTTGACTGGTGATGCCGTCGGTATCGCTCGTGAAACTTCTCGCCAACTCGGTCTCGGAACTAACGTGTACAACGCTGAGCGTCTTGGTCTCGGTGGTGGAGGGGAGATGCCTGGTTCAGAGGTTTATGACTTCGTCGAGGCCGCCGATGGATTTGCTGAGGTGTTCCCTCAACACAAGTATAACGTTGTCGAGAGTAAGTTATTTTCTCCGTGGTCACCCCTGCATTAGCGCTCGGAAATCTGACAAGATGAAACAGTCCTCCAACAGCGTGGTTACCTTGTTGCTATGACTGGTGACGGTGTTAACGATGCCCCATCATTGAAGAAGGCTGATACCGGTATTGCCGTCGAGGGTGCGTCGGATGCCGCTCGTTCAGCCGCTGATATCGTGTTCTTGGCCCCTGGTCTCTCCGCCATCATTGATGCTCTCAAGGTTTGTAAATCAAATTATGCATTGTTTCGCGATAAATTAACTAATAATTTTTCTATTAGACTTCTCGCCAGATTTTCCACCGCATGTACGCATACGTCGTGTACAGAATTGCGTTGTCTCTTCACTTGGAGTTCTTCTTGGGCCTGTGGATCGTAAGCTAGTCCATCGTGTCTATGCTTAGAATAGCACTAATCTCTACTAGGCCATCTTGAACACCTCCCTCAACCTTGAGCTTGTCGTCTTCATCGCCATCTTTGCTGATATTGCCACCCTTGCCATTGCTTACGATAACGCTCCTTTCAGCAAGACACCAGTCAAGTGGAACTTGCCCAAGCTATGGGGTATGTCGGTGTTGCTCGGTGTCGTCCTTGCCGTCGGTACCTGGATCACTCTTACCACCATGTTCCCATATCAAAACCTTCCCAATGCCGCCAACCAAGGTGTCGGCGGTGGTATCGTTCAGAACTTCGGTGTTCGTGACGAGGTCTTGTTCCTCCAGATCTCTCTATCTGAGAACTGTAGGTGTCCTGATAATACGTCGCTTTGGTTTTCCAGACTAATTCTCAAATAGGGCTCATCTTCATCACCCGTGCCAACGGTCCCTTCTGGTCGTCCATCCCATCGTGGCAGCTCAGCGGTGCTATCCTTATCGTCGATTTGATTGCCACCTTTTTCTGTCTCTTCGGTTGGTTCATTGGTGGCCAGACCTCCATTGTCACAGTTGTCCGTGTTTGGATCTTCTCCTTTGGTGTCTTCTGTGTGTTGGGTGGCGTGTACTATCTTCTCCAGGACAGTACTGGTTTCGACAACCTCATGCACGGCAAGTCGCCAAAGAAGGACCAGAAACAGAGGTCTCTGGAAGATTTCGGTAAGCATCAATACTCCTGGATGATTTCGAGAGAGCCGCCGCTAACTAGCAATAGTCGTTTCATTACAACGTGTCTCAACGCAGCACGAGAAGAGCGCGTAAAAGCGTTTCTTGTCGGATTGAATCTAAGGAGTTTATTGGTTTTATGAGCGTGCAGCGGGCAGGGAGGGATGAACTAAGTGGAATGTTGATAAAAAGGTGTAAAACCTCTAGGAATTGTGGGTGGTAGAGACTACAGACTTTTCGGTCGCTATATTATTATATATCGATTTGAAGGGGAATGACGTCTCTTTTCCGTTCCGTTTCGGTTACTATGCACCCACTAATTTCCTTTCTACAAATGTGTTTTTTCGTAATACCTTGACTGCGCTCGTTTTCCGTCGAAAGATGGGAGGCGGCAGTTGTCCCGACCTGTTCTCATGTACAGATTATTAGAATGGAAGAGAGTGGGAGTGTAGCAACTTTATGTGCATGGTGACTTGAGACTCGAGATTCCTGAACTATGTGTAGCTACACCTTGCTCAGATGAGAATGAGCAGAACTATGCACTTTAGGCGTTTTCTAAGCAGCATCTGGCCCTCGAAGCCTTTTTTAAGTAGTCCTTTCGCCACAAAGGTCCTCTGAAGAAGCATCACGAGGCCTGCTTTAATGCTTAATTCCTATAGAAAACCCATTCGGATCCCTTCTGGAAACATTTCATAGAACCCCAGCGCTCTTAAATACCTTAGTTCCCTGAGGACGCCTTCATCTATCCGGAACAACCCGCCAAACGCTTCTAGAAGGGTACTGGCACCTTCTCTGACCACCGAAGCCGGCATCACCAGGCGTCGCCTACCTACTGGCTGCAAATCCGATCGCAGCGCAATGCCGCCTCCGGATAGCGTCATTGAGGACCCCTCGTCACGTCTGCAGAACGCCAATGTCTAGGACAAAAGTATATATCCAGTAGAGCTTACCCCTCGTATTCTCGCGTGTTTTGTTGCTCCTCTTGCTGCTGATAAAGCAATTACCTGCTTTCATTGCTCGGGATAGACGTTTTTATGTTATTGGCTGGGAGGCCTGCTTCTGCTGCTGGATTATTGCTTGCGAGGTATTATTGTAGAGCACAGGCTGTGAGTTGCAAGAGAGCGCGTGTTAGAGGGGATAGGGATAGGGATTGGGATTTGAAGTCGGGAAGGGAAAGATTCTCTGCTATGGCGAATATCCATACGCCGATTCCGGCGCTTAAGCTTAATGATGGGAATTCTATTCCTATGGTGAGTCAGCTGTTTCTGATTTATTGTGTTTGGATTCAATGACGCGGATATTGAGGACAGAGCTAACCGGCTGGTTTGGGTAGCTAGGGTATGGCACCGGTACTGCGTGGTATAAATCCGGGGATGAGAATAAGATTGATAGGGACTTGATAGAGAGCATCAAGGTAGCTATTAAGCTTGGGTATATGCATTTAGATGGGGCGGAAGGTAAGCTTAGCTACAGCCTTGACATAATCTGTATTTTCTGCGTGTATAGATGGGTATGTACTGATTTAATGTGACTTGTAGTATACAAGACAGAGCCAGAGCTCGGCATAGCAATCAAAGAGAGCGGCGTCCCGCGTGAGAAGCTTTTCGTGACGACGAAAGTAAACACCAACATTGCGGATATCCCAGGCGCGATCAAGAACAGCTTGAGGAAGCTGCAACTGGACTACGTAGATCTGTACGCTCGCCTCTGCTCCTGTCTAACGTTACCTTTCGGCCTCTATTTTTTTTTATAGAGGCTGGCTAATGGAGCACCTCCGCAGCTACCTCATTCACTCCCCCTTCTGGGCCAAATCCGACTTGGAGCTCCAGCACGCCTGGGCCGAGATGGAAGAGGTACAGAAAGCGGGTCTTGCCAAATCTATTGGCGTTTCGAACTACCTGCCGCAGCACTTGGCGGCGGTGCTGAAGACGGCGAAGGTGGTCCCCGCGTGCAACCAGATCGAGTTCCATCCGTACCTGCAGCACCCACCACTGTTGGAAGTGCACAAGCAGCACAGCATCGCAACGGTTGCGTATGGCCCGCTAACGGCGCAGACAAAGGCGAAGCCGGGGCCCGTGGATGCCTTTATGGCGGCGCTGGCGAAAAAGTATGCGGTTAGTGAGGGGGAGATTGCGATTAGGTGGTGTATTGACCAGGATGTTGTAGCTGTGACTACGAGTTCGAAGGTAAGATTACATATATTTCCTTAGTTATTTGAGCGGTTCTGGGCTGGGATTGGGGTCTTTCAATTGGGGTCTTAGGAAATTAGGACTTATCCTTCAGGAGTAGGATAATTGGTTGACTCGAGGAATTATTAGGAACAACGTCTTTCGGATTACTTGAGGGCTACAACCTTCAAGCTTACGCCGGCGGAGATCAAGGAGATCAAGGGATTAGGAGAGCAGAAGCATTATAGAGGCTTTTGGAACCATAAGTTTGGTCCGGATGATCGGTCGTGAATCCCGTTTATGTTTGTGGACGTGTATAGGAATTTGAAAGGGACTGTAATACATTGATAGAACTGCTCTGTTCATATGTGTAGTCATGGAAACTAAACCCAATATAAGTTGAACAATAGTTCTATCAGCGGGCATAAGCACGCGGAAATGAGGTTAGTTTGTCGATAAAACGCCTTGTTGTTCTTCGAAGGCTGAGATTGGTTCTAAGGAGCTTCGAGTTGAATTGTATCTTTGTTGAATAGTTGAGAAGGATAATTTTTCAATTCTCCGGAAAATAAGAACCGAGATCCATGTGTGGCGTAAATGCTGTTGTACTTAAGAGAGCTGTTCCGGTCGTGTGCAGGATAGAGGTCTTGGCGCCGCTGAAGCGACTTGCGAGTCTTTCACCTGCGACTTCGCAACGTTGTTCCTTCACAGCAACACCGCGCTTACCTAGTATTACAGGTAGCTCTGCCTAAGTACGCTCACCTTTACAACTGAGTATCTATCTAGCTACTCTTGGCAACTGCTCATTCTCACTAGCTCGCAGAGATGCCGGGTGCTGTCGCAAAGAAGGAGACGAAAAATGCGCGACGGCGAGCCCTGAAAAAGGCGAAAAAAGTGGAGGCAAGCTCACATATTCTCTGTTTCAAATATATTACGCTAATGGTTTAATAGGAGACGCCCACGCCTGCGTTAGAATTCAAGACTGAGAAGAATTCCACGGCTCCAGAAGATGAGGCGGAGGCGCCATTAGAGAATGCGACCGACACTGAGGTTGCTGGACCTGTCACCTTCGACTTCGATATCGATCCTGAAAACCCACTTTATGAGCAGTTTAAGGATGTTATAGAGAAGTTCCAAGATGCTCAGCATGAGGATTCGCCACTGAAGGAGCCAGAGAAGCCAGAAATCTATTACGAAGATGACAATGACATCCCCGATGAGGAGGACGATGCACAGCCTAGGCTATCGAAGAAGGCGAGAAAAGCGATGAACAAACTTTCCATCGCTGAACTAAAAGCGCTGGTGAAGAAGCCTGAGCTGGTAGAATGGACCGATACGTCGGCCCCAGATCCCCGACTTCTCGTTTCCATCAAATCCCACAGAAACGTCGTTCCTGTTCCTGGACACTGGTCGCTCAAGCGCGAATATCTGTCGTCAAAGCGAGGTGTTGAGAAACCACCATTTGCTCTGCCTAAGTTCATACAAGAAACGGGTATCGCTGAAATGCGAGATGCAGTCTTAGAGAAACAGGCAGAGGCATCACTGAAGCAGAAGCAGCGCGAACGAGTGCAACCAAAAATGGGCAAGCTAGACATAGACTACCAAAAGCTGTATGAAGCATTCTTCCGACGTCAGACTAAGCCGGAGCTGACTCGCTATGGCGAGGTATACTACGAGGGGAAGGAGTACGAAACAAACTTGAGGCATCTTCGACCCGGTGAGCTAAGTGAAGAGCTGAAAGAAGCACTCAGCATTCCGCCTGGCGCTCCACCGCCATGGCTGATCAACCAGCAGCGCTTCGGTCCTCCACCCTCCTATCCTGCCCTTAAGATCCCTGGTTTGAATGCACCACCACCACCAGGTGGACAATGGGGCTTTCACCCTGGTGGGTATGGTAAGCCGCCAGTCGATGAGTACAACAGACCACTTTATGGAGGTGACATATTTGGCGTGTTGCAGCCACAGAATAACCAGCAGATGGGCGAGCCAGTTGAAAAAACACTTTGGGGTGAGCTGCGACCAGAGGAGGACACTGAGGAGGAAGAGAGCGAGGAGGACGAAGACGAAGACGAGGATGATGATGAGGCAGGCCTGGAAACGCCTAGCGGTCTGGAAACTCCCGGTGGCATGACCTCTACAGTGCCCTCGGAGTTCGGTGGAGCTGAAAGTATTGGCGGTGAGTTTACATTGCGAAAGCAGCGCAGAGGTACAGAAACAGAGGAGTCTACGGCACCACGAAGTGCCTACCAGGTGCTTCCAGAACACAGCATTCGTGCTCAGGGTTTCTTTGGTGGCGAACGTGCATATGACCTTAAGGCTGCTCAGCAGAATCTTCCGGTCTTGGGAGAGGAAAACAATAGGAGGAAGCGGAAGGCGGGTGATGTGGACGTTTCGGTGGATGTGGATGCTTTGGCAAGAGATGATAAATTGAACAAGGATGAGCTCAAGAAGCAATATGAAGTCCAACGAAAGGCGGAGGCCCAGGGACAGTGGGGTACGATTGATCAAGATGATTTGAGTGCCATGATTGCCGACGAGAGCCGTAAGAGGCTTAAAAAAGATGAAGAGAAGCGTAGCAGGCGTTAGTGTTTTGCACCGCAAGGACTTCTAACTTCAATATCAAGGAATGATTGAATACCGAGAAGGTTTGGCTTGTCAAGATACTGTTTGAAGATTCATACCCAGGCAGGGATGCCCACTAGGGAGGGTTGCATTTCGGAGGGCTGGCTTGTCAAGATATTGGGTGAAGGCTCGTAGCACTATGCGTGCATTATAAATCCATCGGAGTGAGACAACGGCGTAATGGACTGCCGTGGATGGATTACGGGAAGGTTATAATCGAAATCAACATGCTGTAAAATTACAATCGGACTGCCATCAAGCATTAAAATGGGTGCCTGGATATCTTCATATCTGTGTCGAGAGGACTGGCTGCGGGAGAGAATGAGGCGAAGACCCAGCCAGGAAGAAAGTTCATTGGTGAAACCATGTCTGAGGGTAGTATCAAGCACAGCCGGCCACTGGCCTCAGTAACTCACGAATCGTGCACAGGAAACGCCAAACTTTTTTGCGACCGACAGCCCTCTAGGCATCTCTCATTCAGAAACCGCATCCAGTGGTATCGATCGGAATTATTATCTCACTAACTGGACTTCAGTACCCGACGGCTTCGAGGCACAAAGAGGTTGAATACCATGCCGCAAGCTTGAGCTTATCCCGATATCACGTGATGCTGGTTGGAAACCCAAGCCTTCACGAGCGCGCTCCTCGACTAAAACTTCAGATCACTAACTGCGCCAACAACGAACGGAGGCCTGCCGACCACCAACATTGTAGCCCTTCACCTCATCTTCAATCTCTTCTTCTAATCCATCAATAACTACCTCCTAATTATATCCGGTAGTTTAAGGCTCCACAAGGACCTCGAGCAGTCATGGATCGAGATAGGGATCGAAGGTTTGCTGCCCTATCCAGCCCGCACTAAACCCATATACACATCCCGCAGGAAATTTCTTTTTCTTTGGCTTGGTATATAGTGATTAAGACTTACATCTTGTTCTTCGGTTGACGCGATTTCACACTTGGCCGCGGACTGACAACTCCCAAGAGATGACAGATACACCTACCGACCAGCCCGTTCACCTCCACCACGCGATAGCTACCGATCCACGCGCTCACCCCCCAGAAGAGGCCCACCACTTGTCGCAGATACATATGTCCCTTCGAACCGAGCTTCGCGACCCCGAAGTCGCTCTCCAGCATACCGTCGCCGATCAAGAAGCCCCCGAATTAGGGGAGAATCCGAAAGTTGGAGGGCAAGGCCGAGATCACCAATACGTAGGGGATACTCTCCAAGGCGGGATGATTATAGAGGAGATACTCGTGGCAGGTCGCCTCGACGTGATGGATATGACCCTGCATATGGACGTTCGCCACGTCCTGCTAGAGATAGGTCACCACTGCCATTAAAGCGTGGTCGAGATATCTCACCTGCAAGGAGCCGTGGCATGCGCTCGCCACCTGCAAAGAGGGAGAGGATAGACTCGCCACCTCGCGCAAGTAGATATGAGGAACCAAGATCGCGTGCTCAGAGGTACTTGATTCCAACTTTTTTCCTGGCCTATTGGCCAGTTGTACAAACGGAGCTGACCCTACCTCTAGTCCTCCTCGCAGGCCTTATTCGCCTCCTCGCGATAGCCGCGGGTACCGTCGTCATTCACCGTCGCCTCGCCGAGAACCACGAGTTGATCCATATGCTGTAGATAGCTGGAGAAGACGGTCGCCCTCACCAGCTCGACCTTCATACCCATCTAATGAAGCGTCTGGTCGAGGATCTGCTGCAACTTCGCGACGTTCATCTCCTCCAGCTCATCAGAGTAGAGCTACCTTAGTCCCTGAGGAGAGGCCTAGCAGATCTGAAGTGATCTCTCCCGCACCTCGTTCCCCTTACCGCACCAGATCGATTGAGCGCGAGCGGGAACGTTCTCCCCCCCGCCGGCGGGATTCTCCTCCCACAGGCCCACGAGAACGCGAATACTCAAATGGAGCCCCGCTACCCACTGCGCCATCATATCGCAACGGCGAAGCAAATTTTGTACGCGCTCCTCCAACTGGCCCAGCCGCTCGAAGTTTCACCTCTCCAGCCATGTCGCCACCAGTCGGTCCCTCTTCAAACTCAATTTCTATGTCTGCACATGCCCGCTCCAGTAACCCCGTTCTTGCCGCTCCAACTCGTCCGCGCGGTGGTGGTGGCAGTAGTGGCCGAGGCTACGCGGGTGATTATCCTCGTGAGTATGCTAGTGCTCCACCTCGTCGTGGTTCTGCACATTGGTCTGGAGGTCGTGGTGGCCCAGGTGGAGCTCCCTACTATAGTGGACCGCCGTCTGGCCCCCGCGGTTCCTCTGGAGGGGGGCCACCACCGTTCGCACCGCCATTCCGTGGGTCTAGTAACAGCACCTCTACTACCTACCCGCGCACGCAGCGCTTCCGAGACCATCTTGCTGATTTGCCGGCCACAGTACCTGGCGGCCAGAAGGCCCCGGAGCTGATCGACAAGAGCAAGATTGCCAAGCTCGAGGAAGAAGCGCGGAAGTTGAGAGAGCTGATCGAGGCCAAGCAGGCAAAGAAAAGGCAGGGCATTAGAGAATGGGAGGTGCTCGAACGGGAAGGTAATAATGCCACCCTACGAGCAGATTTAGCGGAGCAACAGCTGAGGTCGCTGAATGGAGAGGGAGAAGTCGGTGGGGCTGCATTTTAAACGATTCTGGGAAGAACCTGATTGGATTTGCTTTACTCAAAGGCGGGCAACGCTGAATGCGAAATTGAGCAAAAGGTGCGGTTGATTGGACAGATGAACGGTCTGAGTAATAGATGCGGCATTTAGCTTTCATAACGGCGTAACGTTTGGAGGGTGTATTATATTTCCGTTTCATCTCAGGCTTTTCCGCAGTTGATGGATGATGGAAAGGTTGATCAGGACTTCGAAGCGTCTTCTTCGGTGTAAATTTTATAGCTATTCTATTCAGAACGAAAACTAGTAATTGGGTATATGCAAATGCAAAGTGTTGCTAGTGATAGGCTATGAGCAGCCATAACTAGCTGTCAAATTGTTATCATGGGAGCCCACCGTGTAAAAAATCATTTGGACCGCGGATTAAGTTCCGCTATCGATAAGCTTCGTCAAAAATCCAACGAGTCATTGCGGGCCTCCAATCCCACCTCACTCAACCAATAGCTTCAACCATGCCGCCAAAACCCAAGAAAGCAGGGCATGTTGAGGTCGGCGAGGGTAGTGCGAAGGTCGGGGCGCTCATTTCTAGCTTGTAGTGTTTGATACAGCCCGCTGACTTTATGCAGGACGCTGCGAAATTGCCTCCTCGAAAACGCGGGCCCGTTGGTACCAAAGCGAAAGATGCCTCCGACACCACTGCTACTACCCCTGCCGTTACAGCTGAAGATGGAGAGATGCAGGATGGAGCGGAGGCGGCTGAGGAAACGGGCGCGGCGACCGCGAAACCAGCAAGGAAGAGAAAATCGCACGCGGCGCACGCGGGAAAGGACGATTTCTCGTCGCTGCTCGAGCCCTTCTACTACGGCAAGTCGCTGACCGACCCAATCAACACGGCGCAGGATAAGTGGAACCTGCTGCCGGCGTTCCTGAAAGTGAAGGGGCTGGTCAAGCAACATATCGACTCGTTCAATCATTTCGTGGAGGTCGAGCTGAAGAAAATCGTTGAGGCGAACCAATATGTGTATAGTGACGCGGATGATAAGTTTTACTTGAAATATACGGGAATCAGGGTGCTTAAGCCGAACCGGTCGGATGAGGACGATATTAAGAATTTGAAGAGCACGATTACGCCGAATGAGTGCCGGCTGAGGGATATGACTTATGCGGCGCCCATTGTGGTGGATATTGAGTATCGGAGGGGCAATGTGAGGGTGAAGAGGAACGAAATTAGGATTGGCAGAATGCCGATTATGCTGAGGAGCTCGAAGTGCGTGCTACATGGGAAGAGCGGGAGGGATATGGGGTTGTTGAATGAGTGTGAGATTGATCCAGGTGGCTACTTCATTATTAGAGGACAAGAGAAGGTTATTCTGGTTCTAGAGCAGTTGAGCAAGAATCGGGTTATTGTGGAGAGTGCAAAGGGGATTATGCAGGCTAGTGTTACGAGGTAAGTCTATCTGATTGGACGCTCATGGCGTTTTGCCATCTCGAGCATCCCTTGCATTTGACATAAAACCGGCTGATTTGAGCCAGTTCTACACATGAGAGGAAGTCGAAGACATATGTGATCCTTAAAAAGGGCTGCATGTATCTCAGGCACAATATTCTCTCTGAAGAGATTCCTATCGTCATCATCTTGAAAGCCATGGGAGTCCAGTCCGATCATGAAATCCTTCTTTTAGTAGCCGGAGAAGACAATATATATCAAGACGAGTTTGCGGTCAACTTCGAGGCGTGTGCAAGAGAAGGAGTACACACTCAACAGCAAGCCTTGGAGTACATTGGTTTCAGGGTCAAACTCATGAAGAAGCCACAAGGATCTTTTCAGAGAAGGAATTACCAGCACGAAGCTATTGAATGCCTCTCTTCAGTCGTTATCACCCACGTCCCTGTTTATGGCATGAACTTCCGTCCCAAAGCTCTCTATATTGCTTTTATGGTTCGGAGGGTATTGATGGCTATGCACGATCCCACTCTCGTAGATGACAGAGATTACGTTGGCAATAAGCGGCTGGAATTGGCTGGTCAGATGCTGTCATTGCTTTTCGAAGATCACTTCAAACGCTTTAACCATGAGTTCAAGATGAGCATTGACAAAGTCCTCAAAAAACCAAATCGAGCGCAGGAGTTCGACGCGTATTACCATATCGGTATACATGGGAACCACATCACCATGGGTATGGAGAGGGCTATGGCTACTGGTAATTGGAACTTGAAACGATTCAGGATGGAGAGAGCCGGCGTTACCCATTTGTTGAGCCGTCTCAGCTACATCAGTGCTCTGGGGATGATGACGAGAATCAGCAGTCAATTCGAAAAGACAAGAAAAGTCAGTGGACCTCGTGCGCTACAACCGTCTCAATTTGGCATGCTTTGCCCCTCCGACACTCCTGAAGGCGAGTCTTGCGGTCTGGTGAAAAACCTAGCACTCATGACACATATTACTACCGATGATGATGAGGACCCAGTGCGAAAAATAGTTTTCGTTCTTGGTGCAGAAGATGTCACCTCGGTCAGCGGTATGGAGGTTTATGCTGAGGGAGCTTACATTATCTTCATCAACGGTACTCCCATTGCATTAACGCGCTCACCCAAACAATTTCTGAATGGCTTTCGAAAATTTCGGAGAATGGGAAGAATATCAGAGTTCGTGAGTATTTATATCAATCATCACCACAACGCGGTTCACATCGCGACCGACGAGGGAAGAATCTGTAGGCCTCTGATCGTTGTGGAGAGGGGCCGATCAAAGGTCACTACAAGATATTTAAAAGCACTACGAAAAGGAACTATGGACTTTGACGATTTCCTCTCTCGTGGGCTGGTCGAGTACCTTGATGTCAACGAAGAGAATGACTGCAACATTGCTGTCTACGAACATGACATCAACGAACATACTTCTCATCTCGAAATTGAACCTTTCACAATCTTGGGAGCAGTTGCTGGCTTGATCCCCTATCCTCACCACAATCAGTCTCCTAGGAATACATACCAATGTGCTATGGGTAAACAAGCCATCGGGGCCATAGCATACAACCAGTTCACCCGCATTGACACGCTATTATACCTAATGGTCTATCCACAACAACCCATGGTCAAAACTCGCACCATTGAGCTCATCAAGTATGATAAGCTCCCCGCAGGCCAGAACGCTACTGTCGCTGTCATGTCCTACTCAGGTTACGATATCGAAGACGCGCTCGTCCTCAACAAAGCCTCCTGCGACAGAGGCTTTGGTCGATGCCAAGTCTTCAAGAAAATCTCCACGACGCTGAAGAACTACGCGAACGGCAACAGTGACCGTATCAACGCGGGTGCATTGATCAAAGACAAAAAGGAGCATCTCAAGCTCGGGCGTGACGGTCTCGTAGAGGTCGGCGAACAGCTCGAGAAAGACGACGTCTACATTCTCAAATCCTCGCCCGTCAATACCGCCGTCTCAGGCGTGGGTGGGGACATCGGACGAGACGAATGGCGCGACGTGCACGGCAGCTACAAACTGCCCGACCCAAGCTACGTGGACAAGATCCTAATCGCAGAGAACGACAACGCGACCAAGATCATCAAGATCCAGACGCGGCAGACGCGACGCCCCGAGCTCGGCGACAAGTTCTCCAGTCGGCACGGGCAGAAAGGCGTCGTGGGCATCATCGCGGCCCAGGCCGACATGCCCTTCAACGACCAAGGCATCGTGCCCGATATCATCATGAACCCGCACGGTTTCCCGTCGCGTATGACGGTCGGCAAGATGCTGGAGCTCGTGTCCGGTAAGGCGGGCGTGCTGGACGGGTCGCTGCAGTATGGGACCGCGTTCGGCGGGTCCAAGATCGAGGACATGGCCGATTTGCTGCTCAAGCATGGGTTCAGCTACTCCGGAAAGGATTACTTGACCTCGGGCATCACGGGCGAGAGTCTGCCCAGCTATGTCTTCTTTGGCCCCATCTACTACCAGAAGCTCAAGCACATGGTCATGGATAAGATGCACTCGCGGGCGCGCGGCCCACGCGCTACCCTGACGCGGCAGCCGACGGAGGGTAGGTCGCGCGACGGTGGGCTTAGGCTGGGAGAGATGGAGCGGGATTGTCTGATTTCGTATGGGGCGAGTCAGCTGCTGCTTGAGAGGCTGATGATCAGTAGCGATGCGCATGAGTGCGATGTCTGTGAGCGGTGTGGTATGATGGGGTTTCAGGGGTGGTGCCAGAGTTGCGGGTCGAGTGGTGGAGTGGTGCGCTTGACGATGCCGTATGCAGCGAAGTTGTTGGTGCAGGAGTTGCTGAGTATGAATGTTAAGACAAGGCTGGGGTTGGGAGACGAGTTCCCGGATGGAGACTAGAAGTAGAACGGAGGGGGAGAATGGAGGAGGGATTTATGGTTTGTGGGAATATCACGGATGAAAGGGTATGACGGGATCGGGATGAAAGCATTTGTGGTGTTTATGGGGGAATGGTCGATAGCATTGCGAGGCTGCATTCCAAGGTGTTGTGGAGGTATTGCTTGATGATTTTGTGCGATTCAGGAGCGTAGATGATCGTGGACTGTACATATTTTAAACCTCAACAGATCATGAAA
Organism: Cenococcum geophilum 1.58; assembly: GCF_001692895.1. Classification (NCBI taxonomy): domain Eukaryota; kingdom Fungi; phylum Ascomycota; class Dothideomycetes; order Gloniales; family Gloniaceae; genus Cenococcum; species Cenococcum geophilum. Next base: position 1,117,914 of record NW_027137598.1, read on the forward strand.
AGTGTGACCATCTCAGGTGCCGTTGGTAAAAGCATACATACCAAGAGCTATCCTGTAGTGCTTGCCACATTGTGGGTATTTCAGATAAGGGCTCGAAGCAATTCAGAATAGGATTTGCGCAGAGCTTGTATAGTTTTCTTCAGCACCTGAAGTCGTTCGTGGAGATATAAGAGATGAGATTAGGTGTACGCCTCAACTGTGCATGGAATATGTGCATTAATTAACTGTGCCAGTTCATGAAGGCTTTTGTGAACTTGGTTAGGATTTATGAAGTGGATAGGGGTAGATCGTATAAGGGCTAAGTAAGCACTGGAATCTTTTTTAAAAAAAAAACCATGAGTACCTGATACATAACTGATACAAACGCACGCCTGAGGAGCCACTCGATGGCTGTTTGAAGTCCCTCAGGACTAACCATGCAGAGGAACTTGTATGGCTCTGATTTCTCGGGTGCCTAAAGCCATTCACGATAGCACATACGACAACGAAGATTGAATGCACGCATCAGCAGCAACTAGGATATGCAATGGATCCACGTGGATGAGCTGTTCTAAACGCCGTGCAAGCAGGCTTTCGGGGACTTAATTGGAATTTAGGGAGTAGATAATTTTCAAAAATCGAGTGCGCCCTGTTGAGAATGAAAAGTGGGTGTTGGAGCAATGACTCGGGGGTCGTCATCCTATACGCTCTCCAAGCTCTTGGTTTCTTGATGACTGCACACAATGATGTGCCTCGACGTAGGAAATTGATACTCTTGAAAATCACGAGTATTTTCTGGCAGTATGAAAAGTAGGTGAGCGGAGAGCTACGTGTTGGCTTGCATGTCCCAAAAGGGATATGTGGCGGCGGTATCGAAGGTGCGCCGACATACCGAGAAGTGCGCTGGGATCTGGAGACGGCTCTTAATGATTCCAAACAAAGTAGGAATGCCGCTGTATACGAAGTCTGTGAGCCACCCTTGCCCAAGCGGCAGGCGTTCTGCGGGTATTAGGTGGGTTCATGGCAGGCAATATGGAATTTTGCTCGCCCATGCGGCTTGGGCGGGTGGATTGGTGGCTGCGCGATCTGAAACATGAGAGGCGCGGTGTTTATCGATAACGGCTAATTTCCGCGTGCGTGCTAACGCCCAAAACAGCTTACTTCCAGGGCCAAAAGGCCGACCCCAAGCTGTTTCAAGGAGCGGTGAAGAATCACGCTGAAGCCGACAGCGCGACAGCGGCGCCCCCCAGCGGCCGCCCTGCTGCCATCGGTGACGAGTCCGCTGCCATGCGTCTGCAATGCCCGCCTCAACGAACCGTCACAGGCAGTGGGGATGCTGGAAAACATCTGAAAACGCTTGGGAAAACGCTTGGGAAAACGCTGGGGAACTGCTGAGAACCCGCTGAGAACAAGAGGTGGGTACTACAAAAGAGGCTCCGTTCAAAACTGCGCTGCTCTGTGGGACTCGGGGCGAACCATGTCATAGACCTGCAGGGCCTTGCCCACACTGGACCGTTCCACTATTCCCTTAACTTTCTTGCTCACACACTCTCTCTATCTCCGGCGTTTTTTTCCTAATGTAGACCCAGATTTGGCAGCTCTTTTCTGAAAGTGGGCTTGGTGATAAGGCAAAATGGGATACCGACCGCACGCTGGGCGTCAAGAATGGGGCCTGGTGATGCCGTGTGCTGCGACTGGGCGCCGCTGCTGGTTGCTGCTGGGGCTTGCTAGGGCGCTGGGCCCCTCTTTCCCTCGCTGGAACCCGGGGATCCATAAGACAGTTGCAAAGATGACCCAGGCCATGTAGATCACGCCGTTGCCATTGGAGCAGCCAAGGGTTATTGCTAGGTGCTTGTGGGTGCTTGCTGGTTGCTCGCTGGGTGCTTGCTGGGTTGCTACTGTGCCAATGCTGTTCACATCCCCCATGAGCACCATCGTGAATTTCATGACGTTTAAGAGAGCCCGTTGAGTGGCCGGTTGCTCAAACTGGTAGTGCCGACCCCGTAACATTCTCCCCCCATCGAAGGGCCCAGACGCCCGCCTGTCAACCTCTCCCACGCTGTTGCAGCGCACCATCCGGCGCCTTCAAGGGCCGTCTTTATTTACATAGTCATTGGTGCGCAGTCGTGAGGCATGCGATGCGCGATGAGTTGTAGCAGAGACAGGTAGTTTGCGGCGATGCTAACGCTGCATGCTCCGTCGCGGGGACTCGAACTTTTATATGTGGCTTGCAGGAAACTGTAGTCAGGATTGTCGTTTAAGGGTCTCCGCGCCGGCTTCGCTTTGCCTTCCCACAGGACATGTACTCTATACTTTGTACGAAACTCGACATCTTTTGGCATCCGGCGCATCTGTGTTTCTTTTACTGTCTGTCTTTATTATTGAGCGTCCGGGCCAGAGCCGAATCGAGCTCCTAGAGGCCCTTTGGCGCGCACCGACCACATCACAGGCCAAGCGCTACAAGTTCCCATCCACACCTCTCTCAACCTCCTGTGGGCGTCTGAGCGAGACTGATCGCAGCACCCTGAGAAAACAAGGGCGCCCGCCCCGTGTACGAGTGAACCTGTAAGTCCATGCTCTCTTCCCGCTGCTGTTCGCTGGCTGCTGCCCGGCCGCCGGCATAGCTCTATGGCCAGCAACAGCTCCCTCGCCCTCCCCACACCGCCAACCTCAACCCCACACGTACTCGAGACGCAACGAAGAAATTCGGACTGACATTGGCGAAATCGCTGCAGAAAACCCCATTATGGCCTTCTCCACCGGCCTTGGAGATCGTGCCGATGACCTGCGCTTCCGCAACGCTCAATCCCCTCGCGACGAGTCATCTTTCCCTTCTATAACCTCCCCCCTTCGCGGCGTTGGCAGAGAGATGCAGGCGCATAACGCTGCCTCAAACGACGCGCGAGCCACACTCCATAGACGATTCACCACCAATACTGTACCGACGTTACACACACCATTGCCCCCAATTGGGCAGCAACGTAGACTGGCCGCCGAGCCAGCCGAATTCACCACTGCGGTAAGCGAATGGGCGCGATAGATCTTTTTGTTTTTATTGTCAGAGAGGAGCATAATAATAAACGGCCTGCCTGACCCATCTGAAAAAGTTATTGTACTATTTGTGGTAGAGTAGCTATTGTCGAGGACGATTTAAGGCCATCTCCCCCTTGCATCCCTCCGTGTACTCGGCCTCATCTTCTGTGCACACAACAATCTGACGGACACTGACTGACATACTTATCTGTGTAGACATACCACAAGCTCCAAGTTGTAAGCAAACATCTTTTCTCTTCTCTCCGTTTGGAGCATCTGGGCCCAGCGTGTTCGCTAGTTGCATGCCAAGCTTCCACTCACGATATAACATTCGCCTCGAGTTGAGCGCTTCACTTTGACACCTCACCCACCCTCTATACCCTACACTTTTCACTGACAGCTTGGTCAATATCTTGAACCTTGCTATATTTGACTCCTTGTCGAAGACCTTGATATATCTTCTTTATCTTCACATATTTCCGCTTACCTTTCATATTTGCGGAGCTCTGCGTCTTCATTTGAAGACAACTCACTCTAATTTTTGCACTTCGCACCTTATCACTCACATCTATTCGCCAGATCTTCTTCAACTTCGTCCTCATTCAATTACTAACATCAACCAGCTTGAAAAGAAGAAGTTGGAGTACGAATATCTTAGAGAGCAACGCAGAAGATTTGAAGCCGAAATGGAGCTCCTTGATCTTCAGTCTAAGCGTGAGGAAGATGACATTCATCGTCTTTCTCACGAAATCAATCGTTTCGGCGTTTCGGGCCACCAAAGTGAGCCAACTACTCCACCAGAGTACCGCGACAACGGCTTTCCTTCAGCTTTCTCCCGCCCAAATCGCTTCTCTATCTCTAGCATCGCTTCACCTCCAGGCATGGGAACTACTCATGCGAGCCGCTCCGGGTCGCAAATCACCTCTCCACCTTCAGTGCCTTCCACTCAAGGCACTGCTACCACTCATATCCCTTCCAAGTCAGTTCCTGGATCTCGTCGCAACTCCGACGAGGAAGCTGAAGACGACTCTTACGACTATGATCTCGCGTCCATGAATCCAGTGCAGCGAGGGTAAGTACGAAGCTCAATTTTAGCATCACAAAATTTGTCTTGCTTTGCCATCATTGCGTCAAACCTGTGATCTCAGTCCACTACTTCACTTTCTTTGTGGAGCGGGTGAGAAGTTTTGCCTGTTATCTCTCCTTTAAGCTTATCTGCGGTTGACGTCTTGATCGATGTCAAATCGTACAACATATGCAGATCTTCTTTCTTTCCATTCTTGCCTTTTTTGCCTACGTCAGCCCACATTCCAGCGCGTCTGGCGCGTCAAACATTTATAGCTCGAGCTGATATGATTATCAGACCCAATAGACTTTCTATGCCTGTCACCGGCCTTGATCTTCGCGGTCGCAACAATACTTTGCCGGATCTTGCCTCAGTCTTGGGCCATATTAACACTACCGGCTTCCTCTTCGGTGACGATGATGAGAAGCCTGTGAACAAGGACCAAAACCCAGCTTCTCCAGATGTGAAGACTTATCTTCAGATGAATACGACAGACGACAAGTTCCCAATTCTAGTTCGTCGCGACGGTGATGGGAATGGCACCATGCAGCTATCCGCTTCATCTGCTGCCCTGGATCTGGCACTCTCTCAATCCCCCGGACCGGAGTCGCAGTTAAACGGTTGGCCAAGCTTCGCTCGTCACCGCCATGCTCAGCATAGCCTTCCAATGAACACTCTGCGTAAGGCATCTGTGCCTGACGAATTCGACATCACCCAAGCCAATGGAAACATTGTTGAGACACCAACCAAGACTATGACCGGCAATCGTCGCTCGATGGAAGTCAAGTTCAGCTCCTTCGGAGAGCCTAAGCGTTCCAGTTACCACGCCACCCCTCCGAATGGCACCACCAATGGCATGCCGAAACTTTCGTCATCTTACTCCACCAACGACATCCCTACGCTGAAGAACAGCAATGGAGTCAACGGCACCTCTGCCAGTAACCCTGCAAGTGTCAACTCGCATGCCGAACAACACTTCCACAATCACAATGCAAGCCTTGGTCGTATTCCTCCGAACGCGATTAACAACCGCCACAGCCGCGAACTCTCTGGAGGTCTTGATAATCAGAAGGAGGCCTTCCGCCCGCTTCAGTCCATGCTACACGCCAGCGCTGCACCTTTTGGCCCCTCGATCACCTCCGCTGCGACTCCAACTAGTGTCGCCCCCACTACCGTCACCTCTCCCAATTTGTCGCAGTACAACACTGCTCCTGCATACTACGGCGGATATGGAATGTCAATGTTGAATATGAGTATGGGTAATCTGCAGGTGGGTCCTCAGATGGGTGCGCAAGCTGGCTATAATCCTGCAATGCAGCCAATGTACGGTCAGAACCCATACGCGCAGTATGGTCCGTATCCGACTTACGGCCCGGGTGGCCGTTTTCAGGACAGCCAGGCTCGCGTCATCCAGAGTCGTCGTATGCAGAATGGTGAGGGTGAAGATCCGAATTATTTTTTAGAAGTTTTTTTATCAAGAACCTTTCACTTACTTTTCAAGCAGACAGCAACCGCTTTATGAACTATGATCTCAAGACCATGCCCCGCGGTGAGATCTATGCTCTCTGCAAAGACCAACATGGCTGTCGGTTCCTGCAAAAGAAGCTGGAAGAGCGCAACCCGGAGTACTTGCAGATCATCTTTGAGGAAACCAATCCATACGTTGTCGAATTAATGACTGGTAAGTTGGAGTGGAGGCGTAACTTCTGTTGTTTCGTCTTGCTAACAATTATCGCAGATCCTTTCGGAAATTATCTCTGCCAAAAGTTGTTGGAGTACACCAACGATGAGCAGCGCACGGTCCTTGTTCACAATGCGGCTCCCCAGATTGTCCCGATTGCCTTGAACCAGCATGGCACCCGAGCTCTACAGAAGATGATTGAGTTCATCTCTACTCCTGAGCAGGTTGGTGTTTATCAAATTCCTTTTGACTGTATTTGTCGCTGACTTTTCTAGATCCAAACCATTATCAATGCTCTAAGCAACCAAGTGGTGCCGTTGATTCAAGATCTTAATGGCAATCACGTCGTTCAAAAGTGTTTGAACCATCTCAAGGCTGAGGATGCTCAGTTCATCTTCGATGCGGTTGGTGCGCATTGCATCACTGTCGGAACTCACCGTCACGGATGCTGCGTTCTCCAGAGGTGCATTGATCACGCTTCTGGCTTCCAGAAGGTTCAGCTCGTTCGCCAGATCACTGCCAACAGTTTCCATCTCGTGCAGGATCCCTTCGGCAATTACGTCGTTCAGTACATCCTTGATCTCAATGAACCCACGTTCACTACTCCGCTGTGCCTCGGATTCCATGGCAAGGTGCCTGAGCTTTCCAAGCAGAAGTTCAGCTCAAACGTTATCGAGAAGGTCTGTCGCTTCTTCAGCTGAGATCATGATTCGAATTTGCTAACGTTTGATAGTGCATCCGTGTCGCCGATGTCAATACTAAACGTGTCATGATTGAGGAGCTCTTGGATCCTACCGAGCTTGAGAAGCTTCTGCGCGATTCATATGCCAACTACGTCATTCAGACTGCGGTAAGTCTTTAATCTCAACATTACGAACGCACACCATTGATATCTGTTCACAGCTTGACTATGCTCCTAATGACATGTGCCTGCGTCTCATCGAGAGCATTCGCCCAATTCTGCCATCGATCCGCCAGACTCCGTATGGTCGTCGGATCCAAAGCAAGGTCCAGGAACGCGAGAGCCGTCTCGGTGCTGCCTCAGGCCATACGTCTCCTCACAACATCTCCACCACCCAGTCGCCTCAGATGGCAACCGCCTTCAGCGGACAACTGCCGGCTAGCTCCGTTTTCCAAAGCCCACCAATGTACACAACCGTTGCCAATACATATGGCTCAAATATTGCATCACCTCAACCCCACCGCCTAAGCAACCCTCCTTTGCCGAATCATCTTCAAAACTCTGTACAACAGTCTTTCGCGCAATTCGGTCTTGGAACCCAGCAGAACGGCCTCAACGGCTTCTTCTGATCATAGCTCCGATCGCTTGCTTACGACGTCATGATTTTGATGATTCACGGCACGTTCAGATACATTACTCGGATTCAACATTCAGCATATCAATACGCGCCCATCCTTGCGATATATCTGATTACGCATTGGTGTCTGGTGGTCATTTCTGCCGAAGGGCAAACTTATTTTCCTCATCTTCACTGAGATCTCGCCAACGCCTTTGGTTTCTGCGAGAGCGCGGTATCTACGAACTTCACGGCCTTTGTTACACTAGATCATGCGGCTAACCTATCCTCTCTGGAAAAGCTCACGCGTTGGCCATATGCATGCTCCTTTTGTATACTATTGGGAACGAAAATCACCTGCGAAGGTCTACATCATTCCGGCATCTGAGCATTTCTGCGGAGCCTTTATTAGGGCTTTTTTCACTTTGGGCATGGTGGCGAAAATACTGGATCGAACCGGTGAAATGCATGTAGCCATCCTTGACTGAGCCGAAAACCTGGTCCCAGGGCTTTCCTTCTCATTATTTCCTCCATTATTTTCTTGTTTTTGTACCTCTTTCGGCATTACTTCCCCATCACCAACCCACCAATTCTATTCTGTGTTTTGTTACCTTGGGCCTTTCTGTTTTCACATCCTCATTTTTCGGACAAACGAGCGGCTTTACACGAACAAATACACCACATATTCCCAGCCAAACCTAGCATCTAGCATTTCTTATCCCTTCCCCATCAAAGAACAACAGGTCTTTTCCCTTTTTCTCCTCATTTGTGGGTAGCAGACTCTTGTGTTTTCCTCTTATTACCATTGCTTCAACTAGCGGACATGCGTTGCCACAGCGTTGCTCCTTTATTCTACCTTTACTTTCCACAAACCCTCATGGATGGGACGTAAAACTAGCTAGCGGAACTTAACCTCTTCTTTTTCTTACTGCCTTGTCTGCGGGACGATGATGGACGATGGACGATAGATGATGCAGGAATTGCGGCACTTTAACTTATACTCGTTTACTTTGACTTGGCTTGCGCTTGCTACCGGGCTTTGTATGTAGCTTTTTGGCCTCTGGGGCTATGAAGAGGCTTCTTCCAACCGGCTTTTGCGGCCTATTGGGTAGCGTAGCGTAGCGTAGCATAGTAGTCAAGTCAATGGAAATCACACTTTGATAGAAATTGATCGGATCGTCCTGCGTGTAATATGTGAAATACTGTAAAAGAGGACATCAGATGGGAAATCAACACGTCGAGGGCGAATCACGCACGTGGTTAGTAAGTGATCGTTAATGTGGCATGGTGTTGGCGGTTGGGACGACGCCTCCTGCATCTTGGGATAGCGTCTATGCGGGTCGCGGGCCGGGAACGAGGAGATCGGCACACAGGCGAATGAAGGACTTGGCGAGTTAATGCAGGTGATAGGGAAATAGGAAGGACATACAGGAATACCTGATTTGCATATAATTTGTCACGACTATAAAACTAGCCCCTTCTACGAGTAACACACGCCCGTAGCGGAGTGCAGAGATGGGGGAGGGTCGCTGTTCGGCGGGGAGGGGCCGGTGTCTCAGAGAAATCCGGGGAACGCATAGCCTTTCTCGGAATACCTAGTGAGGTTTAGTTGCCGTTATTTTCAGGGCTTGCATATCGAAGGCGTCCAACCAGCTTTCCGACGCATCTCTGCTTTAGGAAGTTTTTCTTGGTCGCAGATTTCCATTGCGTATTGCCGTTGCTGGGGGTTGGGCCGTCATTACTCAACTTTAACTCTCATCTATTACCAGTTCAGGAAATCGAAATGGTATTTGGTGCCCAACTGTAGAATGCAGTGGCCGGGGGTCATAATTCAACGAATTCTGGCATTCTACCGCTTAAGGAAATTTTTATGGTAATTTTGTTCATTTGCGTAGAATGTTGCGGCTGGGGTTGAGACGCCCTCCGGTTGTTCAACAAAGCGTGACCTAGACGCGCGTGTGGCTAAGACGTTATAAAGTTTGTAGTCAGCGCATCATATTAGAGTAACGCGAGATTGAAATGCTCAGCAAGCTGGCGATGATGCTACTGAATGCTTTTGTAATCATGTACAAGAATGTAGGATGTGGGAAATGGGTGAGTATATCTATAGAATGAGCAAACAGTTAAGTAAAAGCAGTTCGTCGAGCTCTGGCGGTGTCCTTGAACACCTTCCATACGGTATCGACCCCTACACATTTTACACCAAATTCTAACGTATTTTATAACAAAATTAACAAAACTAGTAGATTTAATTAGCACAGTATATAATATTTATTTAAAGTTGCTTAGGCGATAATATTTTTTTATTATAAAATATATTAAGTATTATAAATTTAGCGGTAACGTGAGCGATAGGGTTATGACGGTCGGTATAGTTATGACGGTTTGGAACATCAAAACTACGCACAGAGAAACCGTTATAATTATGCCGACCGTTATAACCCTATTACCTACGTTATGCGATATATCTATCTTGCACACCTCTGCAAGCCGTTGTGGAGGCTCTAATAGAGTTGCAAGCTCTACGTCTGCTTGTGGCGCTTTGCGAGACCTTTGCCAAACGAAGGTCAGTGGGAGACGTGCACGGAGCTCTGCACGGAGCTCTGGGGCAGTATTTTGATGTTCTAAACCATTCTCGCAGTAAGCCCAATTAGGAAGGCGGTAGTAGCCGACCGTCATAACTATGCCGACCGTCATAACCCTATCGCTCACGTTAGTTAATTTTTTTACTTTAGAGTAAATATTAAATTTATTAGTAAACTCTATAGAAAAGATATACATACCCTTCCTTTACCCTCTTTTCTTCCCTCTCTCCCTCTCTCCCTTTCTTCCTCTTTCCCTCCCTTTCTCTATCCCTACCTCTCCACCTTGCCCTATGTTTCCATTTCTATTTGATTATCTCTTATTTTACATACAGTAGCTAATAAAAGCCCAGGGAAATAAAGTATTAAATAGGGAATAAGGAGAGAGAGGTGTAGAGGTATAGAAGTGCAGAGGCAGAGGCAGAGGTAGAGGCAAAGGTAGAGGCACGGGCAAAAATACAGGTAGAGAGGAAACAGTTAATATAGAAATAATAGTAGAAGCAAGATAACATGCAGGTAAGATAAAGCAGGTAAAGCAGATAAAATAGGTAGAGTTTATATCGTATAGTAGCTTTTATAGTAGAAAGTATATTTTCTTTACATATACACGTACACGTGCATATATATAATATTAATTTAAAATGCATACAAGGTCCATAAATGGAACTCTATATATTATAGTGAAATCTAGCTCTAAAATACATTAAATACCACCCCAAGTCAACACTAAATATCGACTTAAGATACATCAAAATCTACGTCGGCCATATACCGTTGGGCTTCATAACTCTCGGAAAACGAGAATGGCCATTTCTTCGCCGACATTAAGTGTCCTTCCAAAACTAAGCAGAGTTTAAAGCCCGCTGGGTAGAGCCGTGGGAATAGAGAAGATTGATGGCAGGCTCAAGCCACTTGGAAGTGCTGTGGGGACCAGGGAGCCGGATGGGAATGCGGAAGCGACAGGAATCCCGCTTGGGGCTCCCGTCCCAAATTCACATCCAACACTGTGGGGGCCATGAAGGCCATGAGGGCCTCCCGTGGGATGAGCGAATCCGCCAGATGGCATCGATAACGGTGCTCCGCCGGATGCTGCGAGAGCTTTGCCGAAGATCGTACTCGGCAGTGCAGTAGGGAAGGGAGCACCAGTCTCAGCTGAAAGAGATTGTGCGCTAGTGCTGAAACCGAAACCAGTACCGTGAGGTCGATGGCCGTGGTGATGGTGTAGGCCAGTACCGATGGGTGCTACACCTAAGGGTGCAGCGAAGCCACCGCTTGGAACTCCTGAGAAGTAGTTAAATTGGCGCTTCTTTACATGAGCGGACGAGAGATCTCGGGGGTGCTTGTTGTTGCCATGGCGGAAGAATGTGCTCATGATCCAGGACACCCACTCCATAAACTCCTTAAGTGTCATGTCTGCAGGAAGCGGGGTGCCAGGAAGATTCCCAGAGGAGTTATCTGCACCAGTCGGGATCGCGGTGGGGAGAGTGCTTGCTAGGAGGCTAGACGAAATTGTAGTGGTTTCACCGGTAACATAACTGGCGCCTTCGCCTTCGGAAGCAGACGATGTAACTACTGGTGATGAGGATACTTCAACAGTGGCTACTGAGCTGGCCTGGACACGTGAAACAGCTGGAGTTGATACTGTGGTGCTTGAAACAACAGCACTCGAAACCACAGCGCTGGATGCAGAATAGCCAGCAGCAGGGGTTGAGGTTACCACTGCTGATGTCACACCAGTAATGCTGGAGACAGAAGCGGTGGCGGTGGCAGAGACTACGGTTTGACTGACCGATTCCGCACGGCTGTACAAAGTCGGACCAGGAATATCATACGTAGAGAGGGAGGTGTAAATGTTGATGAGAATACCTGGATCGCTTTCCTTGTACAGCGCAGTACCAAGGACGCCTGAAGGAGTGTCTGAGCCGCTGCCTGTAACTTGAAGGTTGACGCACTATGAAAATTAGCGTGTTAGCGTGATGATCTCGTACATATCAAAAGGAAACCGAACCTGTGGATAGTTTTGAGCACCGTCGGCGGTCCCAGCAGAATGAAGCGCAATAACTTCATGCCTCAAGACATAGTTGCCAGGTGCAATGCTAGTAGGGATCTTCACCGTCCAGCTGTTGTTGTTGGCAATCATTTGATCTGAAGCCCATGTCCCTGGAACTGCCGAGTCACTGACCAGTCCACCTTGATCAATCTTGAAGAACTCCAGAGTGTCCTTGTCCGCGGTTTCGCACTCTCCACTACATTTGGCTAGATAATCTATGACAGGGCCGCGGTGAGATGAAGGCCAGGCTGTCCATTGCAGTTCAACAGTTCCTCCAGCGGCGACCGTCGCGTGCGCCTGACCGGGTGTGGCAGCCTTGTGGCAGATAATGTTGGGCCCGCCATAAGCATCAGGGGCGACGAAACCGTTATCCTGACATTCCGGGCACGACCAACCAATGACAGCAGGGGGTGTGGAGATGTACTGGAAGGACGGGTTGTAACCTTCGTAGTATGTCCCATCTGCCACAATCCCCTGGATGTGGCCGTGGGCTGCGACTGAAGTGGCAAACGCTCCTAAAAGAGCGGCAGCTTGGAGTATGGACATCTTAGATGGTTTAAAATGGTTGCGAAAATAATCGTTTGTACAGAGTCGGTTGAAGCAAGCCTCGAGCTTGAGTCAATGGGACAAATGAGGGTTTGAAAGAAAGTAAAGTATCCCAACTCCAATCAATGAAGACGATACTGCAAAAGAATGAGAAGCCCAAAGACCGGGGGGAATGTAGAGCAGGTACTGAAGGGACTGCGGTGATGGGAAAAAAACCTTTTCGATGGAAAGACTTTATATATCAAATCCACGAAGACTCCTAATTAGATGGAAGGTAGCATGCAGACGATACCTGTGCTCTCCTAGATACAGACGCCGCCATTGCCCTGTTCCAGAGAATAAAGCTGTTAGCATATTTAGAAGGCTGACTCGGGAATAGCCTTGCAAAACACCCCGGTTTCATGTTTCGCGGCGCATCGAGGCGAGGTATGACGAGAGAAAACGAGAGCCAAGCGCTAATGAGGCTGGCTTCCGGATGTGGAGAATGGTGTTCTAGGTTTATTGTTCTTACTATGTCTGCCGGCGATGCACGCAGGCATCTGTGTTAAGGAGCGGTCAGCAGTGGTGCATTTTGTGATGCCTCGGTTTCTTCTCAAGCAACACCTACCGAATACCTCCATTTCATCATCGCTTCAGTGTTGCTACCGAGTATACAACGTTCAAATAATTCATCCAGGTGTATTTTGTCTTGTTCTCGGGTTTTTACTATGGACCANTCATGAATCGAAGGCTATGGTGGAGAAGAAAGACGCTAACGAATCTCAAAACGCCAGGCCAAGCATCTCTTTGAAACATTTGCGGAACTATCTCCACCTCACTGCATTCTCGCCAAAGCAGCATCCACCTATTTCTTCAAGCCATCCAATCAATCTCGAGCCCCGGCTGGCGCTTGTCTGCTGTCGACCAATCGCTAAAGTTTTTCGTTTCCAGTCTTCTCAAACCCCGTGCGTTTCACCAGGTTGATATCAATCTTGGACCTGGCCTCTGGGTCCACGATGAACTGCTATGTGGTGTGCTAATTTTCCGACGCAGTTCTTTAAGCTCAGCATTGAGATTGGTGGGTTTTCATCTCTTCATGCAAGTGGTTTATTTTCCGCTATAGCCGCGCGACTCGGAGCATTCTCAGCCTACAGCAGCACAAACAGAGATTGGGTTCGGCGGCTACGTTTTAAATGTTTTCCTACGCAGGCATGTCGCCTTGAATCATCTCCTTACATCCCACCCAGTCAAGAAAAGTCTACCTATCTGAATAGCGCAAGCTTCTTGAAATACTCGAAACTCAACTAACCCACGCTGTTTCCTTCCAAGATCTCAAATCATTTGAGTCTCATTAATCGTACTTTCCCCTGCTTGTGGGATGCCACCACGCAAAAAATCACCGGATGGTTCAACATGAAAACGCTCAATTCGCCCACTAACGACCAAGAGACAACCTATCCTTTGGCCCGTAAATTTGCGTCCAACGGTTATCTATAAGAACTAACCAATCAATTGTGCCGGATTTAACGCCCATACTGAGGAATATAAAGCTTTTAATTTATAGTAATTTAATATATACGCCTAATTTTAGAAGTTAAGTCGCTCGATATAAGGTTAATAGCACTTATCCTTCCTGCAGAATCGAATTTTGCATTATAGTAGGTAATTAATTAATGGAATCTATATAGGTGCATGCGTTGTTTTGAAGCTAGTGTTCGCGCACGAACCACTTACTCGTTGAACGCTGACGGGTCAAGGAATACAGCTAGTGTTTTTATTTAATATTCAACATCAATATAAGGTCGTATTGATATTAATATTGAATCGCTCACTCATATTGAAAATATATTGAACATTGATTATCGAATTTAATACATAGAGCCTTAGCATAGTATTTAGATAAAAATTGGGCTCTACAGAACTCTAAAATTCAACTAATCTCCTACTAATACCGTTAATACAGTAATCCTTGGCTTAGTGTTGTATTTGATTGCGATATTATTATTATTAGTAATATTAGGAGGTAAGGAAGGTATAGTATTAATTATAAAGGTGGAGCAAGTATAGGGGTGCAAAATTTAAAGACATTATATGCGATAACATATAAAACCAAGTTTAATATTTAGTAATTGTTAGATCACTAACTAGGCGTGGCGCGGTATATATGTAGGAGGCTCTATAAGGAAGAATTTATGGAGCTCGATCGCCCGAGAAAATATCTATAAGGTAGCCCGTGCACGTCGTCGAGCTTAAGAGGCTGCCTAACTACCCCCCCTACTAATAGTAATTTTGACTTTGTATGGGGTTACCTAACAAATTTAAAACGTATACGTATTATCAAGAGGCTTAAGAGTCATTTACCGAGCCTCTAGACCGTATTTCTACTACCTTAACTCTAAAAATATTCAGTATTCAATAACTTTCAGTGTTGAACATATCGTATCGGTATTGGATATTGAATATCAATATTTAATATTTCAATTGTGACGATGGTTCTGGAAGAGTCCTCCACGTTCGTTGCCTGCTTACATAAGCAGATTCCCTTTGGTTCCTTTTTGGACGACGTCCGTAAGCAACCACTTATGACTCCGTAGGTATAGGCCTATATAAAGGCCTATATTCGTCGTAGATAGATTCGATAGATTCATATTCATTCATTTATCCTCAGATCCAGTTCATCATCAATAAGCGTAATCGGTATCGAATACTGATAAAAACACTGGATACAGTGGATGCAACTCTTCAATATCTGTCGACCTGAATCGGAGTTACTTATTACCGTCTTACCCTTAACTCGGTCACCGACTCGGTCATCGACCTGTGACTCATACCTTATGTATAAATAGTCTCTTTTCTTCATAGATCAATCTACACACGAGTTCTTCTTTTCTTACAATCGGTGCACGGACTACCGATCGACAATATCTCTCTCAAGCATTGCTTCCCCGTTCCCGATTTCAAAATCAGGAGTATCCCGAACCCCAATGTCAATAGCTCTATCGGCTCGTGAAGTGGAAGCTTGAGTGACCAACCCACGCAGGGCTGTCAATAAGTCTTCCCATCAAGTCCGATTTGAATTGAATTGATTACAAAGCAAGTCAATTCAATTCTGGAACAGCCTCTCTATATTAGATAATCAAGTCAAATCTAGTATTTCGGAGGCTTGATTTGAATTGATTAAAATCTAGGATAAAGCTTTAGTAGTTATAGTTCGGGGTATATTTAGTAATTGCTTAAATTATGCCTTTTTTGGTAAGGAAGCCTCTATATTCGGCATCTTCCGTTTATTTACTAAGCTACGCCTAGGCACTTTGCGGTTATAGCTAAGAAGTTCACGCCCGCAGAGGTCTTCTATACATTATACTACTTCATTAATATACTTCCACCACCGTCTATTTCCATTAATATGGACACCAGATCTATTTCTGCTAATCCTTCTACCCTTCCTAGTCAATTAGAGGTACCTACTAAGCTCCAGAACACTGCTGCTTTTAAACCTAACGCGTTAAGGGACGCGTCGCCCGATGATAGAGACGACGGCTTAATCCTTACTGCCTATAAAGCCTCCGCCGGAGCCTCTACTACCACATTTACTACTGCGCTGGTGACGTCATATATCGCAAGATTTGTATACGGGCGGTAGGGCTATATAAAAGGACCTCATATGAGGCTACAAACCTATACCAAGACTTTGTATATAGCCTTACTAATCAATTTGCAATTCAATTCTCAGCAGAGCCTCCTGAACTAGCTCCGAGTCAATTCAAGTCGGGCAAATCGGGCGCCAAGCAATTCAATTCTAGACAGAGCTCTGTGGAAGGCTTGAAAGGCTTATTGACAGGCCTGAACCCACGCGCCGAGGTGTTGTCTACTCTTGACGAAGGCTCACCAACTCCCTTTGGAGGCCCATAACTATCATCTGCAACCTGTTTTGATGTTCGCGAAATCGCAACACCTTCGACTGAGCTATTGTTCCGCACTAGCAGAAGCCCAAAATAGTTTTCTGACATATTTGCGCGGTTTTCCTTTGGGTCAATGTCGTAACAGCCAAATGATGGCAGAAGCACAGGGTTTTCCCCCTGTTGGTTACACAAGGGGGATATCACGTAGCTACGGTTCGTAGATAGTATGATAATTGTTCTATTTTCTTCTTTAAGAAAGGGGTGAGGAACTTAAGGTTCCTTACCACGCTAGTGCCGCAGCGGCACGTGATGGCAACTTGCCGCACGTAACGGCAACTTGCTATATGTGACGGCAATATACCTTATATAGTGACTATTTGCCTTTATTCCCAATACTAGCAACTCTTTTTTTATAGTTGCCATCTATATATATATACCGCTTAACTAGTGGAATAAAAATTAATCCTTTTTACTTACTATTGCCATTATAATATAAGTCTCGCTATCCTAAAATTTACCTCTTAGCACGTAGTGCTTTCTTGCTTATAAGTTATAGGTAGGTATCTTATTAGTAGGGCCGCTAAGGCGCTAGCGGTAAGCGAGCTAATAGCAATTTTTTATCCTAGGGATAGAAAATCCTAATTAGCTAGTTTAAGTTAGGGTTTGCAGAATCTAACCAATTAGACAACTTTAACCGCCAGTTAAAGTTCCTAGACATCTTAAGACCTTATATAACTAAGAAATTTCTAGGGACTCCCTTTTAACCTAACCTTTAACTTATATATATAGAGTATTTATATTAACAAACGTCTCTAGTACCTTATTTAGGTTCGCCTTTATTATTACATCTACTAGGTTATTTTGGCTATTAATCTATTAAATCTTAAAGAGTTCTTAATACTCGTAAGATTACTAAAGTGCTATAATATTAATTATAAGGCGCTTCTCCTTTATAGTACTAAGCTTAACTAAACACTTATAAAGGGAAAATAAATCGGTGTATATAATTATAGGGATAACAGGAAGTTTAAGTCAATCTATAATTATCTTTAGGGTAGTTCTAATTATAATTGCTATATTAACTCCGCTAATTATTCTATATATCTTTAACGCTAAAACACTTTAGGTAACGCGCTTACTCTTAGTTAAGCTCTAATAGATAAAATTACCATAGATTATAAAGTTATTCTCTCTAGTAAATTTATTTGTAATAATAATCTTATATTCTAACTAGGAGCTAAAATCTTTATTATTTATAAACGATCCATTAATAAATATAAAGAGCTTAGCGGTAGGAAGATTAATAGGCACGTAGAGTAGTCCCTAATTAAGATAGTTTATTTACTAGAAAAAACGTTTATTTAGGGCAAGAACGTCATCCTTAATTAGTTCCTAGTATTAGGCGGCAACGGAGAGATTAAATAAAGCCTTAGGTTAATAGATAAAAGTAATATAAGCTCTATAAGCGCGTTACTCTATATATCCTTGCTTTAGGGAATTAACGTTAATAACGTTGATTTTCTTACTTTAACCCTTCTAGCGCAAAGCAATAGAATCCTCGTTTAGGGAGAGAATATATCTATTAAAGAGTAATAGTATTATTAAGTTAAGCTTTTCCTTTGGCTTTGCTATAAGATTTACCTTTACTAGCTTATCCTCTTTAAGAGCTAAGAATTGGTCGTCTCCTAAGATAATTATATTATTAGTTTATATACCAATAATTCCAAATAGGGTTCCTATGGTTATAATAAGGAAGTAGGGATTAAATATAGAAGTAGTTATTAAAAGCTTCTCTTTATNGTGCTTNCTATAGGTAGCNNACTAGTAAGTTNCTACCTCTNCNATTNTATATAATNGCTTAAGNATAACNATAATNNTNTCTTTAGGATACTAGTGGCNAATTTNCTCTANAAGGTATNCTAATATTAAGCGCTAAAGGTGCATCTCTAATTAGGTATAGGCTTAAGTAATATCTTATAAATAAACTGCTATTTTATTCTTTATTAAGGAGGGAGCTAATATAACAATAACTCGCTAACTAGCTCGTTAAATTATAGGAGATTATATAAGAATTATCTCTTTACTATTATCGTTGTAACCTTAAATAATAAGCCTTAATTTCTTAAATAGGGCGTTAGTAGCTTTACCCTTAATCTTATTAATCATTCTTAACTTAAAGATGCGAACTCTATTAAACTTAATAGGGTCATATTTCTTAAATTTAAAGACTCCTCTTATGATAAAACTGTCGATCTCCTACTTATTAGATACTTAGAAAGAAGCTCCTAAGGTTATAATACGACCTTCCTTTTAGAGCTGTTTTATAAGCTTAAAGTCAGCCTTCTCTTTAGCTGTTATAAAGGCCATTAATAACTTAACTTTATTCTTAATAGCGGCAATAAATTGTTCTTTAAAATTAATAAGGTATTGGCGATTTTATAATCCCTTTAGGCGACCTCTACCGCGTTATAGTTATGGCGTATCTACTATAATTATATTAGGATTATAGTTGCCTTCTAGAGTATATTAATCGTAGTTCTCTTCTAAGGTATCTTTTAGGGCATCCTATAAAGGCTCGGAATTATTATCTTTATAGTAAGGCTTAATAATAGTTAAACGGAATTAGGTAGGTCTATAAGGCATCTAAATAGTATAAGTTTAACTATTAATTATAATAAGTTAATATAGGCCTAACCATCCTCCCCTTTTACGCTATACGCGTACTTTAGACTAGAGTAGCAGATTAAGTATAGTTAAGGTATTTAGGCCATTTCTTATTCCTAGTGTATTATTAACCTGGCGTGTAGTATAGAGGCATTACACCTCCTTTATTGCCTTGCGAATTGCCTTAGCTTATTATATAACGGAGGGAGATAATAGAGAATTATTAGTTATTTGTAGGTAGGCGCTAAAGACTAGTAATATAGGTATAAGTTTATCCGGGCCAGCGGAATTATTAATAGCTTTAACAGCTATTTATAAGGTAAGTTCTTTACTAGCATCCTTTAGTTCTAAAGAGATAATCTTATATACGCGGCGTAATAGCGCGTAATATTGCTCCACTTTTCCAATACTATTATATGCCTTAATAGGGACTTCCTTAACCTTAATTGCCATTACCTTTATTTATTATTGGAACTCTATAGATAAGAAGTTCTTTTCTATATTATAGACAATTTAATTAGGGGGTCCTAGGTAGATATTAATCTAGTATAACTAAAGGGTATCCTATGCGTTCCTAGCTAATATATCCTTTAAGAATTATGCGGCTTAGAAGGAGGTTAAGAAGTTAACAACTTGGAGTACTGGCTTGCCGCTAAGGTATATAATGTCGATAATAATATAGAAGTTAAAGTTGTAATTATCTTTAAGGGTGAACTTAAATCGGCTAGGGGACCTCTAGTTTATTTAGTAATAGTAGCAGTATTTTATAAGATGCTTAATTGCCTTAACCTTAACTTTATAGCCTACTCGCTAAAGAACCTTAAGTAATTAGTAAACTAATAGGTAACTAAAATAACGGTGTAGTTAGCGTAACTCTAACTTAGTTAAATAGCTTTAAGCAACACTTTTTTCTAGTTATTAAAGGAGCAGCTAAGGGTAACCCTACTTACGTATAATAGGCACCTAATTATCTCCCTACATAAGTATATTCTTAAGGTTATTAAGCTTAACGCCTAGTTTATCTATATCTTTAATACAAAATAAAAACAGAGTGTTTATGGGAATAACGTAAAAAGTAATATACCCTAAGGGGGTTTAAACCCTAATTATGCTAAAAGAGATTGCAGTACCTTTGCCAAAATGAATTATATATTAGCCTGCCGTTAAATAGTTAATCTAAACAGAGCTATTAAGCTGCTAAAGGGCTTAAACTTAAGGTTCTCCTATTATAGATACTCCTGCGGCTCTAGTATCTGGTATAATACTATAGAAGACATTTACTAAGTATCTGTTATTAAAGGAAAACGCGGAGCTCTCCTTTGGCTCGTTAAAGATATCTAACTTTATAATAAAATGGAGCGTAGATTAGTTATTAAGAATAGCAACGGTTTATATACCATTTACCTTACCATACTTAGTAAAGTATTAGTTAGGTAAGTAGTCCTCAATTTCCATATCCATAAGGAGCTATTCGGTCTTATTAACCTCACCCTTAAGGTCTTCTACGCCTTCGTATTAAACCAGAAAGCTTTAGAAGTAGGCCACAGTAACCTTATAATTTCTAATATTTCTTATACTCTAACGGAACTTATTATATACCTCTTTTCGCTTATTAAGGGAGTATCTAGTTAACTAGCAATTTGGCTTCTTATAAACGTAGTACTTCTTCTAGCAATTACTTTAAAATAAACCTCTATAAGGACCTCTATAATTACCTTATAGTTAACGTTAATTATACCCTTTACTATATTCCCTACTACGGCCGCTATATATTTAATTAGTCTAGTTATAATTATATTAGTTAGGAACGCTTAGTTAGGTAGGGCTTTCGGTATAAAGCTATTAAGATTCTTATATTCGTATTACAGTATCTATAGTAAAGCGTAGCTCGGTATATACTCCTTTAAACGTATCTATAGGTTTATATAGCGCTAAGTTATACTTAAGAACGCTATGGCATACTAAGATAACCTAGTCCCTTAGGCTGTTTTTATTTTAATAAGTTTTAGTAAGTCCGCGTTAGATTTTCTAGAGTTTATTAAAGAGTAGTTAAAGGCACTCTAGGCAAGTCGTTATTAGGTTAAAAGTAATAACTCTCTAGAATATAGTCTCCCGCTATTTAGATATATAGAGTTAGTAGTTTTTATTAGTTTTAAAGTAGGCTCTAGTAAGCTAAAGCATTATATTAAAGCTATAGTTTTTACCTATAATATAGTTATAATAGAACGTTACCGCCTATCCCTTTAATATAATAGAGAAAGTATAATAGAACTAGTGGCGTTAAATTTTAACCTTATTACAGCAGTTATAAAAGACCTATAGTTTTACTCTAAGTATATTATATAATTCTCCTCTAAACTTCTTCTCTTCGTCTAAATATACCTTTATTAGATTCGTAACTTCTTAAAATAAAGGCTTATTAGTTAGCTGGGATAAAAGAGTTAGAGGTAGTAGAGGTAGAGGAAGAGCACCTCTAGGTAGGAGAGCACCTTTAGGTAGAAGAGTAGCGTTCTAGGGGTTTTATTCTAAATTAAAGTTGCCTTCTAAAGAATATAGGTTAGTTTTAGGTTTCCGTAGTTAATATATAATCTTAGCTTCCGTTTATACTAGTTCTTCTATATTAGTAAGAACGGCGTAAATATTACTAGTAATTAGGTTACTATCCTTAGCAATATACACCCTATTCCTTTAGAGGGAGTCTTAAAAATCCTAAATAATATTAACATTGCTAAGTGCCTAGGTGTCGGCGGTTTATTCTATAAAATCCTCCCTAAAGTATTCCCATAACTGTAAATTGGTATAGTAGCTATCTTAGTAGAATAGAATATAGTGTAGGAGAAAGCCGTTAACTTATTTTATGGTATAGGTTATTATATTAAAGGTAAATATATCCTAATCTTTATTAATGAGTTTCGCGTATATAGCTACCCCTAATAGTAAGGAGTCTCTCTAGTTATTTAAAGTGGCCATAGTTATATCTTTAAAGGAAGGGAATATTAGTGGTATAGGGATTGTTGTTTAGTACGCGTTTATAATATATATTTATAATTATAGGGCTTAGGACTAGTTCTAGCCTTAAATCGCAAAGACTTATTGTCTGAATAAGGTTCTGTAATATAGTAGACACGGTTGCTTATAACCAATTGGGTTAACTACATAAGCTAAGCGAGCTCAGGAGATCCATCAAATTCCACCTATAGACGTAGAGAGAGAAGAACAAGACGAATACAATTAATACCAAAACCCCCCCACCGTAATCCCAACACTAATCAGTGCTATATAGATTAGCAAGGTATAACAAAGAGAGGCACTATCTAATTCTCTAGACCTCTTATTAAAGGCTAAGAATTAAGGTATTGCTTATTAAGCCCAAAGGCCAGTTTATAAGGTTACTCGCGCTTCTAACCTGCGTTTATTACGCCTTTAGAACAATTAGTTTATAGGTTTCTACGCTTCTAGTTTAACTATTAAATTAAATTAACTACGGAACCAAAAGATGGCTACCTCCATAATGGATACTGTAAAATAGAAGACCGGAATTAACGCAACTATAACCAATATTAAGGAAGTCGAAGTATTTGTTAATTGGCGATTATCAATATATAAGGAGAATAGATGGAAGGGATTCAACCTATGGGAGAGCTTTATTAATAATTTTAAGTCGTTTATAAAGGATATACTTAATGACCTTAGCAAGGATCGATTAAAGAAGATTAGGGATTACCTCTATAAGAATAGAGTATACGTACGGAAGGAGGCAAGGAAGTCAATTGCAGACGGCCTTTTAGGAGTTATATACGAACCAACTCCCTTAAAATGGCCTACCGATAACCCTACCAATAACCCTACTAATGACCCTACCGATAACCCTACCAATAACCCTACCAATAACCCTACCGATGACCCTACTGACGACCCTACCAACAACCCTACCCCAGTAACTCCAACCCCACCTCCGGCCTAAATTACTAAAGCTATAAACTAGCTCACCCTATAAGAACAAGGAAGCTTTAGAAGGGAAATCACTAACTTATCTAAGCTCTATACGGATGAAGTTAAATACTCTAGCAAATAAGATAACTTTAATTTTAAGTTTAAAATCTTCCAAAACTACTGCCTCCGAGCTGGCGTCCCTAAGCAAGCGTACATCATTGCTATTCCTACTATGCTCCGCGGCCTTGCTCTTAAATACTACTTTACCTACCTTAAAGATCTCAACCTCAAGAACGTATACGTAGGCCTTAAATTATACTTTAAAGGCGACGAATATAAACGCGACATCCTATCAAAATAGAATGCAATTACGCTTAAACAAGTTACTGCTTAAAAAGGACTTGATACAAGCCAAGTATTTCAGGTATTAATTAATGAGATATGGTAGCTATAACGCGGGTTAGCAAAGGACTTTTAAAATAACACGACATTCTATAATAAGCTCCTTACTACATACCAAGACGTATTAGCTTACAAACCAGCTTATTTTCGACCTACTACTACTCTTACTAGCCTTATTAGCGACATTAAATCCTTAATCGCGACGTACGGTAAACGAGAACAAGAGACTGAATCATTCTATACCAACTAACGATACCACCCCTTTAACCGACAATACTACCCCCCTAACCGTTAATACCGCAATAAGGATAGTAACAAGGGTAAAAGGTGCTTTATATGCGGCAAATCTGGATATTGGTCTACAAACCATACAAGGGATAAAAGAGACCGGAGAATACGTTAATATATCTCTGAGTTTAAGGGTAGTAATAAGAATAATAACAACTAAGAAGATTAGGGAACTTCTCACTTCTATCTCGATATAGAACCCTATTCTCGTTATTACAACGATCCTAAGGCAGAGGCGTTTTGGACCGAATTTAAAAAGGGAGAGGGATAGAGACTACGGACCCATTTACTAGTATCTTTTTATTTCTTTTTCTTATTTCCTAGTTATTACCAGTGTCTGAATAAGGTTCTGTAATATAGTAGACACGGTTGCTTGTAACCAATTAGGTTAACCACGTGAGCTAAGCGAGCTTAGGAGATCCATCAAATTCCACCTGTAGACGTAGAGAGAGAAGAACAAGACGAATACAATTGATACTAAAACCCCCCCACCGTAATCCCAACACTTATAAAGCGTATTATTTTGCGTAATAGACGTAAGAATCTATAATTTGGGGAAGGCTTAGGACTAGTTCTAGCCTTTAGATCCTTAGATTTATGGAAGAGTTTTATTTAAGGTTTAGGACTAGTTCTAACCTTAAAAGATAGCTTCCCTTAGCACGAGTAGCACTAGTATAGTAGCTCGTCTCTTCTTAGTGAATACCTAGCTATTCTATAGTATAACTATAAAGTTAACTACTAATTAGTGTTGGTTATATAAGGGGGATATTACGTAGCTATGGTTCGTAGATAGTATAATAATTGTTCTATTTTCTTCTTTAAGAAAGGGGTGAGGAACTTAAGGTTCCTCACCACGCTAGTGCCGCGGCGGCACGTGATGGCAACTTACCGCACGTAACGGCAACTTGCTACACGTGACGGCAATATACCTCATATGGTGACCATTTGCCTTTATTCCCAACACCCCCGATTGCAGTGGAGGTTTCCATAGTCACTCCTCATTGTCATGGTGCGAGTCAAGCTTCGATTCGGTACTATGCTCAAACCCTCTAAATCCATCAAACTGTCGCCCCCAGCGTTTGAAACTTCGACGTGTTATATCATCACTACCTTGAGATAGCTGGATATTTTGGTTGGATAGAGAGTCAGGAGCAAAGATGGCGTCCTGCGCTTCTTGGGTGATGTCTTTCCAAATCGGGAGTGCGTCCGCCATATCATTTTGATGAGCCCAGCGACGATCTTGACGTTTAATCCTTTTGGTTAGCGTTCTAAAGTGCTTATTCGTAGGCCACTGATCTCTCAATGTTGCGGATCTTGATTCGTATTTCTCGTTCGAAGAGCTTAGTCCATATCTTTTAATCGAAGGACTTGAAGAGCGTGAGTGCTGTAAGAACCTAAAGAAGCCTTTCTTTCTTCCCTGCAGCTCCTTTTCGATGTACGACTTCTCATTTGGCCGTCCAACCCCTTTTTTAACCGTGCTGCAAATCGATATTCTAGGGAACTGGTATTGGCAGGGCCCCGCACACTGATATTAGGAAACATCCACCAACCAAATGGCCTCGGCGGACTCGACTCGTTTGACATGTTCTCCGTGACGATATCTATGGTTCATATGGAAAATATTGAGCAGCCCAAAGTCGTCTGCGCTCCATTTTCATCCCTTCCCATATCCACCATCTTCTTCGCTCGTCTCCTTGGAAAACACGCCTCTCCTTCATGATTCTGTCGCCACTGGCATTTCCTTGCGGAGCGAAGCTGCAGAGAAATCCCGGGCTCTCGCCCATAGCCACAGGAGCGGCCACCAAGGCCGACCACGCTCCCTCTACTCACACCGGCCCCGGCACCTTAATTGAAAGGGACCCTTTCCACTGCATCACCCTCGTCCTTCGCAACCCAATTTTCGGCGGTAAATGAGCTGCCCTGACTAATGAATATCCCGGCTTTTGGACCCCTTTCACCCTGCCAACTGCTTTGTCCATCCTGTGATGCTTGCGTTAGATTTATTCTTACACTTATGTACGCGTGTTGGGCCCTGTTGTTTGCCCGTCGAAAGACATTGAATTTTTTCTTGCAATGCGGTCCACGGCGCAACATATTCCCTTCTCTCTGCGCAGTCTAATATCCGCACTGGAGTTAGGATGCGACAAACAGGCAGGCGAGAATTGTTATAAGAGCTTGATCTCCATCGTTTGGATGCCGCGGTTTTTGATTGACGCCAGCGGGCATAGAGAAAATAGGAGGCATGTCCTAGGGTAGATGGAAATATTAATTCGTGCTACTAAGCCTAGGTTTACTTCGCAGGGATAGCTAGTACAGCAGGCGGATAAAGTTATTCGTTCCTCTGAGCAGATTCAGGAGGCCTCACACATGCCTGTAAACCTTTTGTCCAGTGCTCTTTGATGATTGGCAAGCTCAGAATCTGTTATTGTCCTGTGTTAGCCATGGATTGATATAGCAGGAAAGAAGCAATTCATTAAATAAGCTTGGAAATCGGCAAGCAGAAATGACACAGGCATGCGACTGCAGCCAAGGCACTGCATGTAGGAGAGAAGGCCTTCTACAATACATAGTGATCCAGCAGGCATTTTGCATCTGGCCCTGAACAAATTGATATATGAACCATTGGAACACGTAACAACCAACCATATCCCGCCAAAAACCCCCCGCCATCCTGCAAGACCCACTGAAGCACCCCTCACTGAATTTCTCGAGTTCCTAGCCGTTCTAGTGCGCAATACAATCGTTCTTTTTTGCTTCAGTTGGCTGTAAGATTTGTCCTTCTTCCATATTTCCATTCTCGCTGTATAAGTTGAAGCACGACGGAGAACTCTCATTTCACGCCAGAGTTTCCATAGGCATACCCACGTGCTCTACAGCTACATGCTCACTAACTGTTCCCCCTTGGGGCTCAGCCTCTACAGGAAGCCACTAGAGTTGCCCTAGCAAATCCCTCCAGGGGTAGGCCCAGTGGCTGTTGAATTACAGTTGTTGCTTTGCTCCCCGTATTCTGCTTCTGCATCGCTTCTCTCGTCTCCGCCGGCTGTTCTCTTATTTTTAGTGCTCATCCATGCTTTGAGCTCAGGTCCTTCTCCACTGCTCTCGGTGAAACGAAGCCCACCATCACCATCCCTGTCATCACTGGAGTTGTCTCCTACAGCAGTGCTAACATCATGTTCGGTCCCGTCTAATTGTTCACCTAGGTTTCTGCACATTAAGCGGTGGAATAGACAATAGATAATTCCACCAACGATCAGCACCGCTGCAAATCCTGCGAAGACATTCGTGGCAGTTAAGTGCGTTGAATCAGGTGGTTGTTGGCCTTATGTTCGAATCGAATATTTAGCCTTTGAAGCCAGTTGAATAAGTCAAGTGGATTCATTTTATTCCGAGGTGGTGTAATGAGTTGTGGCTAATGTAGTTTGCGGTGAGTAGCTCTCTGTGGGAGAAATAATATGGGGGGTTTTGGCGTTTATATCTAGATGTGCAATCTTGAGAAGAGTTTCTCAACACTTCTCCGCAACCAGGTAGATTCTTCCTGTAATAACAAAGGGTAGAGTGGGCAACATAGTTTTAGCAAGCAGGCTAGCGAAAGCCGTTCTAAAACAATCAGAACACAGAGGTTCTTGGAAGGGGGAAGCATTAGAAGTACTAAGATGTATATTGCCTAAAAGAAGAAAGGCAATTTGGAAGATAATCCCATTAAAACTTACAAAGAAGAAAGACTATATTTACCGCACTCCAAATGCAAACAGCCAGTGTTACGCTGTCGCCAGGATGCCCAAGACTATCACCCCCATATTGGCAACCGTGCATTTCGCCTTGCCACCTAATAACAATTGCTCCGTCACTATACATAGAAGGGTCTCCAAGCCTCCAGCTTCGATCAATAGAAAAGTGAAACCACCAAGGGATAGAAACCGCTGAAACGCAACAAAGTATACGGCGGAGTAATCCGCGCCAACACATCGACAATCATGTGCGGCCGTAACCAATCTCATCCCAAACATGTGGAGAGGGAAGCTCATATGAATATCTGGTCATTCCGTAAGGTGTATTTTTCGACTTCCAGGAAGTATAATCCTAATTTAACGATCTAGTTTCATCTTTCAAAAGATCTCATCATCCCATCCCTCCCAAGCATCATCTGTCACCACTTCGTTCTTGCTCTTCGTTCCACGTGACATCGATGGTAGCGGTGGCACAGATGCGCCGTCTGGGACAACAGAAACGATATCATTTTCTGCATAATCTCCGCCCTTCGAATAGCAACTAGAAGGTGGGGGAGAAGTTGAGTGACGATGAGAATGATCTCTCCGCTTCGAAAGTTTGTTAATAGCCGGTGAACGAGAGGTGTATCGTTTAGTCGGATGCGATGGAGTAGCAAAAGCGGTTGGCTGGGATGGTACGTCGGAAAGTGGAATCAAAATCGTGGATTCCTCAGGGACTGTAGTTAAGCTAGCAGTAGATCCTGCAGCATGCATAACAGCGATCTTGGTTGTGTTTTCTTGAGGTTCATCCTGGGACCGCTCGCTCGTTGTAAGATGTTGCTTCTTGGTCAATTTAGTAGACGTGGTCTGCTTTTTGCTTTTTGAATTAGACTTTTCAGCAGTCTTGGGTCCACTGTTCCGCTTCTTCGAGGTTTTCGATGCAACTTCCCATTCTCTATCATCATCGCTTTCACTCTGAGGCTTGTAGCGGAGGTCCTCTTCATTTGCGCTCTTGCGCTTCTTAGTAACCTTTCGCTTGGATGCAGCCTCCTGGGACATTGCTGGAGTCTCGGTAGCACTGTTTTCGATATCATCCTCGACTGCAGGAGGGAGTTCGGTCAGTTTCTCAATTAGCATAATATCTTGGAGAGGCAGAGAAGATTGTGCCTTTTCTAGCTCTTCCCTTGCTTCCAACTGCTCAGGGAAAAGAAGACGCTCGGATGGCAAGGATGGCAAGGCACCAGGAACAAACGCTTTCTTCTGTGGAGAAGAGCTTCGCGAATGACCACTTGGTGTTTGGCCATCTGCTAACGAAGGAGGCAGGACGGGGATCGGAGGCGCGTCTCCTAGAGCACGATCGAGCTCGCGACGAGCCTCCTCTAACTTCGCTTCAAGGTCGCTGACTCGTTTGGTAAGTTTTTGTTGCTTCTGCATATCTTTCTTAGACTGGCTCTTGCGAATGGTGCGTTCCATCTCCGTTTGCTCTTTTTCGGGAGACTGCGAAGAAGTGGGAGTCTGCTGAGAATTCAATTGGACATTCGATTTGGCTTTCTTCAGATTCGATATGGATGGTGTCCTGAAGTGGAAGGATGATTTTCTAGTCTCGGAGGCTCCAGATACAGATGATGCTGAAGGAAGAACTTTTGTGGTATCCTCTACGACCTGCTTATGGTCCAACGAAGACCTAATATCGTCCATTTGAATGCCAGAATCACGGTGCGTAGCCTCGGCAGAATTCAGTTCCTCAGCACCACGAATGAACACCTTTGTGGCACCAAGCTGCCCAGATTTCTTGAGTTCGGCATAGGCTTGCTCAGCACGGGCCTTTCGATCATCTAATTCTTCCTTGATGAGCTCTTCCTTGGCATCTTTCCAGCCAGTGGTCACTTTCTGCCATATATTTCCAGGATTGAAAGATGAGGCGATCGATCGACCAAACCGGTAAATACCAGATCGCTTGGTCTCGCCGGTGGCCATGCTTGAAATGGAAGAGTTGGGGTGATGAGGAGTAGCTTTCGACGGCGAGGCCAGAGGTTTACTAGCGTGTTTGCCTGTAGATGGTTCATTGGAAGATTCTATGTAGTCTTCCATCAAGCGGTCCACAGATAGGTTTTGGGAGCTCCCCTGAAATATTCTAGTGAAAACGCTTGGTGGCTTTTCACTTGTTCTGTCATTCATGCTACCCTCCTTAAATTTGGAAGGTCGGTCAGACTTCGGCGCACGGCGCCTCTTGACAGATGAGGCTGGACTCGCAAGTTTTCGATGAGCTTGTTGCTCTGGAGTAGGGAGTGGGTCGCCTGCGGGAAGCGGCCAATTTGAGGACCTGCGGCGCTTCGAGAGAGGAGTGTTGCAATCCTGGGGGCCATCGCCATTATGCTCCTCGTACTGTTCTTCTTGTGTGTCATGTCCTCTCTTCCTTAAGTTCTCTACGTCGGGTGTAGGAGTGGTTGTAGATTCATTGTGCGAGCCATGCGGTTGGCCAGCATCTGCTAAGGCAAGGGGGGTAATCGCGTCAGGAGCGGGATTCTTGAATTGGTAGTGTCAGCAAATTCTACGCAAGCAGATAATTATGTGGACAGACCTGCGATATATGCTTAGCTCTAGCCGGCTTTGCCATGCCAGGTAGGACTTGTTGTAGCAATTCTTTGAGTGCTCGGATATGTTGAAGCGCGAACGCTATGCTGTCACCCCGAAACGCTCCAAGGGAAAGAGAAAATACGTGTGCGGACTGAGACTGCCAGGAAGACAAAGGAGAATCGTAAAATCATAAGTTCATGTGCGCAGATTCATGCCAATGCGATCAGCCTGACACACAAAGGTGGTGGTGAATAAAAGTGACCAGCTCCTGTTGATGCGGTGTTGGCGAGGCGGTCCAAAACAACAAGCCGCGCTGTTACATGGATCAAGGAACGGGGTTTCACCAATCGGCTTCCACGTTGCTATTATCTTAGATTCACCAGAATGAGATGAACCATATTAACCACCCCTGCAGGCCATTGATTGATTAATTTTATAGTGGTATTTTTCAGAGGTCTCCTAACACCTGCAGACACCACCAACTACTTCGCAGGAATAGTTATCTAAGCGGGAGTCGAAAACGTGAAAGGATTGTCAACGGACAAAAATCATCTTTCTTATGAAAAAACAGCTTCTTATGCCTCGATGTTCCCTATATGCAGAGCATCTTGTTCAGAACTGTCTTGTCAAGGCTAAACGAGCTTAGGACATCGCAATTGACTACAAGTTTAGAGATCTGCCGAATCGATTGACCTGCTGGTACTTTTCAATAATTCCTCACTCTCTAACAGTACCCTAGCCAACATACCCTACTTGTCAAGGAAAAGGCTGACGGCAGCTGGCGCTCGCACGATTAAACCCGACAGCCCAAGAACATTGTCATCGGAAATGTTGTGTTACTCCGAAGTGCTGTCAGCAAAAAAATAATGCTATAATATGACACTCTTGCAGCCATACTGGCTCTGCTAAATTGAATACCGTCTTGTGCTAAGCCTAGTGGCATCAATCTGATTGGGCTAGCTATATTTTTTCAAGAATAGATCTTAGGGAGTTCATGTTTACCAATGGAAAACGATCCTGTCTATCCTTAAACTTTCGTTTATTGGCTATTTATGAGGATATCAACGCCGTGTTTCATCTCCCACGGCCAAAATTAGGTCTTACGTAAGAGCCTTCAGCTCCCCATTCCACCGAAAAAGCGTTCAGGTACGTGCATGGGTTGAACCAAATTACACGTGGAAGCAATTAAAAAAATTTTGATAAAGAGAACCTCCAGTTGTTTTCATATCTAATCAAATGAGCTATCCACACCACCTTAGCTGTGAGCAAATGCGAGTCTATGCCTAGCGTTGCATTCACATCTCAACTTCCCAAGAAAAAGTCCCCCATGAACCAGCAAGGAAAGGAAAATAGTAACTAAATCAAACAACAAGGGGAAGTTCAAATTGTGCGCACCGCGTGGTGATGTATCCAAAGCCCGGAAATTTCCTTCATAAATATAGAACTACAAAAGCAGAACAAGACGGGATCGCAACCTGAAGGTAATTATCAGAGTTAGGCGGTAATTGAGAATTTGTCGTTCACGCAAAGAAATGGTAGTTGGAGCCGCCAGGCTCAGATCCCTCCGCATAAAATAGAAGGGTAGAACAAAGGACGCCTCAATAATCCTACGATGAAAATGCAAAAAAGAAATCCAGTGCGATGCGTAGCATCCATTCAGAGTTTTTGCAAATATTTCAATAGCCACGCGTGTCAAAGCAAACCCCGCGGAGACCGAACACCGAACCCATAAGAAAAGATTAAGTGAATGCATTGATCGAAACTCTTTCATGTTGGAAAGAGTTCTTAGAGTCATACCAAATCCGGGACACGACGCTGACGATGTGTTCCGTCCGCTCGACGATAGCTCATAGCTCTTTCGTCCAAGGGGTCCTCAGTGTCAGGAGGATCCTCGCAACCAGCATCGCAGGTATAGCTTGGGCTAGCAATATTCGGTCGTGCGCCTTGTTGCAAACGTTCGTTCATATGCTTCGAATTAAATGTGCTAGAGAATGATCGTTTGGTTCCAACAGCAGATTGGGGTTGACTTAGGAACTTCGGGGGGTTTGTCCTGGGTGCACTATCGAGATAATTGTGATGCTGTAGCGTATCCGATGAAGCTGACATTGAACCACCCGACATTGGACCACCAATCTGATACGACGGAGAAACTGGTTCATGCTTTTCAGGAGGTGGTTGAAGGGTTTTCAGGGGTGCTAGAGCATGGCCGTTCGGGATATGCATAGCGCTAGGAGTCGTTGCAGGAGTGCTCTGGTGCGCAGGCTGCATCGGTTGCATGGCCTGGCTCATCTGGTGAGGCCGGTTGTACTGCGTATCCAAAGTCCCAAAAGGGGATATTATCTGGCTTGGAGCTGAATACTGCTGGGTGTTCTGCGTCACAGATGATCGTCGGTAATCGTTAGGCGTTCCTGAGTAGTCTATGCTTTCATGGCGCACATGACTTGGCTGCTCGAAATGGGGCTGAGGATAGCTCTGGCTAGGCATGTATCCGTAAGACTGGGGCATGTGCATATTGGAGTGGTTTTGGTAGCCATGATGTGACTGGTGTTGGTATGGTGTTTGAGGAGGTTGCATCATGGAACTTGGCTGTGGCGGAGCGAACTGATTCTGATATTGGTGAGCTTGTGTGGATCCATATTGCATCTGAGGGTGATAGCCATTAGGTTGGGTCTGGGCTGACATATGCGGATAACCATTCTGTTGATAGTTTTGAGCCATATCCTGCATTGATGGACGACGCGGTGGTGCAACGAAGGACGTATTGCTAGCATTGGATACAGATCTGGGGCGGTCACTACCATCCATAATAGGCTGAGGAGTTGGCATGTTCTGTTGTCCATAAGCATCTGGCGTGGCAGTTCGTCGGGTCGCATCGTATGTTGGTTCGTCATCGTACTCATCCCAATCCTTGGATGACTTGTTTTCACGCCTCCTCATACGGACATCACGACGAATGCGGACACGGCAGCCTTGTTCTGCGACCATGCGGCTTAGAGCAGTGCTTTCTGTCAAGCCTGGGAACTTTTTGGCAGAGAAGACAGTGAAGGGCGAAGACTTCACTTCCAGCCGGTGGGAAACGTGAGCGTCGACATTTGGTCGAGGGTGGATTTCAACAGTTTGGCGGTCATCAGCGTCCATGTCTTTCGGATCCTTCAGCTCCTCATACAGCGCGAAGCTCAACCGATACTTTCCCTCATGGCGAACCGACAAGTCAGGGAAAATAAAGTAGCCAGCCGGAGTCGGACGATCCAAGTAGGCCATGCCCGCAACGGGAGTTCCTGTCAGGACCGGAAAGCTTGTTGGAGCAGGTGGGACGCGGCCTTGGGCCATAGTTCTGGCATTCTCCAGAGTTGCGAACAGGAAGAAGTTTGCACTGTAACAGAACGTAACCTCGGTCATAGATGGGCCCTCTCCCTCAAATACACGCAATTCAACGATCGGAGGCGGGTCAACAGGGCGGCGATCGGCAGAGGCTTTGGAAAGTTAATTTCTACAGTATTGTTTGCGCGTCCGAAAACTTACACTTGGCTCCGGATCCACATGCTCTAGCGCGTTCGGGTTGCTGAATGACCTGCATGCGATAAGTGATCTTCTTGCCCTCCTTTGTCATCCTCGACGCCGAGCTATTCGTCTCATTTGAGACGGGAATAATGGTTGCCATTTTTGCTTAGAGTATCGGGATATTGGGACGATTTGATGTGATATTTGAGATGTAAGATTTGAAGATATAACTACTGATAATTCATGACAAGTCAGCATTTCGAGTCCTAGCATTTATTACATTGCGAAGAGGCCGGGGTATCTCAAGCCTTCAAGCGCGAAAATGTATTCGGTGTCGCCACGCAGGTGGTCAAAGGAGGTATTCGTGGAAACTCGAGATTAGAGTTACCTGTTATATATAGTCGGTGTGTCGAATTAAAAGAGTCCAAAACAAAGCCAATAGAGACAGCTACCACGAACGTGGAGTCTGGAACGCCGTTAGGAGTTGAGGCTGGTAGAGGAATTCCCAGCAGGCCGGCTTGGAGTATGATTTGTCGTAGCGGCTGGAGAAGTCCGGACGGGGAAACGATGGAGGAGCGACGACAGCACTTACCAAAGCGAATTGAAGTGAATGAGAAAAAACAAGGTTGGCCGAACGAAGTCTCACGGCGACGTTTGCCAGCGTCGCAGAAATCGAATGAAGGAGAGCAGTATATCGAGTACAGGAAGCGACGGTCGCACTGGTTGATCCTCGAGCATTGGGCAGCGCGTATTCCCCTAGGCGGTACGGGCACGGGTCGGCGACGATGTTCACGGAAAATGACTGTCGACCAGAGTGGTCCTCTGCTGCTCCCCGTCGGTTGGCGAGAGACAAAGGTTGCGGGCAGGTGGGAGAAGGAGAAGGAAAGAAGAACAAGGCGAGCAGTTGGAGAACTGGGGATACTCAGCACCCGTCGGACGCAGCGAGGGAGGGCCAACGCTAGACAGGCCCTTGGGCAACCCGCAGGCGAGATTTCCCAGCCCAGCGGCCCACACGCCTGCCACTCCATCCCGTTGTTCCACACACGCGAACTCTTTTGCCGGCTGATCAGACCACCACGGCCCACTTCAACGGGCTTGCCTGCTAGCTTGGGTCCTGCCCGACTCGATGCTGCCTTGGCCACAAGGCACTGCCTCCACCAACGTACGCCAGAGCCTGCGGCGCTGCTCTGCGACCACAACACAATGAATCCCGTTCCTGGCGAGCACACCGCGCACAGGGCCGCTGCCACTCCCAAGGCCACTACCACGGCGGCACGCGTGACTGAATCTGACTTCGGTCTTTACTATAGCCCTTACACTGGAGCAGCTTTTCATGGATGGCCTTGGTGGGCCGAGATGGTGGTCACTCTTATTACCTTGGGCAGCCCAGCTGCGAATAATACTTGCATTGTAGCTTCACCCGCACCCAAGCGACGCGATCAGCGGCCTCTGCAAATTGAACCCACGAGCACGGGCAGCAAGTCAGGAGAAGGTTGATCCCGGAGCGGCTCGACTATGGGTAGGTAATCGACGTCAAAAGCTTAGGTTTCCTGCTCCGCGGACACTTGGATCGGCGTCTTGACTCCCTCGACTCACTTGACTCGTACTGCCCTTCTACATAAATGAAGGTGGTCCCGGAGGAGTCACGGATCATGGGGTGGAGGGTCGGCCATCGATATTAACATCAGATCTAGAATTTTTGCGCTCACCCCCTAGACCCACCAGAGCGCAACCCGGGTTGATCGGCATGCTGTTTTGGGTGACCACTGCCATAAAGGTCCAAGAGCTCGGGAGGCTCAACCCGAATTGTGCATCGTAACTAACAGTAGCCACATGAGAATTGCCAGCCATCGCGTTTCGAAGTGGCTTCTACAGACCCTCTGCAGATCTTGAACATGGTGGACGCGTGCTGAAGTCGCCCAAGCCTAGTGAAGTGCATCATGCAATTATTTTACCCGGATCCTACTTACAGAAGAACGCCCGAAAATGAGACCTAATCGTAGCACTTGGCAGCACGTGCGCCAATCTCGGCATGATCAGGGGGCGCGATAGAGTCTCCATATTCGGTGGCTCTTCGCATACAAGACCGTATTGGGCGCATGCGGAGCGTTTAACAACAAACGCGCATGGACGCGGGGGGCAGCTTTTGATGTGTGAAGCACTTAGTTCCCGTACCCGTCCAGCACCGAAGGTTTTAGTAAGGATCCGGCCCAAAGCTGGGGGGCCCTGCGGGAAGAGTGGAGCGCCAAAGCGCGGTCCTCGGTTTGACCTGCTCAGCGCCACGCCAGACGTAACCTGGTGTGGCTGCATCTAGAATCGACGGCTTCAACGCCTAGCAACTCTACTCGGAACGAGCCAGTCCCGTCTCAAAGAAACGTGGGGACAAAGCCCGCAGCCGGTCAAAGTGCTCTATCCAATCCACGATCACACGGAGTAATGCAAGGCGAGCTCCATATTACTGCACTGGTAGTCCAATAAAACGCAGGCCGACAGCACCTTCTAGCCGGTGGGGTGTTCAGCCGGTAGGGAAGCTGGAAACCAATAGCCAGATGTACGGTGACCCAAGGTGCGCCGAAGACGGCCTGCTTCCCTGCCGCCGGATGCAGGAAGCTGCGAATCCAAGCATTCCGGACCGCACGGATGTACTTGGCGCTTTCCCAGGCTTTGATTCGGTGGCACGCCATCAATGACCCTTGATGGCCGCTTCCTGGTGGGGGGACCCCGTAAACCATTGGCTGAGGGAGGGATTTGGAAGCCCACCCTGCAGACTGCTGTTGCGCAAGAGTGACACTCTGCATATCTCGCCGCACTCTTCACATCGCCAACCGCACTGCCGTTGATCTGCACTACCAGCCTTTTCCAGATGCAATGGGATGTACTGGTGGCTGTTTAGGGACTGGACGCCGGGGCGGCATCCTTAGCCCAACCAAGGCAGCCGTCAGTGCATGAATAGGGTAAAAACATTCGATTGACGTGATTCACCAAGCCAGTCGACCGTATATATGCGGGCATTCCGCTGCTGTTGTGTCTCCCGTTTAGCATGAAGAATAAAGCTGAAGGTTTGAGATCCCTCCACAAGCTGGAATGGCTTGGTGCCTGACAGCGGGTTTCCCGACAGATGGCTTATCCGACAAGCGTTTTCCACGTGCAGAATAATCCAGGAATCGTCAAGACAACGATAACTAACAGTGAACTTCGAACCAAAGAACAACACTCCAGGCACTTCTCCGGAACCGCCATCCCTCCATACAGGGAAGCATTCAAAACCTGCCAGGAAACTACGAGGCTCAGGTGTATATCATCCCACTGCAATTTTCCAACTTCTTGAAGCTCATGGATAAGTTACAGGCACAAGTAGTCCAACCCCTAAAGACAGATTTTTGATTTACAAACACTCTAGTCTAGTACTCTCATCACAAGAGTGGTGAGAAAAAAGTGACAGGGTTTTCGTGGGCCGGGTATTCGGGAAGGGATATCTCTTAATACCTGGTCCATGTCGTTAATCTGTAACAAGTCGGCTGATAGATGGGCCACAATGTTCAACGATAATTCGCCCTGGGAGCGGATCAGCCTCAGGAAGGGTATGCCACAACTGAATCGACTTTCTTTCCCCCTATTCACCTAGTCACAATTTGTCAGTATAAATTTATCATGATGTAAATAGAGGCCTTGTTGAGTCACCAATAGTTGTTGAACAGACCTGCGTACACAAATGACCAGCTGGTACCCGCAGCAAGGTATCTACCCAACCAGCCACAAGAGTGCATCATCGCAGCATATTGCTATTCCTTGCAGAGTCGGCGCCTCGACCCGGAAGAGTTGTCAGCGGTCAATTCTCCGGGAATCGGCTGTTCGTTGACACTCCCACGTGCTGTCATAAGCGGGAAAGGTATCTTCCCATCCGGCGGACCATGGTTCAAAAGACTCCCGTTGGTCTTTTTAAGTGACACAAGGCCCCTGAATTTTGGCTGCTCCTGAATATTGGGACTTGTGTTTCATAATACGCCTCTGTTATGAATTGGCACGTCCGCTTGCGCTCTAGATACCAGTGAAGCCTGCTCATCGAAGCGGTCTGGTGTCGTCGTCAGCCTCGTCGTCAGCCTTTCGCCACCTCTACACAGTCTCTTTTTCTTCATAGATCAATCGAAACACGAATTCTCATTCCTGGCCTGGTATTCCCGGTCGACATCTGGCGATTAACTTGACTGTCTCCTGCCCTATTACGTATCACCTTGTAGGTTTTAACCTAGATGATTGAAACCTACACAGCAAATCATCCTATTCTAAGATAGCACTCCATGGACTCCAACCCCTTACTGGGCTCTGACACCCACACTAACTTGGAGACCTCTCACAATGACCCTTGGGTTGATCATGGCATTCGTCAACAAACTTGCTTGTCTATAACTTCCGTTACGTCCTTCTCCTGCTCCTTGGACCAGAACGGCGGTCGGATGATATTGGCCAGAAAATACCAGGTCAGGAACTCATGTGTAGATTGATCTATGAAGAGACAGAGGTAGATGCAGGCATCGTAGAGGGCGGTAGGTAACAGGGTGATAGGCAACAAAGAGGGTGGTAGGTAACAGGGTGGTAGGCAACAGGTCGACAGATGATTCAAGTGACACCACTAGAGGTGCAGAATACACACTCAATTCAACTAAGTATCTTGCAATTTATAATGTTTAATGAAATTGTAAAGGGCTATTTTCTGCTGACAGTCACTGGATCCCTTTCATAACACGTTTACAGTCAACACAGGTTGATGTCGCCGTAAGCCAACACACATACCTTGAACTATAGCACGCCCAGTATCATACAACTAAGACGAGGACGCCCCGGATGCTTAAGACGATGGCCTCTAAGAATAATGCTAGTACGCAGAGGCTTGGTTAGGCCCCTTGGAGTCTGGAGCCTTAGGTGCATATTCACCTCGAGGTGTGTAGATTTGGTTAAAGATATGTTTGAGCGTAGCGAGATATCAAGAGCTTGAGCTGCCGAAAGTTTTCAGATAAGCTAGATGATATTGCTGTAGACTCGTCAACAATAGAAAACTATTTGCAACTCACCATCTCTGCTCCCATCTCACATTCATCCCCCGGTTGTGCCGTTACGAGGTGATATACACTTTTAACAGCAATGTACGTTG
Organism: Cenococcum geophilum 1.58; assembly: GCF_001692895.1. Classification (NCBI taxonomy): domain Eukaryota; kingdom Fungi; phylum Ascomycota; class Dothideomycetes; order Gloniales; family Gloniaceae; genus Cenococcum; species Cenococcum geophilum. The sequence continues at coordinate 1,156,251 of NW_027137598.1, forward strand.
CTCGTCGCCGGTACATAAGTGAAGAGGTTTCGAAGAGTAACAGTTTGGTTTTCTTCCAGCTTCTCTTTACGCTTTATTGTTGAACATTCCTGCTGAGTCTAGGCTGCTTGATACCAGGGCGGTATCTAGACCTGTCAATATGCTAATTCCTGGACACACACAAAAAGGCTGCACCCACTCCTAGATCGATTTACCTCCCCCACTGCAAAACTCTTCGGTGCCTTCACACTCTCATGAAGTATTACTGCTGAATACCTCAAGAGACTTTGTGCCTAATAGAATCACACGCTTTAGAACCTGAACCACCACCTGACAAAAGTCTTCGCGATGATTGAACTGCAATTTTGTTCACAGGTTTAGACTACTAGTGTTCTTTTAGAAATTATTCAGAGTTCATCAATCAGAGGGGATGGTTGATACCAGAATAAGGGAGCCTATGGCTTTAAGTGTATGTAGCTTTTAAACATGCTGCACGATGAGAATTGCTCTTGGATAAAGTACTCTCATGAATTACCAATAAAACTTGGAGAAAAACAGTGAGGCGTTGTCTCGTTGTCATAATGCCTCACTCTTCAATGCGAGGCAAATGCCGATTTACCGAGATTATTCTCTAATTCAAGAGAATGTGATGGGTGGTGTCTAAGAACATTTAAAAAGAGTGAGTCTGCTCGATAAATCTTGCAGAAACTTCAATTAGGACGACGGGATAAAGCTAACCCCTGGTTATTTTTCCGTAAAGAAACAAAACAAGAACACCGACCAGATAAAGGGATGAACACACCATTGGAGGACCGTGGTTGCGACACCAGTAGATATCTAGAAATACGTCCATTCCACCACCTAGGGGGTGGACGAACACTCGTTGGGCCGGTTGGTGTGTCGTATGAGCGGCTTGTTGTCGACGCCCAGATAGGACGTATTTTATCAGTTGACACTTGTTCATTAAAGCACTTCAATACTCTCAATTACTAAAACATATACCAGGCGGGAGGGAAGCGATTTAGAGCTCCGGAAAAAGTAGTTCTCCAATAGAATTTCCTGAGATTTGGGGCAACGGGCAAGTAATATACGAAAAATCAAGCCGACCAACACCACGCCGCTGTGGACAAGCCGGACGGGAGTGCAAAAAGCGAGCATTCTCGGCGGTCAGGATCCGGACAGTAACTCTTGGCAGTAACTTTACTATCCGAATCTTCTGCTAAGCTAGCGGCCTATCAGGCGGTAAGGGAGGCTAGAGCACTACCCAGAACCTATTTGTGAGGGGACTTTGTAGAAGTAGACAGGGGGCTATAAGGCACGGTTGTAGGAACAGGATAGTTTGTGGAAGAGACGAATCCTTAAGGAGGTAAGGCCTCTGGGATCGGAGAGACTATATACTACGGGCACGTGCCTCCGGCACGTGACCGACGACCATCCGATTGTCCTGAGGGCATCCGAGGCAACTGCAATAATATCCCTTACACTATTTTAGCCTCCCCCACCTACCTCTTATCTATGAGTAGTTAAATTCAGCCCTACTACTTCTATTTTACCCCTATCCCTGCTCCCTCTTATGCTCTACACTTCTCTCTCTGCCCGTGTCTCTACTCGTGTCTCTCTTACATAGGAATACGTAGAGAGAGACGTATAGAGCATAGGAAGAAGTAGAGGCGTAGAAATAAAGAGGCGTATAGAGGCGTACATAAAGATAGACAGTGCTTAATTAATCTATAACTCTAAAAAATAAGCCTTAAGCCACTAATTTTATACCGGCAGAATTAAACTTGGCAAACGATTCGGACAGTAAATTTACTGCCAAGAGTTACCGTGCGGATCCTGTCCGCATTCTCTTATCGGGGTGCAGCTGAGCGTGGTCACGGAAAAGTTGAATACAGAATACGCATCGGTAGCCACATTTAAATTAAGCGACCGTATGCACCGAATATGCGGTGCATATGCTCGGCATATGCACGTGTATAGCGGCAAGATCCTATAGCAAATGGACACCGGCACGAAGTGAGCGAGGGCGTGTCGCGGTAGCCAAACGGCTTGTTCGTGGAGCATATGCGCTGCATATGCTAAGCTTATACATATACCTAGTACAGCCTATCTTTCTATAGAATGGTGTTTGTATATGCGTTGCATATGTAAAGCATATGCTAAGCATACACAGATATCTAGCGCAGCCCACCTTATATAGAACTGGTAGAGAGCATATGTTAAGCATATGTTGAGCATATACAATACGTATACACAGCCTATACTAATATTGTAAGAGTATATATTAGATTCGCAAGCACCGTCTATCTTTTTGGCCATTTAGCAACATGCAGCGGGATATGCCTCGCATATGCTTCGTATATGTAACTTAAAGCGTTATATAATATTCTTTATTTATTAAATACTTTAAATTCTAAAAAAATATTTGTATATGCCCTGCATATGCATAAAGCTCGGCGTGGTCAGAAGTTGAGCATGGTTAGAAAGTTAAACTTTAAGTTCTGACCACGTTGAACTTTCTAACCACGCCGAGTTTTTCCGTAACCACGCCGAGCTGCGAGCCCTTCTCTTATCTCATAAATCAGACCTTCGCAGAAAAAGGGGGGAAGCACGTGTGTGCTGCTCCCTATACCCCCCCAGAATTTTTTGTCGAGGGTCTGAAGTATGGGCGCAATTTGACGATAATTAACCACCAGATTCTTAAATCACTGCCAAACCTTACCACCTTTCCATTGTCTAATTATTTCAAAAATAATACGAGATATAAGCTCTCTATTATCTCTTTCTACTCCACGTATAGCTATGCTACGTAAAAAGTTGGATGTAGTAAGATTCACATGGATGCTTTTCAAAGTCTAACTGCTCTTCTGTGACGTTGTATCTCATACCTTAATATAACGGATATAGGGCTCTAATATATATAAAGAGGAAGATAATTAGTTAAAGAATCTATTATATCAGGCAGATCTGTTATTAACTATCGTGGTTGGGCCATAGTCTATGAAAAGCAAAATATTTGATTTTTAAAACATTCATTAAAAATATATGGAGCAGATATGAGCGTATCCTGCCCCGTAACCATGCACGCGCTGGTCTAACTGAGTTCGGGTTAAATTCTACTACGGGGCGTCTGATTCGTGGGATAAGCATTCTCGGGCTTCTAGGGTCATAGTGCGGAATCAACAACACCACCTTCTACAGGGGCTCTGTTCAGTTTACACCTGGCATTTAACTTGGAATTATATTTGCCCCCTTTAAAACAGTATACCCACCCTCTATTTTCTGGCGATGAATGGACTTCCCAGGTCGTGGTCATCAGTACGTATGGCGTAATTGCTTCTCGTCACGAACACAACGCCAAAGGGAACTAAGATCGATCCGAAGCTATTTGGCGTTCCTGACCGGCCATGGGAGCACGACCTTCAGTTATTGCTGGCACACCATCATTCTTGATGAAGCTCACAACGTTAGGAACGCTGACTGCCTAGCCAGTTCTGCAGTCAAACATGGATTGTAGATTCAACGTTCTGGCTAGCGCCACACCATTGTTCTCTGGCATCTGAGATAGCTTTGGTCTCCTGAAAATAATTCAACCTATCTTGAAGCTGAAATATCTAGTCAGGGGTACAATGTTATACGGTAGATGATAGTACTGAAGATCCTCACTACACATGGATGGTATAATTGGATCTGTATCATTGGACTGTACTGATATCTACTATAGCTAATCAAAGAAGATGCCTACAACCTTCATTCACTTCTTTGGTTTCTGAAATTAACTAATGTAGATGTTGATCACCACCATGTCATATGTAAAATGCGACTGGGTGTGTCGTATTGTTAAAGTTTTGGCTCCAACAGGCTTGTAATCTTTGTCTGCTATATGTTGCCCGGAATGGGATCCTCTGATCAAATTTTCGAGTAGAACCCTTGGGTGCCGAAAGTTTCGCTTACCAGAAGACTATTTGGAGTGGGTCCCAAACTATGCGGGAGGGTATATATATAGTTATCCCGTGGTATGAGCCAATGCGATGTCTAGCATTAATACACACTTTCGTGCTGCAGATCATCCGCAGTGGGATGTGGTGCCGTTGATGCTGCCATTGTTGTGGTCAACTGCGCTGTATTGTCGGATCAGAACCGAGGGGCCCGTCCAATAGGTAAGCTCCCGTTCGTTCCTCATTACTGAGGTCTCATCCATTAAGCATTTTTTAATCATTTGTGCTTACAACCTTCTACCGGCTCCTTCTCTTTGTCTTTAGTCCCTATCTCTTGGACGTTTGAAATGTCTTAAGGATTTGACTTCATGGAAACTAAATGCTCCTGCATATGTGCCCAGCATCCTTATTGTGAAGAGATGCTCTCAATGACGTAATGGCAACTAGGGAGAAGGCCAGGGACAGTGTCTTTGAGCAAGGACGGCTGTGTTATAAAAGAGACAGGGAATTTGAACTTTTTTATTTTGATATGAAAATAGCTTCCAAAACAGTTTAGGGAAAGGGCGCTAAGGAGAAAAATAGTAAGAGATGTGGGATTGTGGTGAGAGGATACTAGCCGATGGCTCTTTTGATTAGCGGAATATGTCAATATGTATAGACTGGGTTTAAGGAGGAAGAAGCCCTTGGCTTTTATCGGGAATCACCTAATAATGGAACTGAAGGGCTTATCGTCAGGTAATTTAGGGCAGAATGACACGCCGTGTACTCATTCACATGTCCTAGTGTTTGATTGAAAGCGGCCTTTGCCATGGGTTACTCACTCTCCTCCATTAAGTCTGCCAATTCTCTCTCCTCATCCTCCGTCAAAAGGCTTTTTTTCTTCCCTTCCTTCTCTTTCTTTTCCCCCAACCTCTCTTCCTCAGCGTCCTGCCTAGACTTCACTAAATCTGGCGCTTTTAGGCTCCACTGCCTGATTGTCGCATCGATGCTCACACTAACAAGCTTCTGGCCAGGTAGCAGGACCAACCCAGTTACCTCCTCAAAGTGTCCGGTAAAGGTATGGTATAGCTTCCCGCTGCCCTTTTCCCATACTCTAACCTCCTCATCCCTACAGGCCGTGGCAACCCACCCGCCTTCCTCGTCTACAGCTACATCTCGCACGAAATCCGGATGAGCGAGCTCAGTATCCGCCTCCCAGTTCTGCTGCCGCGAAAGGCACTTTGCGGATTTGTCGGCCGAGGCCGTCCATAGGTCGCCGTCGCCGTCGAAGAGGAGCGCGTCGACGCTGGTGTCGTGGGATAGTATTGGCGACGGGCTACCTGAGGCCGGGGACGCTTCCAATGCGGAGGTGGATGTGAGAGACCAGCGGCGGATCTCGCGGTCGCTACCGGCGCTGAAGAAGACAGTTCCACCATCTGTTTTCTCTTGCTCCGTGCCTTGCAGTATCGGATCAGGAAGTGTGAATTGGTCAATAGCCAGCGCTAGAATACCCCTGGTATGACCCTTTAATGTGTATAGTTTTTCTCTGGTGCCTACATCCCAAACAATAATGCTGGCGTCAGCAGAGCCGGATATCAGAATCTCTCTGCCGTGAAGCGAGAGGCAGAGAACTGCCTTTACGAAGTCATTGTGTCCTTGGTATCGTCGGGCAGGCTTGCGAGTGCTGCAAGACCAAGACCAGATGCTCTTGTCCCAGCAGCCCGCGAACAAGGTGTTTGAGTGTTTGGAGATACAGAGGGACGTTAATGGGGCCGTCGGACCAGTATAAACGGCGGATATTTCAGCAGTCTAGATGTTTAAACACCGTTAGTATTTTATGCACGTAAAATCTAAGGCCTACATGCAAACATGTTGAGAATTGGACAGAAGGTAGAATTTTGAGCATGAGCAGGCAGGAAAAATGTCTTACAGACTTCGAGCACCACCCTCCTCACGGTCCCCGCCGCCTCGGCAACATAGACACGCTCGTTGTTCTCCGGGTCGGCGGCGACAGCGAGGATCTTAGAGGCGAGTTTGATAGGGTTGCCTGATGCATTCTTCGATTTCGAGACTCTGCGGGCAGATTCAGTGAGGTAGGTTCTACGGAGGCTCCATGTTAGTGCTTGGCAGACTGTAGATGGGCATGGAGAACTAACGTAGTCTGGAAGAAGTGTCCTGGGTCTGTTGATCTTGACATGTTGAGCAGACGACAGTGGTTTTCACGAGTATTGTATTTTCAAGGTGGGAGAGAAGCATGGATTTTCAACCCCTCCATTACTTATCTACAAAAGTACCTATGTACTTACCGATTATTACTATTACGATTATAGTGATGGGTGCTAATAAGCAACTTCAGCGATCAAAATAGAGACCTAAGACGGTAGAGAATACTGAGATAGGAACCAGCAAACCAAACAATCCTCATTGCTACTTTCAGAATCTCCAAAAGTATGCTATCATGCATGTATCTCATATCTCATGTTCGTGCTCATGAATCATAAATCCATCACATCATCCGCAAGTGAGGCATCATCCAAGCCGTCACCAGCACCATAAAACGCCCAATACGTATCTCAAAAAAGCCCACTGAAGGTTCTCAAGCCTCTTGTAAGAAACGCCCTGATGCGCCAACAAATGTCCACCTCATGTCGCAAGTGTGGTCGTCAAAATCATTCACAGGAGAAATCTTGGAGTTCACCACATACTTGGGGACTGCTACCTCCTTAGATGCTCAGCGGCTGCCAGTGCGGCCAGATCTCTCACGGCCCACCTCCAAGACTCGCTGCCATCTCTGATACCGCCGACCCAACCTTCAACTCGTCGCCTCCATATGTTTTCCTCCTCTCTTTGCCTTCGAATGAAACTAGGGCCGAGGTCAAACTCCTCGCCCACAAATGTCTGGTCTTCGGCATTCACTCCATCTCCATATCCGCCCGAGGTAACACTTGCTGTACCGCCCGCACCAACACCAACCTTGCTATCGTCATCTTTGAGGTCTTCGAGCCCAGCAAATGGATCGTCCTCATCATCTACATCAATGGACTGGCTGGGAGGATCACCAGAATGAGATGAAGGGCCTAGTTTAAGCCAGCACATCTTGCGTGGGTCAAACACCATGCCACGCTCGACCTGGATGCCGCGAGCAGTTGAGATGTTTGATATCAGGGCTGGGGCGCGTGGTGGAGATGGTGGGCCGGGCATAGTAGGACGAGATTGCTGTTGATGATGTTGATGTTGATGATGATGGTGAGAGTGTTGAGTTTGGAAGGCTGAAAGAGCGGAGTGGGAGATGGAGCGCGATCGATCGTGTTGATGGTATAGGTGTTGATTTGACGGTGCAAAGGTAGGCGTGCTCGCAGTGGTAAGGGCGAGGGTAGTTGTAGATACATTGGGATGTGAGAAGGGAGCGAGTGCCACCTCATTACCTTCCCAGCGATGTAGCATGGGATTATAGGTCATTCCTTTTTCATCTAGAGGTAATGACATGGTAAGCAGGTGACCAAGGGTGGGACTGTCGAATTGGAAAGCTTACTCTTCACCATTGGTGCTGACATTGCTTTGATTAGCATCGGTTTTTGTCCTGTTCCTTTCCTTCCTCGTTGAGCTGTTGGGCTTGTATGAGGGCTCCTCGCAGCCACTTGTGCTTTCCAATTAGTCTGCCTCGGCATTATTTCTCCTTCGGCTCGCGATCTGGTTCCTGCAAGTCGTTGTTCTCGCGCTATGCGGCTTGCCGCTGTGTCACGGGCGAACCGTGGTGTGTTCTCTGGTTTGGGTGGACTTCTTGGCGTGGGTGGAAGGGGAGTAGTCATCCGGTCAGCAAGTGGCAATCGACTATTGCTTTGTTGATGCCGCAAAACTTTTGGCGGGCCCCGGTTTGTTGGTGCCTTCTCAAATTTCTTCTCCTTTGTCGCAGAAGTGGGCAGGTCATCGAAAACTTCAAGTTCGCTGCCATCACCGTATTGACGCCGTCTTGTAGGTTTAGCTAGAATGCGCTTGGCGGTAGCTTCACGAGCCAATGCAGCAGGAGCAACGTCTCTCCTCATGCCAGCACGACTGGGTGTGTCTGGAGGATTTGCAGCAGACATTCGTGAATATGATCGCATCGCTGTTGGGGAAATTGGCCGATTCGGATCTGACTCACGGCGAAGATGGCCTTGTGAAGGTTTTGCTGTGATATGATGTGATTGCGAATTCGATATACCCGCAGGGAGGAATGGAACCGGAGGTTTGGGGGTCGTATGATAATTACTGCGCAAAACGGGTGCGGACCGTTTCGCTCGAAGCAATTGTGCATTAGTGGTTGTAGGCACTAGTCGACCGTGGTGGGTTGAGGAATGAGCCCCCGACTCATAAACGGGTGGAAGCTTTGTGCGATTTGTCGATGCTGGTAGTGGCCTGGGTATTCTTGAGGCCGCTGGTTTGTCCGTAAATGTTAATGTAGTAGCAGGCCGAGCAGCAGGAGGAGCGGGAGGTTGAGAGCGCGTCTTCTGCACCACAAGGTTGCGGTTCAGAGTGAGCTTCTTTGTATCAACAACGTCTCCAGGGCCAATTTCCAGGCCGGCAAAGAAGTCCTCTTCATCTTCCGCGGGCTTCGGTTTGGGTTCCGGCTTAGGCGCTTCTTGAGGAGAGGATGTGTATGTCGGTACAGATGTGGGGAAAGAAGTAGGTGCAGACGTCGGTGGCGGATCACGTCTTTGATGAGATGGTAGAGGCGAAACATCAGGAGTAGAGTGTTCGGCCTCTTTCAGTTTGTTCAAGCGAGCATTGAAATCCAGCGGTTCATTTGGTAACACAAGACCGGTAAAGTCATCGTCTTCGCTCTCGAGAGTCATGCAGCTGCCCATGCTAGGGCTCATGGCAGAAACGGAGGAGCTGCGGTTCCGTCCGTCCCGCCTCGTCCCACCGAATCGAATGCCTAGGCTTCCTTCACCCCAGTCGTCAAAATCATCTTGATCCTCTGCCGGCGTCCGAGGAAACTGAGGTGGTTTTAGTTTCAGTCCATCGGATGCACTCGCTGGCAACTCGAGGTCTTCTCCCCAATCATCGTCAGCAACAATTTTCCGTTGCGACTTCTTTTTGCCCAGTCGCTTGATCGATCCGCCGAGCAGAGCGGAGGAAGGAACGTTGGTGGGAATCGGTATGCCGGCTTGTTTCGCAGAGGATATCGCATTGATAGTAGATAGTTCGTCATTTGGTGTCAGCAGAACCTGCCAGTCATCGTCGCCAATATTCGATTCCGAACGCACTGAAACGCGCGAAGACATGGAGGTCTGCACGGTTGAGGTTGAGTTGGTGAAGAGATCGCCTTGAAAATCGCCATCGTCGTCCCAGCTCTCGATGTTGGTCGCCATGGTGGCTGCACGCTGTGCAAAGCTGCCTCTGTTGGTAGGAAAGGCCATGACAGCTTGCAGGTACGCGGGCAGGAGCTTGGTTGGAGGGCGAAAAGTTGGAGGAGGTTGGGGAAGAGGTCTGGGTGGTCCGACACGAGGCCAAGTCTTTTTTGCGACAAGCGAGCAAAAGGCGTTGCACGCAGGCCAACGCGTGGATGACACGAAAAACGAAAGATCGGTTGGTGGCCTGGAAGAATCGAGTCGGTGAGAAACCAGACCAGGAGCGACTATATTCAGTACCCTTCTGTTGATCTCTAGCGCGCACCCGGTAGTCTTGCGGAGATTTCGCAAGATCCGCAGTGGCTGATCGTGACTGCGGAGGCGCAGGCAGAAGCCTTGGAGAGCAATTCACATGCGAACCCCCGAGGCCCTCTAGGATTTGCCATAGACTCCCATGAAAACCCGGACGGCCCTGTTTCACGTCTCTCCATTTCATTTGAAACATCCAGGCTCAAAACAAGAATTCCTTGTCGACACGTTTGTTAGCTCCGCGCCTCCAACGTGACACCCGACTGAACATAGACTCAATTCCATCCGGGATACTCTTACAAAACTATATATATATCCCCCGCACCTCTAAGTTAAGAGCTAGAATAGTTAGCCACTTACTACTAAGCGGCTGGGTCCAAGCCTGTCACATAGCAATTTAGATCCAGAACGCGTTTCACGAGCGTCTGGAAGGCTTCTGAACTTGGAGTAGGAATATCGCCGCTATTCTATTAATTCAGACACGTCTCATGGCGGACCAACACATCCTTCGACTTCCCCTAACGGGTGCGGACGATGATTCCTGCGTCATAGTCAATGTCGTTAGCAACGGGCCTCTGCCTCTGGATGTCAAATTGCTAGCATCCGAAGGCAATTACCCATTCGTTGGTCAAAGTAAGCTCACCTCCGAGGATATTGTGTGTTGTTACTCCTTAATTTGTATTGTTAATCGGATGGTTCAGTTGAACAGCGTCGGATCAGCAAATTAAGAGTAGACAAGAGGTACAATGGAAGCGCCGAAGAGTGGGACGCAGTTCTATCCCACCAGTTTCTTCAAAAAAGCCTCGAAGGGGAACACGCGAAAGCAGCAGATGGCGTGGAAGTTGTGTCCTCACTCGTCAGTGAGGATGAACTGAAAATTGTCATCCAAAAGCACGTCGGCGATGGTGGCATCTTAGTTCGTAGATGTTTAAACCAACCAAAGGAAATTGCAATCGCTGACACGTTGCTCAGATCACATTAGGTGTTATCTCTCTAGCAAAAGACGAGGAAGAGGAAATTGACCCTTTGGCCTGGACGGGTATTGCTGCGCAAGCAGCTGCAGCTGCTCGGGATGAGGTAGCTGCGCTGAAATCAAAGCTGGACGCACAGCAGGAGATAGTCAGAAAGCTCAACGCGCAACTTCAGGACCTCATCAAAACCAAAGAGGAGAATGAAAACGCTATGCTTGAAAAGTTCAAGGAGCTGCTAAATGAGAAAAAGCTCAAGATTAGAGACCAACAAAGACTTTTAGCAGAAGCAAAAGTCAATCCAGCTGCTGGTAAGCCAGATTTAAATTCATCTCAGGTTCGTTGATGAGTTAACATTTTTATAGCAACAAAGGTCCAAGGACTTAGGGAAGAAGCAAAGACGCGCAAAGCTGCGGCTTCGAGGGCTTCGAAGCGGAAGGCAAATGGAAAACAACCTGTCGTTGAACCCGACTCTGAAGATGACGAGTTCGAGCATATGCGGGTTGACGAAGAGCAGGCAGAAAACCACCGAGAATTGGAAGAGGACATGCCTGAAGCGGTTACGCCGGACCGAACGACGGATGACGAGACGGAAGATGAAGGTGACCTTGATACTGCGCCCTCTGCGTTCGTCCTACCGTCAAATTCGACCAAAGCTGAGAAAGGCAAAGTAATCGAGACAACACAAAAGCCCAAAGAGGAACAGACGCAAGCAGCTCTGCCTCCCCGGCGCGAATTGCCGTTTGCGAAGCGCGATGCACAACATAAGCCACTAGATAAGAAGCCCTCATCTGTGCAGGACGAGGAAGATACGGAGGACGATGAGCTGTAATGAAACCGCATTAAGAGTGATAGGTAGTGATCGTAGGAAAGGATTTGCGACTTGCACATGAGATGCGGACGGATTAAGGGTTTACTGTATTGCTATAGTATTAAGACTGAGCGGCCTCATGTCTGGTATTTATGATAGAACTGTACACTCGCAGTGGTTGTTGGCCATTTGGACTGGATGTGCTTGGTGTCTCAGGGCATAGAACCAATAACATTGGACCGAACGGGTTGAAGAATCCCTAGGAACCCTCGGGTTTTTGTTTACATGCTGGTGATGTAAATCAACCATGGCTTGGGCGTGTCAGGGATCTGGCTCCCCTCCGCTTAGCTGCAGATTTAGGGCTCGGCTTCCCTGCAGACCTGGCCGTCGAAGGTGGACGGCAGGTATAAATCTTGCCCACTGCTGGGAGTGCTTATTTTTGGCCAGTAGAGGTGCCCTGACGTAGGAGAAGGAGGGACAGACAAAGTACCTAAGTAGCTCTTGTTATCCGGCCAAACGTGAGCGAAGCAATTATACTGCTGATCGAAACAAATGACGGGTCTGGCCTGCCGATCATCGTCAAAACCCTCCGCCAAATCGCCAAGATTGCCTCAGGCAGTTGACGCCCATTTGCGAACACTCTGAAGTCGTCACCTCACTCGTGTCTACACCACCAACACCACCACCCTTCTTCGGCACGCCCTCTGGCAGAAGTAGAGGCCCATAGACGCTCTACCAGAGTCCCATGCTTTCCGCACTGTCCGCGGTCCAGGACTTTGGCGGAATGATCGCGTTGTCCGGACCCAGCTCACCTATGACAGAAAGGTTGCGATAGGCCTCTAGCGGTCCTGTCGCACATTCACTCGGTTGGTCTTCCCTCCAGATCTCTCTCTTCAGCGTGCTACCTTACTTAGTGTTCCACATACTGATTTTAGATATTTGCAGTTCAATTGTACACCCGGTTCCAGTCTGCGCACCAAGCAACAAGATACGGCACTCGAATTAACCAAACCTCCTCTAATCTCCTTATAAATTATCTAAACTTACAACTTCATGTTCCCGCATCCCGTGCCAACCTTCTCCTTGGTAGACGACTAGAACATCATTCCCGCGGACTGAGAACTTCAGTCACAACCATCGGACTGCACCCCGCTAAGCTAAAGGCGCATAAGTTCAATATGTCAATTCTTGAATATACTACTGAGACTACCAAGTCTGGTCCTAGGACCAAACAATCTGCTTGCTCCTCCCATGATATTGAAGAATTGGCCAAGCTCGATTCCATTTACGAGCGCATCCGCAAATGTGTGCCCATAACCCCATACATTCTCACAGTGCCCACAGATCGCCCTTACCGGCACTGGTCTCAGCAAGAATCGCAGGGTTGGATGTTGGGGAACCTCTTCGACTCTGATGAAGAGCATCTACAATACAGGACCTTTAAGTTTCGCGAGTCTCTGAAGAGTTGTTTTGTAACCCGAACAGAAGAAGACGAGGAGAAGGAGAAGAACGAAAAATTAATGAAGAGTAGGGGCTGGAATACGCCGGTGCAGGGTCCTAAGAAGAAGATAAGTCTGAGTGCGTACAAGGCAAATAAAGCCAACGGACTCAGTGGTACGCCTACATCGAAGAAACCGTCGCCAGATCTAGGTCCAGTGAAGCGCGATCCTATTCACGTTAATGGTGTAAAAGACGAACCGAAAGCCTCTCCTGCTCCGAAACCGGGTTCGCAACAAGGACATAAGCGGTAACTAAACACGATCCTGTTTTATCAAGAGTTGACTGACATTGATGGTAGACCGTTAGACAATTCTACAAACCAGGAGCAGCCTTCTACGAAATCGGACCAAGGTGCTCCACCGCCAAAGAAAACAAAAAACGAGCTGTCCCCTGGTACGAAGCACTCCCCTGAGACTTCTGCACAGTCAAATGCGACTCCACACGGGTTACCACCGCTTTTATCACCTGTTGGAGCAACATTACCCAATCCCCACGGTCTTCCACCAATTCTGTCACCTACTCTCCCCCCAAATATTCTCGCTGAGCTTGACCAACTAGAGACTCAGCGTAAGCGAGCGGAATCAAACGCCTCATCTGATTTGAAGAATCAAAAGAGTGACGAGTCGCTGAGAGGTGTCGCACGCATGGCTAGCAAAAAAGTAGAAATCAAGACACGGCCAGGAAATTCCGAAAACAAGCCACTAGCAGGTTCTCAAAATCCGACTCTGAATCAACGCGAGAGTCTCAAACTACCACCTTTAGGGAAGGAGCAAACTCTCGTAGTCAAACTCAAATATGGAAGGAAGCATAAGAAAGAAGTTGAGCGGTACCTCCGATTACCGCCCAGTAGTGTGAGCGCAGCTGCAGAGAAGAAGGAACGTCACCTGAAAGGCAAGCCGAAACAGCCCGAGAGTAGTGCAGGGAGGAGCAAGGAAGCACCTAAAGACTCTCCTCAAACAGTAGACACAGCTACACCAAATACCACCACCGAAAGCAAGATATCTGTGATAGGTGAGAAGCGCTCACGGCCTGACGACGACTCTCAGTCAGCCACGGTAGCATCGAAGCGCCAGAAACGCCCTCCACCAGGCGCTGACACAAATAAGAAACCGAGTACTCCAGCTCAACAAGCAATACCATCACCGGCTCTTTCAAATCGCTCGAGCGCCCAAAAGGGTCAGGGTCAGTACATAACTCCCCGGAAAGACCTCAGAGCCATAAATATGATTCGCACGAACTCTATGGAAGGCAATGATTCTACTCCTGGCCGTTCCGGATCCACCCCATCAGGTCCTAAGATACCGGATAGCAAGCCAGGGCCTACTTCGGCTTCTGTCAATGGAAGGCAAGCTGAAAGCCAAGCCTGGGCCCTTTGTTCCAGGAAACTTAATATGCTGGGCCGCTCACTCAAGCATGAGGCGCAGAAGATTGCAGAAAAGGAAAAGGCTTTGAAGGAGGATCAGATGCGTGCAGCTGTCATAAGTATCGAATGCGTTCTGTGAGTGACCTTTTCCGTTTACTTCCCCGCTCTCCTTTCACCCCTTTCAATTGCGTTCTAATTTCCCTCACCCGAGCTGATATCTTGATACAGTTCTTACATGGCCGCTTACTACGCCATGGACATCTCCTTTCGTTCTCGTGGCCGACTCGGCGACGTCGAAGGCAATTGGAAAACCCTGATGCCTCTTTGGAGTTCCTTTCGCACACGCACAAAAGATTTCCCACACCTTGAAGGCTTGCGGCTTCACCTTGGTGCCGTAATTGCTGCTCGTATCTCCACACTGCTAGCGCAGCGCGGCCGCCCTCATGTCCACCATGACTCACCGCAGCACGATGTGGCAGCCGATTTTGCTGTCCTCGCGGAGAACTTTCAACAATTGCAGAGGTATTCACATGAGGCAAGAGGGGCACTGTCACTATTTGATCTCATGGAATACTATCCGAAAACATGGAAGGGTAGAGAAGTCACAATCGATCCGATGGAGTGGGAGAGCCTGACTGCGGGCATACTCAAGGGACCGTATTTCCTGCCTATCGGTCCAGACACTACACCTGTACAGGCGGTGCGATTTGGAGTGAAATTCCTAAAAGAGTGGATGGAGAAGGAGGGTGTTAAGTATGAACTACTCGTAAACTTGGAGAAGGTAGAAGAGGCGAGGAAGGGTTGACAAAACTATTCAACGGAGGCATCTTTTGGCACTCGGCGCTTTATCAAAGAAACAGTGGGGTTATTCAGGGATTCATTAGGAGGTGGTAACTCGGCGTTTTGGGCACAATGGCGGAGCTTTTCGCTGGAGGGACTTTTTGGCATTAGGGTAAGATACCCCTGGGACCTTATGCGGGTCTCGTGTTTTTAGCGAGTCTGCTCCTAGAAAGGGAAAGACTTTATGACTGCATATCGGACGTGAGCTGGCACATTCTGTACAGGACGGTGGCGTATGCTTTGGCTACGGAGGGAAAGCAACATATTATTAGTTGTAGGGAGTATGGAGTGTTGATAGATTCT
The DNA here is from genome assembly GCF_001692895.1 of Cenococcum geophilum 1.58. Classification (NCBI taxonomy): domain Eukaryota; kingdom Fungi; phylum Ascomycota; class Dothideomycetes; order Gloniales; family Gloniaceae; genus Cenococcum; species Cenococcum geophilum. Next base: position 1,171,571 of record NW_027137598.1, read on the forward strand.
TTGCTGGCTTGGGAGAAATCAAAACCCTTTAAATTAATGCATCATATTACTTCTGCAAAAAGGTCAACTAAAAACCCTCTACTCGATAGAGACATTGAGTAGGACTGATATGCACGGGAGGATTCTTAAGTTGCTACCTTGCTATCCTTGGTGCGGATAAATTTCGGATTTTCCAAACATGTATCAAAGTGAGTCAACCTCAGCCCCATTCCTCCACCTCGTAGCCTTCGTATACATAAGTAATTTCCAGCTTACCACTCTAACTTTACTATCAGTATCTCCTAGATACTAATTCTCAAGAATGGGCCTCACAGCAGATCATTTCATGGATGCTATGTCAGATCTTCCCACCGCTGACGACCCAGAAGCAAGCTCCTTAAACAACCATACCTCAGATGTCTTCCCCATTTTCTCTTTACCAACAGAGATACGCCTTCAGATATTCCGCTTTGCCCTCCCATACGCTCAAGTCATAGAATTCAGCCAGCGAACTCTCCAGCGCCACCCGGGCCGGCCAGGGTTCTATCTTGCTCCACTCCCAGAAAATATCTCCAATGCCATCAATCTGATCGGCACCTGCAGGCAGTTTGAAGTCGAGGCTAAGGGGATTTTATACGGAGAGAATGTCTTCCGATTCGTGTTTACAAGAGAGCATGTAGCTTCGCGGGGCAGCACTTTTGAGCTAATGCCTACAGAGGCGGTACGTCAGGTTCGCAAATGCGAATTGGTCATTGGGGACAGCCTGTATGAAGAAGAAGTGTACCGGCGCATACAGAAATGGATGCGGTTTGTGGCTTGTCGTCTCGCGGGCGTGCATCGCCTCCTAGAACTCCACATCGACTTACGCACGGGAGAATTCGAGAAGACGAGGTGGTCGGAATACTTCAAGCCATGGGCGGATGGCCAAGTTGCGCGCATATATCAGTACTGCTTGGAGCCGCTTGCTTTTTTGACGAGAGTTGGCAAAGTGCGTATAACTGGGCATGTGGATGAGGGATTTGCGAAGGCATTGACGGAGGTTATGATGAAGGGTCCTAAGGAGGCGACCTTGGTCGGAAGGTCACACTCGAGTGGGAGCAGGATTGGGTCGGATAACGTGACTAGAAGCTCCGTTATAAATCCAGTGACCGCCGATAAGAGGAGATTCTTCGACCCAGATTGGATCTGGTGAGGATTTACCCTTGGAAGGCTTCCGGCCCCTTTGTGAACCTCTAGCACCATTCAAGTTTGATTCCAAACCCGCAGGTCTACCTAGATCTCAGCTAATCCAATGAGTATTTAAGCTCGCTATTGCTTGTTTGTCCTCCCTCTGTACCTGCTCGAATTCTAAATTCCTAGTCAGAACATCATACAGCTACTTATGTAGGTAATATTTCATTTTAGTGCTGCTATGATTAAGCCTTAGACTTCTTTTAAAAACCAGAATGCTACTATTTCATACTCAGAACTCCACAGAAGAGCAGTGGCTAGCGCAAAGGTCGTATTAAGAATCGGAATAACCAACCACGAAGATATATATAAGAAATGTTGCAAACACGTTGTAAGCAATTCAAGTTACAAGAAAATTCTCTGTTCGTATCCACATCAATCAGTGTAAAGCCAATACAAATACTGCATCGGTGTGCCATTGCGAGTTACGCTCTTGAAGTAGCCTAATTTTTTTTCTAATTAGGCGTCGTTGATCAATTACTGCCGAGCATTTCAATACCTTTTCGAATGTCTTTTTTTTGGGGAGCTTAGATTAATGTTAAGGGCTGCTGTGCTAGCTTTTATGTGACGTTAATTTTGCTACACGACTGGCTAAAAAAAATCGGAGTTAGGTTAAACTGCAATTCTGCATTTCTCAATAATCGTCGTGAGTCTCTAATGTGCCCTCATTCCATATTTTCCATTAAATAATGAGAATTTTGATGGTTGTCCCTTATCACATTCTCGTTTTCATATCTCTGGAAAAGTCTGTAACTATCTCTACGTAGAGGGCGTGGTAGGGCATCCTTTTTACCAGGGCGAGGTAAACATTCTGGGTGGTGGGTCAAATTAAGCGAGGCTTAGCGAGTTTTTAGCGTGACGAGGTGGAGTGAAGTGAGGCCTAGTACTTAAAGACTTCCGGCGTCGAGAACTCACTCTCTTTCCTCCAACAACCTCCTCTCTCACATTTGACCAAAAATTTCAATTTCAACCTTTCAACCGTACTCTAACATCACTGAGCATATCCACCAAACATGGCCACTGCCAATCAGCTTCCACCTTTTGCTCTTCCTAATACGCTCAACCTTCCGCAGCCCAATTTTGACCTCATTGAGCAAGGAGCCAAAGAGTTGGGAAAAATTCGTAACCTTCCCGCCTTTGCTCAGGGCCAGGCTATTCTGGACGCTATCAACCAGGTTGGTGCACATGTCGATACAAAGGTCACTCAATCACAACCATGTCACTCAATAGATCAACCAGCTGACAGCTTAATGCACAGTTCAACCAGCTTAGTGCAGATGCCGATACAAAGGTCACTCAATTGCAACCGTGTCATTCAATCACAACCATGTCACTCAATCACAACCATGTTACTCAATCACAACCATGTCACTCAATAGATCAACCAGCTGACAGCTTAATGCACAGTTCAACCAGCTCGATGCACGTATCACTCAGCTCGATACACAGTTCACTCAGCTCAATACACAGGTCACTCAGAATCACAACAGTGTCACTCAACAGATCAACCAGCTAACAGCTTAATGCACAGTTCAACCAGCTCGATGCACGTATCACTCAGCTCGATACACAGTTCACTCAGCTCAATACACAGGTCACTCAGAATCACAACAGTGTCACTCAACAGATCAACCAGCTAACAGCTTAGTGCACAGATGAACCAGCTCAATACACGTGTCGCTCAGCTCGATACACGTGTCACTCAGAATCACAACATTGCCACCCAGAATCACAACAATGTCACTCAACAGATCACCCAGCTGAATCAAGACATGACACAAGGCTTTGCAGACCTCCGAGTCGTCCTGGCCGCTACGTAAGTGAATATTATTTAGCTGTCTCGCCTATCTACTAACTGGTTTCAACTATATAGTGAGCATAATACTGTTGCACGCGTTGCAAACTCTCATGTTAATAGACCCAATGTCCCCCTTATGGCATTACACGATCTTGCAACGGGCGCTCCGATTCCCGGATTCCCTGGCACCATCGCACAAATTACGGCCATGCAAGGTGCTGACGTGAACAATGTGCTTATGGCACTAAACCTCCCAGTGAATGGAACCGTCCCGGAGAGGCGTCAACGCCTAAGACTGCATATTGGGTTGCTGGCCGAGACTGCGTGATGCGGGGCCTATAGCGACAAGGTCAAAGTAGTACTTGCGGATATGTCGGCTTGAATGGATGAGAGGTACTAGGGTTGATGGCTTGTACGATGGATTGCTACGGATTGCTACGAAGGACAAAGCCCCACTCTTCTAAACATAGGCTTGCTGTAATATAGTTAAAGACAGAAATCAATACCCTCCATTCACACCTCGTACGGCAAGTGGATACTCACGGCACAGCGATTTAAAACCTGCTAATATATTTATCCGCGATGGAGTATTTAAGATTGCCGATTTTGGAAGCTGCTTCTATAACGGGACCAAATTTCGTGGCCGTCTGGTAGCAAGAGCGCCGACCAAGTTGCTGATCTTATCAAGGCATGTTTGATCATCGATCCTTACCAGCGGCCAACAGCTCGCGTTGTAGCAGATCGTCTCAACGAAATTGACAGGTCATTCGAAGTTGTCGAGGAATTTGACGTACGAGTCTTGGCATCACAGGGATACGAATGAAATTGCGGAGATCAAGGCAGACACGTTGCTTGCGGAGAAAAATTTTAACAAGAAGATGAGAATCTTATGGCTTATTGCAGGCCATTGATCCCTTGCGCACAAGAGTTTAGCGCTATCTGCCTATACCTCTCTTGTAGCGCCTTAACTACCCTAAAGCATCAATCAATCTACTTGCATTCATCACTTACGATTAGCTCTACATGCAGGCCTCTAGTTAATCCTAGCGGAGCCGTTTACACTCTAAGAACGAAGTCATCCACAGGCATACGTGAAGCAGGAATATTTCACATTTAGGAAAAGTTCACCAATCGAACTCGGTTAGTAAAATTTCTTTTTCTCAGTATTTATATGGAGCAAATTGACCCTAAACATTGCGCTAGCCAGCATCAAGACCAAGCTTTCGATATTCCGGCGGGTGCTCTTGAGCACCCGGGAAACTTAGTTTGCAGATTATCAACACGTACGGCAATGGATCCCATTAGTTTAGCAATACATCATACAAAAAACACTGCCTCTAATTTGCACATGAAGTGAAACTTGTATTTACTATGCTGATTGAAAGCTCGATCTACAAATTCCGACTATCTGGTCCCTTCAGCACACGCAAGGAGAGAGAAGAAAATGGCGTAGAAACAAGACAAGCACCAGAAGTAAAGATAAAGAAAAGGAAGGGGAAACAGACGACGACGCCAGTGGGTAGTAAGCAAATCAGGCAACTCAGCAACTCATAAAGTGCAGCAAAACGCCATAGTTCGCTAGGTAGTACATGGGAGGTGTTGTGTCACGGTCATATCGTAGTAAGCTTCGTGAAATTCTATCAGCTTTTTTTCCATTCAAGCCGCAGCCGCAATGAGCTCCTTTGGGGCTCTGTCGACTTTGGTGAGGAGCTCGTATGGCGGACGCTTGACGATACCGCCGGTGACGGGTAGCTGGGTGCCGACGCCGGTGAGGTAGGAATCGACATCGCGAGCTGATTGACGACCTTCATTGATGCCCCTAGTGAAGACTTGTTAGCAATAAATGTGATGGGATGATGGCTTTGTGATAACTTACCAAACAATTAGAGATTGCCCGCGACGACAATCGCCAGCAGCGAAAACGCCAGCAATGTTCGTGTTATACTTGCCAGGGGGTGTTTTGATGTTCTTGCGAGCGTCCTTCTCGATGATTCCGCCCAAGACGCGCTCCTCAGGTCCCAAGAAACCCATGGACAAGAGCACAATATCGGCAGGGAAGAACTGTTCACTCCCTTCCACCTGCTTCATATCCCATCCTCCGGTAGCACTCCTAGTCCACTCCACACGGATGGTGTTGATTCCCTTAACATTACCAGCACCATCGTCCACAAAATCTTTAGACATAACACAGTACTCCCGCGGATCCTTACCCATATGGGTCTTAACTTCAGAGTGGCCGTAATCAACACGATAGATACGGGGCCATTGGGGCCATGGATTATCGCGAGGTCGCTCAGGCGGAGGTTGAGGAAGTAGTTCGAAGTTTGTGATAGATTTTGCTCCATGGCGGACGGATGTTCCGATACAGTCGTTACCAGTATCACCTCCACCGATAACAATAATGTGCTTATCTTTAGCCGAAATGTATGCGCCATCGGAGAGGTTTGAATCGAGTAAGGACTTCGTATTCTTGTGGAGAAATTGCATGGCAAAGTGGATGCCGTTGAGGTTGCGGTTTTGGATGGGGAGATCACGAGCCACAGTTGCGCCGGTAGCAATAACAACAGCGTCGTTTTCGCCTCGCAGAGACTCCAGGCTAGGCATATCTGGTTCACCCACAGCAACACCCGTTGCGAACTTGATTCCCTCTCCAGCCATAAAATCCACACGGCGCTGCACCACCTTCTTGTCCAACTTCATGTTTGGAATTCCGTACATGAGCAGACCACCAATGCGGTCAGCGCGCTCATAGACAGTGACATTATGGCCTGCCTTGTTAAGTTGGTCCGCCGCTGCAAGACCTGCTGGACCAGAACCGATAACTGCGACCTTCTTACCGCTGCGATACTTGGGAGGAGAAGGAACCATCCAACCCATTTCAAAGCCACGGTCGATAATCGCGCACTCAATCGATTTAATACCAACAGGATCTTCATTGATTCCAAGCACACAGGCACCCTCGCAAGGAGCTGGGCAGACACGGCCGGTGAACTCGGGGAAGTTGTTGGTCATCAGTAATCGGTTAAGGGCATCTCTCCATTGATTCTGGAAGACTAATTCATTCCATTTGGGAATGATGTTGCTAATTGGGCAGCCAGTGTCAGATTGGCAGAAGGGGACACCACAGTCCATGCAACGAGCGGTCTGGTACTTGAGCTCATCCTCGTTCAGGCGGGTTGACAGTTCCTGCCAATCACGAGTTCGAGTCTTGGGGTTGCGATATTTCTCGGAGCGTCGCTGGTACTTCATAAAGCCACGAGTCTTATCCAACACCAATGCTGACCGCTTCTTCTCCGCCTTGGCATCTCCCACGCTCTCCTCGATATCCAAAAGATCGCTCTTCTTCTTTTCCTTTGTTTCGTGTCCGTGTTGAGCCTTCTTAGATTCTTCATGAGCTTGTCGTACGGGATTGCCAGGGAGGATTGGGAGAGGATATTCCTTCTTCTTGGCTTCCTCTGCCTTAGCAGCATCTTCAAGCAATACACGCTTGTAGTCAGTAGGCATAACCTTGACGAAGCGGGGAAGCGCCCTGTTGAAGTCTAGGAGAATGCGAGCGGCAAGCTCAGATCCAGTATAATGGTGGTGATCCTCGATGAGACCTCGGACGAATGCAATCTCCGTTGGATCCTCGATTCCAGACAACTCGACCATCTCCTGGTTGACTTTACCTTCGAAATCATGGTGCATGTCGAGGACGTAGGCAATACCACCAGACATACCAGCAGCAAAGTTACGGCCAGTTGAGCCAAGCACAAGCACGCGACCACCAGTCATGTACTCACAGCCATGGTCACCCACACCCTCAACAACAGCGGTGACACCAGAGTTCCGAACGGCAAAACGTTCTGCAGCTACACCGCGGAAAAAGCAAGTGCCGCTCGTTGCACCGTAGAGACAGACGTTACCGATGAGGATGTTCTCTTCGGCTTTGAAGACTGCTGAACGAGGAGGGTAGATGATAAGGCGGCCACCTGAGAGGCCCTTGCCAACATAGTCGTTAGTGTCACCCTCAAGCTCAAGAGTAACTCCAGGAGCCAAATATGCACCGAAGGATTGACCTGCAGATCCGCGGATGTTGGTGTGAATGGTATCTTGAGGTAAGCCGGCTTCGCCAAATCGCCGGCTGATTTGGTAAGAGAGAGTTGCGCCAAGAGCGCGATCAGTGTTGACAATGTCACATTCAATCCGTGTGGGCATGCCCTTCTCAAGGGCTAATTCAGATTCTGCGATAAGCTTGTTGTCAAGTCGCACATGAAGTCTGTGGTCCTGCTTCCGCACGTTGTAAGTCGCCACGCCTGGTCGGAGGGTGTGAGCAGGGGTCAAGATGAGGGATAAGTCGATGTTCTCAGTCTTTGCAGTTCGGAGGTCATCGCGTACGCGGAGAACCTCGCAACGACCAACCATCTCATTAACAGTTCGGAAACCAAGCTTGGCCATGATGGCCCTCAGCTCGTTGGCTACGTAGTAAAAGAAATTGATCGCATGCTCAGGAGTGCCAGTAAACTTCTTCCGCAGTTCGGGATCTTGGGTAGCAATACCAACAGGGCATGTGTTAACTGTGTTGAGACTAATGTCAGTGGTTGATATCAAAGTCAGAGAACTGGATTGAGCTTACGATGGCACTTCCTCATCATGATACATCCCATAGCAATCAGTGGTGTAGTAGCAAAGCCCCATTCTTCGGCACCAAGCAAGCAAGCAATGGCGACATCGCGTCCAGTGCGGATTTGGCCATCGGTTTGAACGATGACACGTCCACGCAAATCATTGAGGACCAGAGTCTGGTGAGTCTCAGCGAGACCGAGTTCCCATGGAAGACCGGCATACTTGATACCAGTCCATCGAGAAGCACCAGTTCCACCATCGTGGCCAGAAATGAGGATGTGGTCAGCCTTGGCCTTTGCCACACCTGAGGCGACAATGCCAACACCAGTTTCAGAAACAAGCTTGACTGACACTCGAGCGCGTGGGTTTGAGCACTTCAAGTCGTAGATCAGCTGCTTCAGATCTTCAATGGAGTAAATGTCGTGATGAGGTGGTGGAGAGATCAGACCGACACCAGGTGTTGAGTGTCGAGTCTTAGCGATGGGCCCTGAAACTTTGTGACCCGGAAGTTCACCACCCTCGCCAGGCTTAGCACCTTGAGCCATCTTGATTTGGAGCTCATCAGCATCAGCCAGGTAGTTGCTGGTGACACCAAAACGTCCAGAGGCGACCTGCTTGATTGCTGACCGCATGGTATCGCCGTTCTCTAGCCGTAGGCTTCTCTCGGGATCCTCGCCACCTTCGCCGGTGTTTGACTTGCCTCCAAGTCTGTTCATGGCCACAGCCAAAGTTGAGTGGGATTCCATGGAAATGGAACCGTAAGACATGGCGCCAGTAACAAATCGCCGTACGATCTCCGTCCACGGCTCGACCTGGTCAATCGGAACAGGAGCTCTCTCATCGAAGTTAAAGTCGAGCAGGCCTCTGAGGGTGCAGTCCTTAATGCGCTCATACTCGGCAATGGAGTAAGCTTCGTACGATTTGTCGTTCTTTGTGCGGACTGCATCTTGGATATTTGCAATCGCTGTTGGGTCGTTGACGTGAGGTTCGCCCCCGTCTCGCCAGTGGTACTCGCCTGTTTCGACCAATCCCGGCACTTCAACAATGCTACAAGACGGGTAGCCCTTTTCGTGCAAAGAGAATGCATCTTGGGCGATAAGTTCAAAGGTCATACCCTTGATGCGGCTAGCAGTGCCAGTGAAACATCGGTCCACGACTGAATCATCAACGCCAAGAGCCTCGAAGATCTGGGCGCCTTTGTAACTCTGAAGCGTGGAAATACCCATCTTGCTCATGACCTTCAAGATCCCACCGTCACAGGAGTGTTTATAGTTGTCGATTAGCTGTTCTGGAGAGAGTTTCTTCCGAATGAGGCCCTCACGGTGCATCTTTAGAATACATTCGATAGCAAGGTATGGGCAGATTGCATCTGCACCATAGCCAACGAGGACACACATGTGATGCACCTCACGAGCTTCAGCAGTCTCAACAAGAAGGGCAGATTGAGATCGCCACCTGTTCCTAACAAGGTGGTGATGTACCATACCAGTGGCTAAGAGAGCTGAAACAGGGACGCGGTCTGCAGATGTTTCTCGGTCGGAGAGAACCAAAATATTATCACCATTAGTGATGCTCTCGGTTGCAGCATCGCAGATACGATCAAGAGCATCCATGTAACCTTGGACGCCCTCCTTCTTGGGGAATGTGATGTCAATAACTTTTACAGACCAGTTCGGGTAGAGCACACTAATATTCATAAGTGCCTTAAATTCCTCGATAGACAGAACCGGTGATGGTAGCAACAAACGGTGACACTGACTCTCGTCCATCTCTAAAAGATTACCTTGGGGACCGACGTAAGCCTCAAGAGACATGACGATGGCCTCTCGAATGGGGTCAATTGGTGGGTTTGTGACCTGTGCGAATAGTTGCCGGAAGTACTCATAGAGAAGACGTGGTTGAGTAGCGAGACATGCAAGGGGTGCATCGTTACCCATAGACCCTAGAGCTTCCTTCGAGTCTGCAGCCATGGGACCAAGAATCAGGCTGACTTGTTCTAGTGAGTATCCGAAAGCTCTCAGTCGAGGATCTTCCTGAAGTCGAGTCTCGGTCGGTGTGTGTGAAAGCTCGGTTCCCTTTTCTGCTAGCTGGCTGTAGATGGCTGGCAGGGTCAAAAGCTGCTTCTCGATCCATGTTCGGAAGTCGTGCCGGTTTGCGACAGTGTGCTTCAGTTCGTTATCATCTACGATGCGGCCGACCAAAGTGTCAACAAGAAGCATTCTTCCTGGCTGCAGCCGGCCCTTCTGAACGATCCTCTCTGGCTCGATTGAAATAGTACCAACTTCGGAGGCGCAGACAATTCGGTCATCATCAGTGACATAATATCTGCATGGACGTAGGCCATTTCGATCTAGGTTCGCGCCGCAATATCGGCCGTCAGAGAAGATGAAGAGAGCTGGTCCGTCCCAAGGCTCCATCATGCATCCGGCCCACTCGTAAAAAGCTTGCTTGGCGGGATCCATAGATCGGTTACCTTGCCACGCTTCGGGAACCATAAGCATGACTGCTTCTGGCAGAGAAAGCACCCCATTAATGACGAGTAGTTCAAGCACATTGTCCAACGCAGCGGAGTCAGAGCCTCCATCTTCGATGATGGGGTACAGCAGATCGAGATCGTCGCCGAACAACTTGGATTTCATGACTCCTTCGCGGGCTCTCATCCAATTCTTATTGCCTCGTAGGGTGTTTATCTCACCGTTGTGAGCGGCCCATCGCAGTGGTTGTGCACGGTCCCAGCTGGGGAAGGTGTTGGTGGAGAATCGCGAATGGACAAGGGCAAAGTGGCCTTCGTAATCAACAGACACCAAGTCATGGTAATATTCATAGACTTGTACCGGTGCCAGCTGTCCCTTGTAGACAATGTTCTTATTACTCAAGGAGCAAAGATAGAACCAATTGTGCAAACCAATGACATGAGTTGCTCTCTTCCGCAGCACATAAAGCTGTCGCTCAAAATGCGCCTCGTCACACAGCTGAGCAAAATCTTCCTTCGGTTCCTTGCCATCACCATATGCAGACTTGAGAACAACAAATGGTTGCAAGATTATCGGTTCCCGGGACAGAGCCGCAGGACCTAGAAGAGTAGAATCCTTTGGTACCTCCCGCCACCCGAGCACCCTCAAGTCAAGTGAATCGGCAACCTCCTCAAAGGTGGCTATTGTATCCTTCAAAGTTTCCGTATCTGGCTTGAAGAAAAGGTTGCCGGCAGCATACTGGCCTTGTGGTGGGAGTTTGATGCCCTGCTCTCGCTCGAAGTTCTTTAGAAAAAATTTGTGAGGAATCGATGTCATTACACCAGCACCGTCGCCGTCTCTCGCATCAGAGCCCACGGCACCCCGATGGGTCATATTACAAAGGAGACTCCTAGCTGCGCAGCTTGTCAGTACATTGGTCTGAGGCAGCATAAACGCTCTTACCATCGCTAATAATTTTATGGCTCGCATTTCCCTTAATATGGCTACGAACTATTAGCTTTTGTACGTTAAAGAGGCCGTGATAACTGCGGTTGTGACTCACGCTGCAAAGCCAACACCGCAAGCATCCTTCTCAAGCTCGGGATCATATAGACCCTGCTTAAGCGGTAACACACCAGCCCATGATTTATTCTCCGGGGTGTCCTGGTATGGAAAAACGCTATTAGTTTGCTCCTCCTCTATGATCTCGCCATCGTATTGTTTTGTATCCTCGGTGAACGAGACCCGACCCATGCTTTCGGCGACAGGCCGAAGGTCTCAAAAAGCTTGAGAAGTTGTGTGGGGATGCGTTGAGATGTGTGAAAGTGGGGAGTTGATCGTTTTAAAAAAGTTCTTGGGCTTGGTAGTTGTTGCTGAGGTGCCTAGTGACTCAGTTAGATGGAGCAGCAAAGTGGGCTTGTAGCGTTACACCACAGAGCATATTTCGTGGAGTCATGAAGGGAGGAAAGTTCGGTAGATTTGGAGGTCAAAAACAACGACAGGATGAGTGCGATAGCACGGTGGAGGGAGAATTGTGGCGAGGCCCCTAGACGCAATGGAGCACGACGTAGCCCGTGGCGAAGCTGCAGTCCCCGGATCGTCAAGATGATGCCAATGACGACTGCCAGGATTCGTCTGCGCTGATAGCTCCTACAAAATGCACAAAATACTGTTGATAAGAGCTTTGGCGAATGGGAGGACGCGGGGTTTGGGTTTTCGAGAAGAATGGCGCTCGGTAAACCTTCGCGAATCGAGCTTAAAGGACCTCGGGGCTTTGGTGGTGGGTACAAGGGCTTGGGCGAGGGGAAGATGAGGAGCCAGCGCCTACTTACGAGCTGCTATTGTATAGGGCCGTTGACTTAACGTCGACGAGCTGCTGCTCGCGCAACGACTACCAGGCTGTGAGGGGGATACGAGAACAGGAGGAGTGGAGGGGATGGACGGATTATTGAGCCTTATGAATGGGAGGACGAAGGTGGGGAAATTCACAACGCTAAGGAACATATTATTACAACTTTTCTGCCAATTAATCTAGGCCGGTTTCAAATGGCTGCCGTGCTGTCTCCAGGAGCATCGGCCCTGCTCGCCTCCCGGCTCTCCAGTTCGCAGCTAGCAGCTTGATTCTATCCGCTGCATCACAGTGGCCGGAGGAATATGCATCACTTTTGTTTTCTCGCCCCTCAGGGTGGAAACAATGAAATCATCCTCGGAGAGGCAACTGCACACGTATACGCACTCCTGCTCCCCATCCGAGGAGCGAAGCATTCACAGGCAGCTCCCACATCTTGGCGAGCTCCGTCTCTAAATATGATTGCCCTGCAGATCTGTCGTGCGTTTTGAAATTTTTGCCCCATTACCCCACGGTTTCTGCCATCTGCCCATTACCGGAAGCAGTCTTAAGTCGGCCGCTGTGCGCTAGGCGGTGGGTGCAGCGTTGAAGCCGCCAGCAAATCATTTTTGCCCGCAGGTGCCTTGACCCCCTCTTATGACCAGGTAGTGCAGGATGCATGTGGCTTTCCCGTCGCTCCAAGGTTCGAGGCCAGATTGCCGCAATGAAGCCCGCGCCCGCTTCGAGGCCGCATTTCAGCAGCAGCAATTGGTTCGGTTTGCTGCGACTACGTTGCCGGTCCTTCTTTGTCGTAATTTTAGGTGGTCATCTGTCCGGGCAAGTCTTATCGTGCCCCCAAAAACATCACGAATTTGGAAATAAAAGTCGATGTTGGAGATCTTAAAAAGACCCCGCTCCAGCAACCCGTCAAACAATAGCCTGCATCCCGAACACATGNTTCTCACGGACAAGGCGCCCTCGCACTCGCTGAACACTCGGCGAACGGACTACTCCGGTCTCACGATGAACAGCGCGACTCCTGCCACGAACGCAGGAGCCGTCTGGAGAACACGGAGCCTACGTCTAGTTGCGGATGGAGTCGCGGGAGACTGTGAGATTCTATGAGTCACGGGAACAGAATTTCTCTTACGCTCCCGCCGATGTCGCATCGGTGTTATTATGGGGCTACCAAGTCCTCTCAGACGATGACATGACCAACGTTGAAGATCAACAGAAACTAACATCAGGGTCTGAGCCTCACCGCCTGGAATCGAGGCCACCAGCTCTTACTGGTGCACTATTCCTGACATTGAGACTATCCTGAAGGAGCGGCTTGGAGGCGAGAGTGGGAGAAGCTGAATCATTCCGACGTGGGACTTCTCCGGTCAACAACAGCCATGCTGCATACTCGAGGCCATGTCCTCGAGGCTGAGGAATCTCAATTCTTGGAGCGGTCTTGTAAGCCTGAGTAATTTCATGACGTTAATTGGGGGGATAGTTGCCAGAATTGCCATCATGGCACCTTGTGTAGGTTTAAGCTCTTGGCTAGCGTAGATCGTAAAGCACGGGAAGACGGCTGTCAGGGCGAGTGCAGACTGGCGAGGCTGATTCTCTTACTCTCATGACATCTAGTGTTGAAGGTAGGAACTCCACAGTGATGTTTCTTGAGATATTGGCTGCGGTTCAACAGTGCTGTCTAATCATTGGCTGCCATTCAAAAAACCTTGTGCATCTATCAGCATTTCAGGGTTCACCTCGATCGGTGCGTTAATACAGAATGTTCTAGATTGGGCAGTGCGAGGTACACGGCCTTCTATAGCGAATCGTATAACCTATCGATTTAGGAAGGCGACTTTAAGAGGGATTAGTATTAAAACGGAAGTCATTCGCGTTTGGCAAGGCTGGCTCAATCTCCAAACTTATTTGCCAGTCCTCTGACTACATTATCAACACAAAGAAACTTCACAATGTACGGGTGATATGCAGTTATGCTATTGTTATGCAACTGAGAGATCTACATGGCAAGACAAAAGCACACCATGGTCCCTTTTTTCGTCCACTATCAAGCTCCAATTTCACGCGCCAAGACTCCATGGTTGATGAGATGCTTCATGGACCGAGCCCCAACCGACATTTTCGACATCAAAGCTTTAGAACAAGTATGCGTGCGCATCAAATTGCTTGCGTGACATGTCTAGCAGTCCAATCAGTGAACAACTTGGAGTTATTGAATTTCGTCGACGTGGTGGTATGGCCAAGCCGGGTCTCGGATGAGGACAGAAGCTCACCTCAAGCACAACTCTACTCCTGCATGGCATCATCCGGATCTTGGAAATCATCATCTTCTTCTTCCTCATCATCGTCTTCCAACTCCTGAGCGGCTTTTTTGAAGTCGATGTTCTTTCCGCGTGTGCGGCGTCCATCTTGAATGATGTTGTCGGTATTGATTTCTTCCATTGTATCCTCGTCTTCAACCTCAACTACCGCACCAATTAGAATAACATTCCCATGTTGAAAGATCTAATAGAGCATTCGCACCTTCGCCCTGAAGTTGAGATGGAAACGTCAGCTGAAGAACGCCTTGGCATTGCAGCAATGCAGGAGCCCAGACTTACATGATCCTCTACACCAGATTCTTCCTCAGAGGAATCGCCATCCTCCTCCATAGCAACTTCCGCTGCCTTGCCCTTGCCCTTGTCGGGAATAACAGGATCGTCCATGGGATGGTCCTCCATATTCTGATCAGTAGATTGATTGCTCATGTTCGGATGGGTAGCTTCGGTCGATTTCGAGATGTGAAGGCTGAGAAGCGTCGCTGAAACTGTGCGACTCGGATTTGGCGTTTGTTTGTTGTGAAAGGAGCGAGCGAGAGGTGAAGGCGCCTTTACCAAGGTCGCGACGCGAATAAATTGGTCGAGAAGTCACGGTTGTGAAGTACGCCTTACTGGAAAAGGTAAGTCGGCTGCAGCAATTATGATTGGCCTGCGGTTTCCACCCTTCTAACATCATATATAATCGGTCCTGAATTCTATTTTGGGCTTATTCTAGGAGAAGGCAGTGTGACGAGCGATTCGTGCAGTCGTTATCCCACAATATTAACTTGAAATGAAACCCTGACGACCTTCAGAGACAGCTATTACCAACTTCAGCTCAACCAAGGGTTGCCCTAAGCACCACTCGGGAAGTAGATCATACACCAAAACATGTTCGTCAAATGGTTGCAAAACGCCGCCTTGAATCGACACTGAGTCTTTCATAGGCCCGAAACTTATTCGATTGAAAAATCACATTCGTTCGAACCAGTTGAGTGTGAATAGTAAGACTTGAAAGAGCGAGTCTATTCTGAACTGGACGCGAAAGGTCTCACTTGTCATATTATTAGAGCCTCCTGGTAGATCAAGGTGCTTCCTGATTCCGCCCGCTTGTTCAACAAGTGTTCTTGATATTGTGACTGCTTGATTAGCGATGGAAAGTACAGCTACCACTCTGTGTTTTGGATTGCAATGTTTGACCTAGAGGAAAGTTTCTTGAGCAACAATCCCCTAACCCAACAGCTGCCAAAACCCACTCAGTCCACTTAGGAATAAACATACCAACAATAGAGCATTTTGCTTACGCCGGGTACCTGAAGCTCCACCGCGCATCGTAACTCCTGCCAGCATAAAACAAGTCTAGCAGTACTCAACCAGCGCCAGTCCTCCCACCTCTCGCGCCATGCTCCGCCCGCGGCATACTGTAAAGCACAGCACCAATCCCGCGAGGCTGGCCTAGATTGGATGGGGATAAGGTCCTCGTCGACTGCTCACCCGCCCCTAGGAGCCCGTGGCCCCACCAAGCGATTGCGAAACGCATTCCCCAGCCCCGGCGCCCTCGCCGCAGCGGGCGAACTGGCCAACAGCGAGCTCTCGCCCAGCTCGCTCCCATCCTCACCGAACAAGCTCCTGCCCACACCCACACCCACGCCTCTGCCCATGCTCATGCCCACGCCCATCCCCGCCGCACCCACCACTCCCCCGCCGGCCCTCCCCCCGCGGGCGCTCCTCCGCACACTACTCCCCAGCGCGACGCTACTCGCAACCTCGATATCGGAGCTCGAGTCCTCCAGCTCCGTGTCCGTGTGCTGGTAGCTCCCGGCCTCAGGGACATCGTCGTCGAGATCGCGCTCATCCTGCAGCACGCCCGCCTCCTCCATCTCGAGCATCTGCTCGACCTCGGCGTCGGCGGCGACGATGCTGCCCTCCAAGAAACTCGACCCGTTGAACGTCATCTCGCCCTCCCCGTCCCCGCCCCCATCCTCCCCTTCGTCCCCGTCGCCATCGCTCCCCTCGCTCCCATCACTCTCCGCCTCCGGGACTTCATCGTCCAAATCCCGCTCCCCGACCCCCTCCTCTTCCTCCCCCTGAGCACCACCCTCAGCACCACCCCCAGCACCGGCACCGGCACCGGCATCCCCTGCAGCGGCGGCAGCAGCAGCAGCAGCAGTAGCCTCCTCCTGCGCGCTCGCCAGCTCCAGCAGCTCCTGCTCGCGCCGCGCCAACATCTCCTGCTCCTCGCGCTCCGCCGCCTCGTCCATGCTGGCCTGGTACGTCTTCGCGACCCCGGGCGGCCGCAGCCATCCGGCGCCGAAGCGGCGCACGTTCTGCTTGCGCTGGGCGATGGCGTTTTCGTCGAGGGTGAGGGCGAGGAGGGGCGAGAAGGGCGGGGAAGGGTGCCCGCGATGGTGCGTGTGGTGGGATGTGGGACGTCGGTGGTGCGTGTGGTGCGTTGGGAGGGGGGTGGTCGGGAGGTGGTCGGCTTGGGGGGGGGGGGCGGGGTCCGGGGGGGGGGGGAGGGCCGGGGGCCAGAGGGGGGAGTCCTGGGTTGTGTTAGTTTTGTTGGTGGAGTTGGGTTTCGTTAGGGGAGGGGAGGGGAAGATTAGAAATTGGGGATTGCGGCGGAGATTAAAGATGGGGTGGAGGATTGCGAGTTTGTATGTCTGAAACGAGATGTGGTAGCAGTGTTTGTTTTGAGAGTGAGTGCAAGAGGAAGGGGAAGAGGGGACGTGGACGTACGTCGCGCGGCGTGATGAGCGGGAGGGAGAGCATTTTTGCGTGTACTTCTCTGCCTGCCCAATGCCAAAGCACAATCGCTATAGACAGCAAAAAAAGCGTGGATAACAACGTCGTTGCAGGTTGTTGTGCATCGGGCCCGACGCTCAACCGACACACCCGAACGGCCACTAAACACCGAGCAGGCATGCATCAGCCACTCACAGCGCGTCCTGACCAACGTGCATTCTTTGACGAGCCCTGGGGAAGAGGGAGACACGCTGCAACTCCGAAGGGAAGGATATGCGCTCTGTATATGAATCCCGCCTGCCGCGGGAGTTGCTAATGTCCCGTTTCTGCTTTCTGTCCTTGTAACTTGCTGGCTGTGAAAGTCGCACAGCAGAACAAAATGTCTGGACTCTGACTTTGTTCTATATGCAGATTAAAGCTTGTATATTTCTCCTGAACACTTAAACCGCCAATTCCCTCGCTCGAGTTCGGTTTTCAAGGCACTATTTTATCTACCTGCTGCTCAGTCTTTCAATTATTGCAACAATGCATCTCCTCACTCCGGCAACGACTCTCCTCCTCACCCTTACCGTTGCCTCCGCTCTCCCTCATCAACCCCGGGAAGCCACAGACCCGCTCTCCGAAATGATGGCACAGAAACCGCTGCACACAACCGCGCTGATGGCAGGTGCAGCGTGGAAGACAAGTGCGAGTTCAACTGCAAACCCGACAACCATAAGCAGTGAGCAGATCGAGTTATGAAGCTGCCCGGAGCAACGGAAGCTGCATCCTTCCATGCAAGAAGGGGGGGAAATGCTGGATTCGGAAAACTGCGTAGATGACATGAGACGAGGTGCTTCTTCCTTGGTATTTCTTGTCGCTTCTTGGGGCACGCCGTTGTTTAGGTCGCCAGCTGACAGTTGCGCGACCAGTTAGCGAATCAGCAACACCGCATCACTAATTGGTTTGGGATGGCATTTACGAGGAGCTTGGCAACACGATAGATGATTGAAGGCACTGTGAGGGGTTCTTGAGTACTGGTTGGCGTTTCTGAGGGCTTGGTCATGATGACGGGAATGTTGCGTCTGTGGAAAACTTGATGGGCAGGGCCCTTAATGAGAAATGTCTTCTTTGAAGATGTGGTTCGGTATATAATGTACATACAGTCAAAGCTTCGGAATTCTCTGTAACTTTAGCCAGAGTAGCCCGTTCCCTATAACTATGCCGGAACTCCAACTGAACAGGACGACTACAGACAACAGGAGGCCTTGGGACGGTGTATATTACAGTGCCAGTCCAGATCCTATTATCCAAACTGTTCCAAATATCTTGCTCAAATGCCAAGTCTAGCTGAGGTCAGGATATTAATAATAATTCATTGCTTAACGTCCGATTCGGATCCCTATTGGGCCCACGCGGACTACTCCTTATGTACATGTTGGGAGAAAACTCTATTTGAGAAAACCCCGTGATCCATCTCCCCGCCTTTTGGGACTTGCCTGTAAGGCGCCTGCGAGGCGCCTGCGAGTCACCTGTGGTGCTCCTACTACCTTACTTTTTGACCTCCTTGGGAACCACTGCTGCCGTAACAAGCCTACGGACGCGCTAGTATTGTAAACTTTACTCTACTACTGTAGAGTTATCAGGGGGCGCCCGTTGCTCGCCCCCCCACCCTTTATTACTATTTCCCTTGCAACCCAGAACTAGTTTAGTATATTTTGGCTAATAAGCTACTAGGTAACCGCCTTAAGGCCTTTTTATATTAAGAGTAGTATATTATAGTTCTCTGTGCTAGCTACTAAAAGTATTACTTCTTAGTTAGTGCGTAAGGGGCATAACAGTATTACGTATTTTAGTATCTGTCTTAGCCAGCTATATTTATATCTTAGGTTGCCTACTAGAATACCTACCCAGTAAAGCCAGTCTTTTAGTCCTATTATTCCTATTCTTAAGAGTATTGCTATTATATTTTCTACCTTTATTAGGCCTTCTTAGAGCCCTAAAGTATTTACCCCCTATAGTATTAACTATACTACGGCTTAGGTTCCTCTTACCTTAGTTAACCTTTATACCTTTAACTCCTATATACCTTTCCAGCGTTAGTCTAACCAGTATTATATTACGGTAGATAGTTTCCTAGCGTTCTTTTATACTCTACTTTAGCTCCTTTCTCTCTCTTATTGTTATCTTTACTAGCCTTTTACGCGTTTCCCTTCCTCCTTTATATAGGCCTGGGCCCTAAAGCAGCACTATTCTTCTTCTACTTTCTTTACCTATTTCTCTAATATGTCTTCCCTACTTTAGGGTTATTAGTTTGTTCTCCTATAGGGCGCCCTAGGGTCCCTCTATAGTTTATTTAGGCATGTCTTAATATACTTTATAATATTAGAGTTACGTTTATTTTAGGCCCTTTATATTATAGCGGCTTTAATATATAGTTATAGGGGGGGAATATTGGCTTCCTTTTTAAGCAGTGCTGTGGTCGTTTACTTATATCCGCCTATTATACTCTAAAGGCAGGCTATTTAGACCTTTTAGAGTGGTTTAAGGAGTAACTTAGGGGGGCCTTTCTTAGATTCTCCAATGGCCTAAATACTGAACCTATACGTCATAGTTAGCCGGACGACTACTATATATAGTAGGCGTAACCTCTAGAAGTATAGGCCCCATATAGAGTTAACAATCCTAGATAATACGATGTACTATGCTTAGCCTTTATAGGCCGCTTACGCCGTATATACGCTCTACCAGAGCTTACTGTCTACCTATACTCCTAATACCCTTAGGCCCTAAACTAGATAACCCCTAAAGCCTTAGATGTGGATTATATGCTAAAGATCTATAGATTAGTTGCGTTTTCTTATAAAATGGATTAGCTAGTATTTCTCTAGTAAGAATTAGACTTTATATTGTCTTGCCTATTCTATATAGGTATTATAGGCTTTCTCTAGCATTCTATAATTCTCTACGGCTAATAGCCCGTATATAATTAGGTTTATATCGTTAATAAAGCCTATCCTCTGGGTCGCCCCTTCCTTAAAGGAGTTAAGCAGGTTGCTTATAAAGAAAAGGAAGAGTATAGGCGAGAGGGGTAATCCTTATAGTATTCCTATTATAACTGCGATAGGGGGGCTCTGGTATCTACTAAAGACTAGTAATATTTCTTTCTAACCTATAAACCCTTAGACAAATTATATAATCCATTCTAAGAAGCCTTTTACCCTAAGGATATATAGGAGACACTTATAGGGTACGTTATCGTAGGCGCCACTAATATCTAGGCTAAGTATTAATACTATAAAGTCCCTTCGCATCGCCTATGTAGATTTAATAGTAGCAGCGAGTAGCGTAAGTGCTAATAGTGTTAAGCGGTTCTTTCTTGCCCCTATTTAGCTCTATAATAGTAAGGCGTATTCCTTAGCCGTGTCTGCTATATAGTCCGCTATTACCTTTTTTAAAATCTTACTAAGGGTATTTTCTAGGGCAATAGGGCGGTAGCTTCCTAGGATTAAGTAATCTGCTTTACCTTCTTTTTATAGGATAACCGTCATTATAGATCTTCTAAGTTGTGGGTAGTAGCCTATAGTAAAGCATGCTCTAGCTATATCCGCAAGCTAGAGTGCTATAAGTGGTCTATAGGTCTTTAAGGCCTTATTTAGAATCCTATCTGGACCTAGTACTATATTATTTAAAAGGCAGCTAATAGTTCTGGCTATTTCCTCTATTGTTATGTCGCTATTAACCCATAGGCGAGTTACCGGTACTTTGCCCGTAATATTATTAAGGTCTACTAGAGCTAGATAAGGGAAGAACCTTTCTATAAGGATCTTTACCTTTTTATCGTTATTATTAGTAGCCTATAACTTCCCTACTCTTTATAGGGGTGGTAAGTATAGGTCTTCTGCTAGTTGCCCTACCTTTTTCTTTACCTATTTTACTATAGCCTATAGGCCCTTATTATAGGGGAGGCTTAGGTTAAAAGTATACTTATTTATAAATTATCTCTAGTTATTCCTTACTTCTTTTTTTAGGGTATTCTTTAACTGGTTTCTTGTGTCTTTATATCGTCTCTTATCTTTAGGGTTATAGCTACTTAAGTATTTCCTTCTTACTTATTATTAGCTAGCTATAAGAACTGCGCATTATGCGGACTATACGTATTACGCATAGGGGCCCAGTTTTAAGACCGGGCAGTACTCTTCTAGCCCATTTTTAATTGCTGCCTAGATCCTTTCTAGTTTTTGGTTAATTTCCTTAGGGGTAGCTAATGAGCCTTACTTGTTTGGTATTGGGTGGATTTCTTTTAGGTCTTAGAGTTGTTATTTAACTATATTAAGGAAACTGTCTGCTTTAAGCATCCTTATTATATATCTTTTGCCATTTAATTACGCCTTAATGTCTAAATCTAGCTGTATTTAGATGGGGATATAGTCTAAGGTAAGTGCCTATTCTTCTTTAGGGTTACACCTTTTAAGTCTCTAGTATAGGCCTTCGTTTATAAATATAAGGTCAATTATACTTCTGGCGGATCCTTATTGCCATATAATTGCTCTAGGGGGGGTGGCTAGCTTAAGGCCCTAGGTGTTTATAGCTTTTAGTAGGCACTCTGCCTGTTGTTTAGCAGTGACGTAGATACCCTCCCACCGCGGGTAGTAGAGGTTTATATCTCCTAATAGGATAGACTCTATGCCTTTAGTTTTAAGTAAGCTTATTACTAATATAATATTCTCTGTTTATAGGACCCCTTCGACCCTAGGGTTATATATATTAATAATTTGTACCAGTCCTCTATATGTCTGGATTATTACAACTGTAATATCTAGATTAACTACCTGCCATAACTATAAGGAGAGGTTAGGATATTAAACTTCGTATAAAACTATTTGCCTTATTCTAAATTAATTATATAATTATATTCTAAGTTCTATAGTACGACCTTAGCTCGCCTACTTAAAAATGCCCTTAATAAGTTCCTTAGGTCTAATAGAATATTTAATAAATTGAGGTCGCGTTTGCCCTTTATATTATTATTAAAAAGGTTTTAGAGCTCCCTTAAGATACTTATAGGCAGCGTCGCGCGCTATAGTGGTTACTTATATATAGTTATTATATAAGGTAAGGATGTGGATAGGGAGTCCAATGATAAAATAATAGGTATATTATATAGACAGAGACGAATCCTTAAGGGAAAAGGAGGAGTCTGTGTGCGAGGTAGGAAGGGTTTTCCCTAGGTATATACAGAGCACGTGCCTTACGGGTAAGTCACCCCTAGGTTGCCCTAGGGTCGCCCGTACCTTGCGGCTATATAACTATCTACTTAGGTTTTACCTAACAATGCCCCCCCCTTTAAAAAGGGTCGTCCCCGATCCTTTATATGCTTAAGCCTTAATAAAACCCCATAAAAAACCTTAGTAAGGAAAAAATTTGGAGGGGAAAGAGCGTCTTGATTTTGTATATAGAGAGATAGGTAGTATATATACGCGGCGCGAAGATGTTAAGGAACTTCAACCGGCGGTTGAAGTTGTTTAATTGGTCAGATTTGCCTTGCTAAGACTCCCCCGCATTTAACTAAGCTAGTAGCAATTTTATATACCCGGTATAGAAAATCCTAATTAGAGTATTTAAGGGGGTATTTGAAATGGCTCGTGTATACGACTTACCGCCGAGCTCTGATTGGTCAGAATATCGATTCTACCACTAACACCGAAAATCAAAATTTAACTTAATGCTTCTACCTCTCTATATAGCCTCAATTTACACACACCCTATACCTCCTATACGCCATAAGCGTTCTAAGGAGGTAGTTATACAGGAAGCTATTACTAGCCACCGATCTAGGCACTATAAGACCCCCTTAAGCGCTGCGGTAGCTTATAAGATCCATCCCGACACTATTCTCTCGCGCATTAACGGAGCACGTCAATCTTATTAGGATGCGCATCAATTCTAGCAGAAATTAAGCCCCCAATCTAAGGCCGCAATTGAAAGATACTGTACAACGCTTATTCAGCATTACTTTCCTCTTAAGAAGGCCGGGATCTATGAGATTACCCTTAGTATATATAAAAACCAGCTATAAGATGCCGGCCTAGATGTGAGCCAAGCATACCTCAGTATAAGATAGGTGGATGCGTACTTAAAGCGCCATTAATCCTTTTAAGTTCAATATACTCGCTATCTTAAAATAGAGAGAGCTACGGTAGATAACGATTTATAAGCATATAAGAGGTTCTTTAACGAGTTAGAGGCCATTTATATAAAATATTATATAGAGGCACCTAATCGCTAGAATATAGATAAAACAGGATATTAAATGGGGTACGCCTATACCTCTAAGAAAGTCGTTATGCGTAGATCCTCCATATAACCCGTTACGCCAAGTAATTAAGAGTAGACGAGCGAGATTGTATCTATTAATGCCGTTAGCGAATTAATTCCTTCCTATTTTATCTTTAAAGGAAAGGTTATTACAACCCATATGGCCCAAGAAGCTCTTAATTTAGTGCCAGACTATAAAATAGCAGTCTTTAAGAACGGCTGGAGCAACCAGAGCTATGCATCTTATTAAATAAGACATTTTAATATGTATACCCGCCGAGAGGATTATTAGGAGGATATTTGTGAAGAACGAGAGGCTGCCAGCAAGCCCTCCAGCTAAAGGCTTCTGCTTATAGATGGCCACATCTCTTACCTCTCCTTAGACTTTATTCAATACTGTAAGCACGTAAGAATAATTCCTTTCTGTCTACCTCCGCATTTTACGCATTATCTACAGCCTCTAGATCGGTGCCTCTTCGGCGTGCTTAAAAAGGCCTATTCTAATAAGATTGATAAGTATATTTTAAGGGGAATTACTAGAATTATACGTAGTTACTTCCTGGAAATATATAGGCAGATTCGTAAGAAAGTATATACTCCAGAGTATATTAAAAAGTCGTTTAAGGCTACTAGAATCTACCCTCTTAATGCCAAGAGAATATTAAGTAAACTACGCAGTGCTTAGGCTACCAAGAGACCTATTACTCCTACGCCAAATCCAGCAGAGCCTCCACAGCTCCTTTCGTCGCCAATACATCCTAGAACCCCCTTTACAGTAAGCGACAGAATACAATACCAAGCAACTATTTCTTACCCCTCTACAACACCAGAAATTCGAGAGTCAGCCACTAGGAAGCTCCTAGCCACTATATAGGTCCAATTAGAGGAAATTAGGCTTCTTTAAGAGTGTAATAAGGAGCTGGCTATAGCTAGTGCAAAGGCTAAGAAGAAGAAGGCAGTACGGAACTTAGTTATTACCAAATCACACCATATTTCTACCTCTAAGATTAGACAAATTCTAGCTACTAAGGCCGCTATAAAACTCAAGAAATAAGAAGCTAAGGAGCTTCGTAAGAGTTAGAAGCAGATTAAACGAGAGCTTAATAAGGCCGAGAGGGAGGCTCTTAAGAGGAGGAAGGAAGTACGTAGTAATAAGGCTTATCTACGGAAAGTAAAGGACGAATTTATTAAGGAGATAAATGTATTAAAAAGGGCCTACAAGGCGGCAGAGAAGAAGCTAGATCTAGCTGTTAGAAAGTACTAGCGAAATCCTACTATAGCTTTAAACTAGGAAATCGAATAGCTTAAGCAGGCGTTAGATAAGGCTTCTATTCTATTTATATTAAGGAAAGAGAGAGCGGATGAGGCTATTACTAAGTGGAAGGCTTCGCGCGATCTATTACTATTACTCTCTCAGCATATAGAACAAGAGGCAATTAACGTTAATAAGGACGAGCTAGATAAGGAGGAATATAATAAGGAATATAATAAGGAATACAATGAGGAATATGATAAAGAAGAAGAGCTTAATCAGTATATAGAGGGTGCAATTTAAATGCCGCCTAATGGACGCGCCATACAAAAAACAGGCGGGAGGGGCATTCTTATGTATTCTGAGCGCTCCTAAGGCCTTAACACCATGCTAGGACCGATAGATGTATATATTCTATTGATATATAACAATAATAATCAAGTGCATATGGTAGAATGCTGTTTGTATATGATTTTCCGTGTAAGCGGCACTCTCCGTCACTTTTGGTGTTCCTACGCACGAGCCATTTCAAATACCCCCTCAAATACTCTAGTCTATTTAATAGGTAGAGCCAGTGGAGCTTAATACCGTCGCCTAAATTTAATAGACCAGAAATATTCTAAAAGCTTGCTTGTGTAGGTAGGTCGCTAGTACCTTGCGGGTTAGTTATAGGTTATTTGTATACAGCCAGATTTATAAACGGTAAGGCTGTATACCTGTTAAATCCGCCACTGACCCTGCTTTGGCCTTACGCTATACCGGCGTAGCGCCGTGTATACTTCGCGGGTAGGTTATAGGTTACTTGCATACAGCTAGGTTTAGGACGGTAAGGCTATATACCTACTAAATCCGCCGCTAACCTATGCTTTAGCCTTACGCGTTATCTATATAGCATATATATAGAATAGTGAGTTATTAGTATAGGTTGCCACTAGTGGGTTACTAGTAGGTTATAGACCCTAGTTAAATAGACCCTAGTTATAAATGGGCCTATTCTCTAATATATAAACAATTTGCTTAGCTAGTATAGAGTAATAGACTAGGTTTAGGAAGGGTATTTTCTAAATTAAGGCCGCAGTTCTTATAGTAATTATTACTTGTTCTTTAATCCCTTAGGATATCCTCTACTCCGCTTTAATATAGGTTATATTTTAATAGCGGCGCTTGCTTTTCGCCTACGCTTTAGCTATAAGGCTAGGGTATTCCGCTTACGGTACTTATCTAATAGTTATTAATAATTCTTAAGTTCTGTCTTATATTTCTATTTATTATACTTATTTAGCCATCCTAGCTATTTAATAAGGTACTGCGGTTATCTAGTATAATCTTAGTAGGCGATGATTACTTCTACTTCCTAGCTGCCTTCCTTAAGCTCTTTTACTACTAGGGGTTAAAACCTAGGGCGTAACCTATAAGGCTTTAGTAGGGAGATATAGAAGACTAGGTAGAGCTATACTATAGCAGGTAGAAGCTCTAGCTTATATACTTACTACCCTACGCGCTCTAGAATCTAAAACGGTCCTATAAACTTATAGTTAAGCTTTTTATAAGGACGTTTCGTATAGATGTTTTTAGAGGAGAGTAGGACTTATTTACTAACGGCGAAATGCTTAGCCAGATAGTGACAATTATAGTATTTTACCTAAAGCTTTTAGGCGTATATTATTAACGCCGCCGCTACCTTATGTATAAGGCGCAGGCGTTATAGGTATATCTCTACGAGTTGGATATTTATTAACTTAGACCCCTCCCTACCTTACTAGGCGTCTTAGACGCTGTCTAGGACTCTATTTAGGATATTTAGTAGCTAGCTATAGGCGAGTTTAATAGGGGAACGCTTTATTATAGTATAGACCTTAGAGTTATAGGTAAAGGCTACTTCTTTAAGTAGGGAGGCCTAATTAGACTATTCCTAGTTTGTAAATATATATAGGTATACCTTAAGCTCCTAGTTCTAACACTTTATCTAACTATCTATCTATAGGTAAAATATAGTGCTAAGTTTACGTTAAATATAAAGATGGTAGCATATAGTACTCTAGTACTCGCTTATAAATATACTACCCCTATTAGAGATAATATTATTTAGAGGCCCTATTTATATAAAGACTCTAAATAAAAGTTCTGCGAGTTGCGTAGTATTAATTATCTTATACACTAGATAGTAGCGTACTAGCTTTATAAAACGGTCTATAAGGATAAGGACGGAGTTATACTCTACGCTATTAAAAGTCTTAAACTCTAGGAGATCCGTAATAAAGTTAAGTAAATAATGCCACTAGGCTTAGGTGGGGGCCTAGAGAGGCTATAGCTCACTATAAGGTTTATAGCGGCGCGATTTAGAGCATTAGTAGGCATTATAATTATCTAGGTATTTACGGAGGTCCTAGGTAAGGCCGTTCTAAGTATACTTCTACACAATTACCTTAAAGGTATAGTTAAAACTATAGTGGCCGCCTATAGGATTATTATAATTCCGCTTAAGGATCTCATATTATAGTAGTATATAATTTAGTACCTAGACCTTATTATTTTACCTTAAAAGTCCTTAATTATTAAGGGTGTAGTCCTTATTACTAGTAGGAACTTATTTCTAGGTTAACTAATTATATATAGAGCGTATAAAGGCGTCCCTTTTTTATACTCCGTAAATAAAATTAACTAGTAACTTAGGGGGGTGTTCTATAAACGCCGTTTTAGCTAAAGCAGCTACTACTACCTCTTACCGTAGCACGAGACTTTGCGTAAAGTTAGTGCTAGTAAAGTAACGTATAATATATAGGTAACTTATTAGATTATTATAGGGGACCGTAGCCTAGGCTAAGGGGTCTTCCCTAGGGTTAAGCGCCATTAGGTTAGTTAAAGTAGTCTTAGAGAGAATAGTAGGACGCTTTAGTCCGCTAGCGCTAAGTTTATAAAGGTCACTTGTATACTACACGCATACTACTTACTAGTTTAGTATAGTAGCACTAAGGCTGCCTATAAGGCCTATAACCCGCAACTTTTACTATAATATAGGCAGTATAGTATTAAGGATTGTCCTCTTACTACTATCTTTAAAGCCTTTAGCATAATCCGGGCGCCGGGATAGTATATTAGTAGGATTTATCTTACCTAACTTATATTTAATCTTAAAATTAAACTTAGCTAGTTCCTTAGCGTACCGGGCCTAGTAAGTAGATAAGCTTTTAGTGGTTATAAAGTACCTAAGATTGTTATAATTGTAGAGCACGCGCGTTATATACGCGGCGTGTTTAAGGTAATAGCGCCACGTCTTAAAGCATTACACTATAATAAGTAGTTCTTTATTATATATATTATACCATATTTCTAGGCTAGTAAGCTTCTAACTGCAATAAGTAATTAGGTGCTAGTAGAGTTAATCTCCTTACTCTAAAGGTTGTAGAAGTATACTACTATAGGCATAGTTAAAAGCGTTAGTAATTACTATTAGGGGTAGATTAGGGTTAAAGTGGTAAAGTAGAGGAGCTTATATAAATGCAGCGCGTAGCTTATAGAATGCCTACTACGCGTTATCGGGCCAGGACTAGGGTTAATACCATTTAGTAGGCCCTTTTAACTTATACTTCTTCTTCTTCTCCCTATCTAACGTTGGGTTGCGATGTGCCTATATAAGATATATATATAGGGGGTATGCGGTATCTAAGTAGTTCCAAATAAATCGCCTATAGAAGTTAGCAAAGCTAAGAAAGACCTAGATATCTCTATAGGACTTAGGCTTAGGCCATTCCTTAATAGCTTTTACGCGGTTAGGGTCTATTATAATACCCCTAGGGGTAATAATAAAGCCTAGGAACTCAACGTTCTTAGTATAAAAGATATATTTTAATAGTTTAGCGTATAGGCCCTAAGCGCGGAGCTGTCGCAGTACCTGCTTAATATACTCGACGTACTTATCCTTGTTATTTAAGTAAATAAGAATATTATCTAGGTAAACTATGTAAATGGTATCTACTAGGGTTTCTAGAGCTTTATAAATATAGCTCTAAAAAGTTATAGGGGCGTTGGTAAGACTAAAGGGCATTACTAGGTACTTAAAGTAACTATAATATGTCTTAAATACGGTCTTCTATTCGTCTCCCTTTTTAATACAAATCCTATAGTACGCATTATAAAGATCCAGCTTTATAAATATCTTCGCATAGGCCTATTAAAGAGCTCGCCGACCAGCGGTAGGGGGTACCAATTTTTAATCGTGATCTTGTTTAGGCATCTATAGTTAATACATAGCCGTATTATACCGTCTGCTTTCGGCATAAAGAGGATAGGCGCTCTAGCAGGCGACTTACTAGGCCTAATCCAGCCCTTTTTAAAAGCACTGTCTAGGTACTCTTATAAGATCTATAACTCTTTCTATAAGAGGTTATAGAGGGGTATTTACGGTGGCGTCTTACCTTCTTCTAAGTCAATTACATAGTCGTACTTAGAGTTCTGCGGTAGTATACTTGCTAGCTTATTAGAGAAGACATTAATTTCCTCCTTATATACCTTTAGTAGGCCAGGGGCTACGGAGGTTAAAGCAACTATTACGTAGTAGTATACTTCTGGGAGCTAGTAGAGAGAAGGGTACAGCCGATATGCGTTTCGTAGGTATGCTTATATAAAGAGTGTATATAGCTCTGCTATAGTATACTTAATAGTTTCGGGGTTTTGATTACCTCCCCCTTATATATAGGTAATCTGCGCTAGCACTAAAGGGTCTTTACAGGTACTCGCTGCTAGTAACAGTAGGTCCTCTACTATATTTATAACCAGTATCTCTACATCCGGAGGGTCTATACAGGTACTTACTGCTAGTAATAATAGGTCCTCTATTATGTTCACGACCGGTATAAAGAAGGAGTCTTCTAGCTATAGCGAATAGACTATTTCGCCAGCCTCAATATCTGCCAGGAGAGCATTAAGAGTGACTATTTAAAGGCGTCTAGGGTCTAAAGTACCCTAGATAAACTATCTAGAACGAAAACTAATTAATAAATCTACTTCCGCGAGCTAATCCTATCTAAGAACTATATTATAACTATTAAATAAGCCGCCCTAAAAGGTCTGCGGGCTAATAGTATAAAGGGTACCCTAGGAGTCGCTAGTGGTGACTATTAGATTATAAGCATCTTAGATTATTATCTAGTTGCTATTAAGGAAATATATAATAGGTTTACGTAAATATAGCGCGTAGCGTATAGGCAGGTTAAATCTATAAACGACATCTTAATTAATAAGGTTAATTTGGCACCTATTATTATATAAAGTATATAGGCGGACTTTACCCTAGGGCGTATCTATCGCAATATATACTACAATACGTTTCTTCTCTCCCTCTATATTAGGCCCTAGTTACAGTTAAGAGAGATACGCTACTAGGGCTTTAGGTTTTCCAAAGCCCGAGCTAATTTCTCTTTAGCCTGCTTCTAGTGTTCCTTATAGTAGCCGCCTGCGGTTCTTTAACTTACCTACGTAGCACTAGCATCCGAGGGGTCCCCTAAGCCATCTAGCTTTTAGGTGGTCTCCCTGGGAATTTACTTAGAAAAGCGTCGCCCTTTTTAGGTTCTGTTCCCTAAGCCTAAGTCTATAGAGCCTATACTATAACCGCGCTTTATACGCGATAATTTGCCGCTACTACTTACGCGATCTTCCGCGAGCTTTGTGGTATTAAGTAATTGCTTTATATAGCGGATTTTATTAAAGAGGTCTTTAGCGGTTCTTACCTATTAGGCGAAGTTCTAGCGGAAGAGCTCTACTTATAGGTAGGCTAGAAGACGTAAAAACCAGAAGTCTACCTATTATTTAGGATTAATAAAAGGGGTATATAAGAAGAGGTCCTCTAAGCTACGTATATAGGCTAGAAAGACGTCAAGCCTCTAGTTCTCCTTTATAACAGCTATATAGTATATTATAGCGTTATTAAAGCGTCTTACTATGGGGTTCCTAATCTAGTCTTAGACTATAGTCTTAAATTCGTCCTATAGTAAAGGACCCTTATCCTTAGTACCTAACTAGTAATAAACCAGTTAGGCGATTATCTTCTCTTTTATCCCTTGACCCGTCAGGGCGAGCAGAGTGGAAGGCCCGTGCGCGAACACCAGAATCAGAACAACGCGTAGAATTAAACCATCAAATATACCACCACCATGCCTTCTAATCACGCTAGAATTGATGTAGATCTTGTTCAGAAGACTCAGTATAAGATTCCCCCAAATAAGACGGCGAAAAAAACCCCCCAGAAGCCTTAGCCACTCCCCGAATTGTGTATTCCTGAGCACGGCTACCAAATCCTACCGATCTGATTGGTGGACTCTTATCGATAACCTGCGTGCCCAAGTTGACGGGTTAAGGGATAAGACCTTTAATAGCCTAGCGCGTGCATCACTCATAGTTATAGTTAGCGTCATTAACCTTAAATCGGTTCTTAACTGCGGCAATCTACCAGTCAAAATGCTATTAAGTAGTACCACTAATATTAGGTAGTAACTTCTTAACTAGGGCGTTAAGATTTATTCGGCGTATACGTTCGCCACGTAACTCGTGCTCTTTACTAAAGAGGCAACAAGAGGGCTTTATCAAATTGATAATGCTCTATAAGTTAGCTATCTTCTTAGCTAGCTTATCTAGATCCTTTATATTAGCGGTATTAGGTAGGACGCTAGTAACTTTATTAAGCTTCTATTAAGCCTAGGTATATAGGTTAAACTAGTCTTTAGCATTTATAGATATCTAATCATTTTAAGATTCGGAAAATAGCTTAGATCCTATTAGTGTGCTTCTACCGGTTTCGTCTACACTAAATCCTAAGGCATTCTGCGGTTGTATTGCCAGCGTATTACCGTTGGGTGTAGGCGTCGGTTTTCTTTTCGGAGGCATTATAGAAAAATTAAACCGGCTATCCTCCTAAGGGGATTGGTAAGGATTTAAATATAAGGTAAGGATATAGATAGGGAGTCTAATGATAGAATAATAGGTATATTGTATAGACAGAGACGAATTCTTAAGGGAAAAGGAGGAGTCTATATGCGAGGTAGGAAGGGTTTTCCCTAAGTATATACAGAGCACGTGCCTTACAGGCGAGTTACCCCTAGGTTGCCCTAGGGTCGCCTATACCTTACGGCTATATAACTATCTACTTAGGTTTTACCTAACATACTACTATATATTAAACTGTTTTATACAGTAACTAATAGAGGGTAGGGAATTCTTTAATGCAGCGTTTAAGATGCTATAGTATATTCTCCGCGTATTACTTAAGCTGGAGTAACCTATAGCGGTAAAAGTATCTTATAAGATCTTTAAAATTACTACCTCCTTATAGTATCTCCGCGACCTATTTAGCCGTTCCCTATAGGGTATTTATTATAAAAGGGCTATAGCCTATACTAAACTCTATATCTATTTTATTATAAAATAAAGGTTAGATCTAATACTCCTTTAAGTATAAAGTATATACTATTTTACCTAGAGCTATATCTTCTAGGATATCGTTTAAGCTTATTAGTAATATACGCCCTTCTAATTCTTTATTATTCTACTATTTAAAAGCTCCTATATTAAAGCGTATTTTAAAACCTACTTCTATAAGCTAAGGGTATCTAAAAATAAGGTTATAACTTATAAAGTTAGCTACTTAGAAGTGTTAGGAATAAGGCAAGTTGCCGTTGTATAAAGCATATTGCCGTTACGTGTCGACGTAGCCCTAGTATAGTAAGGAACCTTAAGTTCCTCACCCCTTTCCTTATTCCTATTAATAAGAATTAACTAATATCACTATAACCCTACTCGAGTAGTCGTTATTAGTGAGTCACCCTATATTTCCAACACTGATTAATGGTTAAATATATAGTTAACTATAGAGCAGCTAGGTTTTCGAATAAAAGAGACAGTCTCGTATAGGGGTGCCATATACGCTCATATGGAATGGATCCCGGCGATACTGTGCTACCTTAAACTTGCGGAAAACTAGTAATAGAAGTATTATTAAGTACTAGGAGATACCAAGTTGCGTCTATTATACAGAACAACCACGTTTACAAAGATTTGGTTAAGTACTTTAGGTTAGAAGTATCACTAAACCTATAGTCCTAAAATTAACGTCTGAAACGCGTTAAATAACTACACATACGAAGATTTAGTCGAGTACTTTAGGTTAGAAGTATCACTAAACCTATAGTCCTAAAGTCAATGTCCAAAACGCGTCGACAACATCTTAATTGCCTACCTTTTGACAGTAAACCTACGAGATTCTACAAAGCCAAAAACCCTACCTACCTTTAACGTACGACACCCCGTTAATTCTATACCTACTATGGCGTCAACCTACCTAAAGAAGTACGAGAAAAGCATTAACCCGGAGATATAGGACATAGATATTGACCCTGTAAACGCTGAGAAACAGGACCTGAATGAATTCTTAGTATACCGCATGGTATACTATATAGATAGCGAATATAACAATACTAAGCTATGGTGTTGTATAAAGGAGGACTTTGTTAAATGGACAAAGGAAATATAGGCTCTCGCGAAGAAGGACGTTGTATAAGACTTCCGTAACTTCCTTTAAGAGAATAGAGTATTTATCCCTATGGATGGGGGTGCTATTAGAGATAATATTTAGGAGCAAGTCATTAACGTAAAAGAAGAGCACGAATGGACTCTATAAGAGGTTGAGCACCAACTACGCACTAAGAGGAAGCTTAACTTATAATAGAATTTAAATAATACGCTAACAGAGACACGCTCTAATTCCATTGCTCTAGGTATAAGTTCTTATATTCCATATCTATCGCTTCCACCTCTATCTTTAGCTCCCTAAAATCCACTAATTTAACCAGTAATATTAACTACTACCCCTTAAGAGCAAGCGTAAGATCCCCTTGCTTCGCGATTTAATAACCTTTAAACTCTACTACAGGAAGATTAGGTACCACGCTATATTCCACTAAGCCTTATATCTCTACTATAGCCTATAAAGCAATCCCCACCTTAATCTCTAATGCAATTTTAATATAGTTTAACACTACTTAGAGGCACCTTAAAAATACTTATAGAGCTTATAAAGCTCTATACGGACTAGGAGAAGAAGTTTGGCGGGGAACTATATAATATCCTTAATTCGAAGCTGCGTATCTTCTATAATTGTTACTAGAAGGTTAGACTAGAACCTAACTAATATTATAACGCCTATTCCGTTATGCTTAAGGGCCGCGCTAATACCTTCTATTATAACTATTTAGCAGGAAAAGGATATGATTTTAACCAAATAATATATAAGATAAGATACTACTTTAAAACAGAAGAGAATAAGCAGTAATATATATCGGAGTAGAGAGAGACTACCTTCCTAAGAATTATTACTACGAACCTAGGTGTCTCTCGGCTTAATTATCTTTAAAAGCTCTTTAATTAACTTTAGATAATTTAATATGGTTTATCTAAATTATATTAAGAGGACCTTAGCCTACGTGATTAAGTTATTAGCGTATGCTAAGGTATTAAAGAATGCAATCTTGCTCTCTTTAACCCTATAAGTACTTATAAAGGAGTGTGTACTTAATTAAGATCCTCTATTAGCACCGCTCTACGCTCTTAAGAAGTATAGTAATTTAACGCCTAACTCTAACCTACCTTAATTAACCCGGCCGACTAACACGATTATAACTGGACTAATCGAATATATAGTGGACGTGGTAGGGGATACGGTAAAGGGTATAATTAACGTTGACTATAAGGTAATTATAGAGGTCCTTATAGAGGTTCACTTTGGAGCAATTGTTAAAAGAAGTGCTATATTTATAAGAAGCCAAATTACTAGTTAACTAGACACCCTCTTAATAGATAAAAGGAGGCATATAATAGGTTTCGCCAAAGCACACGAAACGTCGGAAACTAAAAGGTTACTACAGCCTACTTCTAAAACTTCCTGGTTTAATATAAAGGCAAAGAAGATCTTAAGGGTGAGGTTAATAAGGCCGAATAGCTCCTTATAGATATAGAAATTAAAAACTACTTTCCTGACTAATACTTTACCGAGTATAGTAAGGTAAATAGCATATAAACCATTACTATTCTTAATAACCAATCTACGCTCCATTCTATTATAAAGTTAGATATCTTTAATAAGCCAAAGGAAAGTTCCGCGTTCTCCTTTAACAACAGATACTTAGCGAACGTCTTCTATGGCATTATGCTAGATACTAGAGCCGCAGGAGTATCTATAGTAAGAGAGCCTTAAGTTTGAGCTCTTTAGCAGCTTAATAGCTCTATTTAAATTAACTAATTAACAGTAGGCTAATATACAATTCGCTTTAGCAAGGGTACTGTAATCTCTTTTAGCATAATTAAGGTCTAAACCCCATTAGGATATATTACTTTCTACATTATCCCCATAAACACCCTATTTCTATTCTACATCTAAGATATAGATAAATTAGGTGTTAAGCTTAATAACCTTAAGAATATGCTTGTCTAGGGAGATAATCGGGTGCCCATTATACGCAAGTAGGGTCACCCTTAGTTGCTCCTTTAACAGCTAAAAAGGAGCGTTGCTTAGAGCCACCTAACTAAGTCAGAGTTACGTTAACTACACCGTCGTTTTGGCCACCTATCTATTTACTAATTGCTTAAAGTCCTTTAGTAAGCAGGTCATAAAGTTAAGGTTAAGGTAATTAAATATCTTATAAAGTACTATTACTACTACTAAATAAACTAGAAGTCCCCTGGCCGATTTAAGTTTACTCTTAAAAATAACTATAACTTTAACTTCTACATTATTATAGATGTTATATATCTTAGCGGTAAGCTAGTACTCTAAGTTATTAACTTCTTAACCTCCTTCTAAGCCGCACGCTTTTTAAAAGATATATTAGCTAGGAACGTATGGGATACTCTTTAATTATACTAGATTAATGTCTACCTAGGACCCCCTAATTAAATCGTTTATAATATAGGAAAGAACTTCTTATCTACAAAGTTTTAATAATAGGTAAAGGTAATAACAATTAAGGTTAAGGAAGTCCCTATTAAGGCATATAATAGTATCGGAAAAGTAGAATAATATTATACGCTATTACGCCGCGTATATAAGATTATTTCTTTAGAACTAGAGGGTGCTAGCGAAGAGCTTATCTTATAGATGGCTATTAAGGCTGTTAATGATACCGCTGGCCCAGATGGGCTCGTACCTATATTGCTAGTCTTTGGCGCCTACCCTTAAATAACTAACGATTCTCTACTATCTCCCTTTATTGCGTAACGAGCTAAGGCTATTTACAAGGTAATGAAGGAGGTGCAATATCTCTACGCTACGCGCTAGGTTAACAATGTACTAGGAATAAGAAATGGCCTAAACACCTTAACTATACTTAATCTACTACTCTAATTAGAGGTACGCGTATGGCGTAAAAAGGGAGGATAGTTAGGCCTATATAAACTCATTGCAATTAATGGTTAAACTTATACTCTTTAGATGCCCTATAGACCTACTTAATTCCGCTTAACTATTGTTAAGCCCTACTATAGGGATGATAGCTCTAAGCCTTTATAGGATGCCCTAGAGGATACCCTAGAGGAGAACTATAATTAACGTGCTTTAGAAGGCGAAGGCGATTTTAATATAATTATAGTAGATATACCGCAACTATAACGCGGTAGAGGTCGCCTAAAGGGATTATAAAATCGCTAATATTTTATTAATTTTAAAGAGCAATTTGTTACCGCTATTAAGAATAGAGATAAACTATTAATAGCCTTTATAACAGCTAAAGAAAAGGCTAACTTTGAACTCGTAAAATAGCTCTAAAAGGAAGGCCGTATTATAACTCTAGGAGTTCCTTTCTAAGCATCTAATAAGTAGGAGATCGACGGTCTCATTATAAGAGGAGTCTTTAAATTCGAGAAATACAACCCTACTAAGTTCAATAGAGTCCGTATATTTAAGTTAAGAATAGTTAATAAAATTAAAGGCAAAGCTATTAATACCCTATTTAAGAAGTCAAGGCTAGTTATTTAAGGTTATAACAATAATAGTAAGGAAGTGATCCTTACGCAATCCCCTATAATTTAATAAGCTAGTTAATAAGTTATTATTACGCTAGCTCCCTCCTTAATAAAGAATAGGATAGCGGTTTACCTGCGAGATATTACTTAGGCCTACACCCAATTAGAGACGTGCCTTTAGCGCTTAATACTAGCATACCTTCTAGAGTAAATTCGCTACTAATATCCTAAGGATACAATTATGGTCGTACTTAAGCCATTATATGGAATCGCAAAGGTAGGAATTTATTAGTGGGCTACCTATAGCAAGCACTATAAGGAGAAGCTTTTAATAACTACTTCTATATTTAATCCCTGCTTCCTCATTATAACTATAGGAACTCTATTTGGAATTATTAGCATATAAACGGACGATATAATCATCTTAGGAGACGACTAATTCTCAGCTCTTAAAGAAGATAAGCTAGTAAAGGCAAACCTTATAGTAAAGCTAAAGGAAAGACTTAACTTAGTAATACTATTACTCTTTAATGGATATATCCTTTCCCTAAATAAGGGCTCCATTGCTCTACGCCAGAAGGGTTAAGGTAAGAAGATCAACATTATTAACGTTAATTCTCTAAAGTAAGGATATATAGAGCAACGCGCTTGCAGAGCTTATATAGCTTCTATCTATTAACCTAAGGCTTCCTTTAATCTCTCTATTGCTGCTTAATACTAGGAACTAACTAAGGATAACGTTCTTGCCCTAAATAAGCGTCTTTTTTGGCAAATGAACTATCTTAACAGGGGACTACTCTACGTGCTTATTAACCTTCCTACCGCTAAGCTCTTCGTATTCGTTAATAGATCGTTTATAAATAATAAAGATTTTAGCTTCTAGTTAGGATATAAGATTATTATTACAAATAAATCTACTAGAGAGAATAACTTTATAATCTATAGTAACCTTATCTATTAGAGCTTAACTAAAAGTAAGCGCGTTACTTAAAGCGTTCTAGCATTAGAGATATATAGAATAGTCGGCGGAGTTAATATAGTAATTGTAATTAGAACTACCCTTAAGATAATTACAAACCGGCTTAAACTTCCTGCTATCCCTACAATTGTATGCACCGACTTATATTCCCTCTATAAGTGTTTAGTTAAGCTTAGTACTATAAAGGAGAAGCGTCTTATAATTAATATTATAGCACTTTAGTAGTCCTATAAGCGTTAAGAACTCTTTAAGATCTAATGGATTAATAGCTAAGATAACCTAGTAGATGTAATAATAAAGGCAAACCCAAATAAGGCACTAGAGACGTTTATTAATATAAATACTCTATATATATAAGTTGAAGGTTAGGTTAAAAGGGAAATTTAGAGAAGTTAAAATCTTATGGAACTTTAACCGCCGGTTAAAGTTATTTAATTGGTTAAATCCTTGCCAAGAGCGCCGCGCCTAATTAATTTAGGTAGCGGTATGGACTTCTACCAACTAATTAGAATTTTCCATGCCCGGTATAGAAAATCGCCATTAGCTCGCTTACTACTAGCGTCTTAGCGGCCCACCCGTCTTCGCGTTATCCACTAAATTCTACTAACTGCCGCATTGTTATATATCGTCTGGTTTTGTTATATATTGTCTAGTTTTATTATATATTGTCTGGTATTATTGTATACTATCTGTTTATATATATATATATAGCAACCATAAAAAGAAGAGTTGCCAGTGTCGGGAATAAGGTAAGTTGCCGTCGTATAAAGCATATTGCTGTTATATATTAACGTGGCCCTAGCATAGTAAGGAACCTTAAGTTCCTCACCCCTTTCCTTATTCCTATTAATAAGAATTAACTAACATTACTGTAACCCTACTCGAGTAGTCGTTATTGGTGAGTTACCCTGTGTTTCCAGCAAGAAGGGTTATAGGCTAACTATCTTAGTGCGGTTATATATATTAGCTACTAATATTATAAGCTTATAGGCACTATATAGTTTAATCTAATACTTATTTAAGAAGTCTATAATAGGTTTCTGCTACCTTAATAATAGGATAAGTTTATACTTTTTTACTAAATTATATTATATAAGATTAATTTTAGCGCCGCTGTTATATAGTACTTAGAACTATTATACCTTATTTATAGGAAGTACCGTTTCTAGCTTAATAGTAATATAAAAAGTCTTTTTTTCTATAATTTACCCTAGCTATAGCTAAAAGAGGTCCACGATTAGAGCTTTTTATTATTATAAATTATTAGTATATTTATTACCCTACTTATTCTTCTAATAAGATTTACCTTTAGGGGATTTTTTTTGGCTTCTTAGAGTATTCCTATAAGGGTATTAGATAGATATTAAGTTATCCCTAAAAGCCTTTTCTATTACTTAAAGCTCCTAACTTTAACTATTTTAAACTTCTCTTTAAAAACAGCTTCTTTAATGCTTAGGCTTACCCTATATTGCTACTAAAGTGCCTACGCTTTTAGTTACTCCCTAGCTTCTTACTAGAAGAGGTTTAGTATAATATAGCCCGCCTCCACGTCGCCATACGGCCAAAAAAACTGAGAGTGCTTGCGAACTTATTATAAGCGCGGCGGGACCTAATATATATACTCTTACATTTAGTTTTTTTACTATATTCTTAGCATTAGAACCGCTTATTTAAAATCTATATATATAGTAATCCGCGGTAGAGCTCCTACGCGCTTTATTTTATTATAAATTACTAGCTTAATTCTAGCCTAAATAAATCTAATTATCTTTTTTTTTATAGATACTACTATCCTTATTTTTAAAGGGCTTTAGATTTATCTATTAAGTATAAGTTTCTATAAAGTTTATAAACTAGTGGAAATCTTAATAGTCTAGCTATATACTATTCTATAATTATTCTGTGTTATTATATTATATAATATACAGATTTTAGGTCTAACCCTTTAGGAAGGTCTATAGCCATAGCTACAGAGTAATTTACTCTTTATTAAGTTAATTAAGCGCGATCTAATTTAGCAATTGGTCTTTAATCTTACTAATAATCTATTATATACGTTCTTTAGTATCGTCTTATATTATTAGTATTTTAAAGAAGTTATCTACTTTATAAACCTAATTCTCCAAATATTAGGC
This sequence comes from Cenococcum geophilum 1.58, assembly GCF_001692895.1. Taxonomy (NCBI): domain Eukaryota; kingdom Fungi; phylum Ascomycota; class Dothideomycetes; order Gloniales; family Gloniaceae; genus Cenococcum; species Cenococcum geophilum. Next base: position 1,211,187 of record NW_027137598.1, read on the forward strand.
GTTAGGTCTGTAGCGGAGTTCTAAACTACTAAAGGCCTTAGCTAGCTAGTTTATATCCTTTTTCTATTTATTATATAACGTCTTAGCCACTTAGTCGAGCCAGCTACCCGGTTAAGCCACCCTAAAACATACCAAAATCTACTAACTGTTGGTTACACAAGGTGATATCACGTAGCTACGGTTCGTAGATAGTATAATGATTATTGTTCTTGTTTTTAATTCTTGAAGAAAGGGGTAAGGAACTTAAGGTTCCTCACCACGCTAGTGCCGCGGCGGCACGTGACGGCAACTTGCCGCACGTAACGGCAACTTGCCACACGTGGTGGCAATATGCCTCATATAGTGACCACTTGCCTTTATTCCCAACACTAACTTTGGCCTATTATAACTCTACCCCTATAAAAGATATTTAAATAAATTTTTTAATATAGCTACTTATATATAAAAAGATATTATTTATAATATTTAAGCTAATATAATAATTTTATTAATAAATATTAAAAATTAAAAAATTATTTTTAAAAATTATTTTATTAGCTTAAAAATATATAATATTATTTTTAAAACATTATAACTAAAGTCCTTTTATATATGAGTAGCTATATTTAAATTTTTATTTAAATATTTTTATAGGGGTAGAGTTATAATAGGCCAAAGTTGGTAGATTTTGGTGTGTTTTAGGGTGGCTCGACCGGGTGGCTAAGACGTTAGATGCCTCTTTAAGTCTTCTATACCTCCTTAAATAAATACTAGGTAGCCCCTAAAAAGCCCTTAGCCTTATCTAGATTATAATTTTTTTTTAAATTTAGTCTAAATTAAACCCTACTAGATCTAGATTTGCCCTTAAAGGGTTCTAATATATTTATTAGTAGCTTCCTCCCGCATGGCTTCCGAGAGCCTTATAATAGCTTCCCAATATCTATCTTAAAGGAGACCGGTACAGGGCTCTTAACTTTCTAAACTTAGGCCCAAGTTCTCGTTCATCACATTGTCAATTCTTGGCGCTGCTCGCCGACGTGTCAACGTTCGCCCCGTCTCAGCCCCGTTTGCGAATCATCGCGACGGTTAGCAAGCTTCACCGAGTCTTATTCCTCCAACCAGCAGGTTGCGTCTACAACGTGCGAATGATATGAGACTTTCACGTCCCGGTCACGCTGCATGATAGGTCCCACTGCTGCGAGAAGCCAAAAAATGTGAGTGGGGCGAATCGTTATTGGATGAGCTACGTCTAAACACATCAATACGGTTTCCACAACCTCTGCATGTTCACTGTCTAGCAAACGGCGGGAAAGGAGCTTTCACTTTCATCTACTGAACGTTGATAGAATGCGATCATAAATCGACTTTCGAAACTCATCCAAAACGTAGATTTGTCGAGAAGGATGTGCCATGATGCGCCACCAACCTGCTCACCAGCAAATCAATTTGCAGGGCAGACAAGCTTCTAATGCTCGGCTTACAGGCTGACGCGTAGCTGAGGGATACTTAACGAGGGTGTGGCTCTCCGTAGCCGCTCTCATTATCCCCTTCCGCAAGAAATGTTACCTACTCTCCGCCGTAATCTACCGCCTTTTAGTATGGGCACTTTCCAATATACTTCCATTCCAGTGGATGAGAATCAGATTCGAATTCTTCGACTGCTTCCGGCCGCACATTCATCCGAGCCCATAAGCATTGAGATCTTCAAGACTTCGCTAGATAATCTGCCAGAATTCATAGCCTTCTCTTATCAATGGGGTAATCCCGAACTCAGGACCAAGATAATGGTCAGGAATCAGGACCTTTCGATCACTGTCAGTCTCGAGACGGCTCTGAAGTATATGCGGCGTCCGAATGTCTCTGAGCTCATCTGGATCGATCAGATTTGTATTAACCAGGGTGATGGGGCCGAGAAAAATGCCCAACTTCCTCTAATGGAAAAAATATATGCCCTTTCGACTCAGACCGTCGGGTGGCTCGGGGAGGGAACGTCACAGTTAATGGAAGCCATGCGGTACCTTCGTGAAATCGGGGTCAGAACCCTTGAGATCGGTCTGAAGGACGTCACCGCATCCGACTTTCAAGCAATCCTGGCAGATGAGTCGGACCTGGCCTCCGGCATAGTTGTACTCGATGACGCTACGCGGGCAATGAGAGACGGTGTCCATCGCCTTATCATAGAACAAGGAGACTTTTTTGCCTTCAAGCCACACGACGGTTTAGTTCAACTGTGCCAGTTGCAGTACTTTAAGAGAGGCTGGATACACCAGGAAGTAGCTATTCCGAAGAAGCTTATGCTGAAATGCGGGGATATAAGCCTGGACTCCGACACATTTGCTGCTGGGATAAATTTTTACTTAATCTTTATCCTTGTCAGTGTCCACAGGATTAATTGGAGCTTCCAGCCTTAACAGAGTCAGTTCCTTCGGGACAACTTGATCCATCAACTGATAGAGTAGGTTTTAGGACTGTCACAGAGTGTATGGAGATCTTTGCAGGCGTGGATTCCTTGGATGCCCCGACTTCTATCCAATCCTCTCTATTCGTTAGGTCCGTCACGAGAGCAAAAGAGGCCACACACTAGTGTGCCACCCCAAGTCTTTGAAGTCATGAATATGGTCATGCCAAGAGGAGCGCGGATCACGGACAACGTAATAAAAGCCCTTGTACTTCGCACCTGGTACCACTCAGTCGAGGGACGTAGGCACCTAACAATGGCCCAGCTTCTTCACAAATACCGGGCGACAGAGTTCACGAAACAGGTTGACAGGGTCCACGGCGTGTTAGGTTTGGCAACAGACTGGGAGGAATTAGGCTTTAAGCCCAACATGTCGAGGTTATTAGAGGACACTTACACCGACATAACCAAGCGAGTCATTCAGAAGCCCGTCTCGGATGCTGAAAAGATGGGCGGTATCAACTTCATGTCTCTTGTGTCGTTTCCCAAGTCCATCACCGAACTGCCCTCGTGGGTCCCGGACTTTAGCAGATTGAAGGAGATCAACACCCTGTCTGAAGCAACGACAACTCTAACCACGCCATTCCATGCATCTCCCGGGATAAAGCACCCGATTTCCAATAAGGCCAGAATACTGCTTTGCTGTGGTATCCCCGTCGACGAGATCACCCATATTGGCAGAATGTGGGAGGCTGACCACGAAGGCGAGAAGAAACTTGCCGGTGGTCTCAAGCCATTCACAGATATGAAAAATTTCTGTCATACGTCTCGTTCCATCGTGTCAGAGGATCCCTATTCTAGCCATCCGTTTCGTGACTAGCCCCAGAAGTTGGCCGGAGCCGAATGGCGGGNCCCAATCCTGGATCATGAGTCGGTGAGCAATACAAGCTACAGCCAACGAGCCACGGAGCTAAGCCTGAAGGGTTACCAAGAGCTCTCATATATGGTATCATGGAGCTCCCAAGAACGGGTCTATTCAGGGAACCCGCCTGTGCCATTGACGCCGGCCGAGGAAGAACGCCTGAGCCGGGTTGCTCCGCCTGACAAGATCCTGGCAGAAATGCAATTAAAGAGGGACAAGTTTGACAAGTGTGGCTCGAGTGTCGAACGTAACAACTATGACATTCACCTAGACATGTTCCGACTGATGAGGCCATTCCTCACAAGAAAGGGATTTGTGGGACTTGGACCTCCATCAATGGAGCCTGGAGATCTTGTCTGTGTTCTATATGGCGCGTCGTTCCCCTTTGTTCTCAGGCCCCATGAGAATGGGGCCGAGAGGAAATATTCTCTAGTTGGAGAGTCATACTGCCACGGTATTATGGATGGCGAGGCGCTGCAGATGGGGATACAAAACCAAGAATTCCTCTTGACATAGGTAAATGTTGTTTGGATCTAGTAAGGGCGGTAATGGCGCTCATATCTCTTAAGGTTCCCTTGCTTCCGATTGTCTTCTTTCCAATGGGATGAGATTTTATTCTCTCCCATTCTTCCTGTTAAAGATCAAGACTCTAAAAGGGGTTGTGGGATGGCATTTATCAGGACTTGGAGATAACCTGTAAGCCTAGCGCATAAATTTGCAGCCTTACGCGATCAGGTTCGTCGTGTCACGATCGTCCTTGTAGCAAGTAAAGGGCATCGTGTCACAGCCACATTGAGTCACCAGCAAGTCTGTGTCGTATCAAGTGTCGCAATGGCGTTGGCACCGGCTCTGAGAGCATACTAAAAGAAGACTTCGAATACCATGTTGGACGAGTCCAGGACTCGTGGTCTCTATGCAGGAGTAAAGAGAATGTCCAGGAACTACAATACAGGCTAGAGAGCTTCCGGGAAGAGCTCAACTTACACATTATTGTTAGATCAGATATGTACTTTGAAGGATGTCTTCTTGAGGCACTTGCTAATGGTGCCTTGCATTTAGACAGCAAGTTGAAAGCTTAGGTTCAGATATAAGAGTCCCACTTTGATAATAGCGACGGGAGGACCATAGAGACACTCGATGCCATCGTCAACCAGCACGACGTCTTCAATCATACTGCAGGACCAGCACCAGACGAGGCTATCCAATTTCCACTTACAACAATTATTAAGGAATACTGCAACAAGCTAGTCGGATGCTGAGGCAAGAATCTCTTCCAATCCCAGTGAGGGAGCTGTGGACGCGGAAGTAGATTCAGAAGCCACTGAGAATATTGACCCAGCATCTGATGTTGGAGATTCCAGGTGTAACGCCTCCTCGATAATTTCCGCTGCCTTTGATCATAGCGCCTCCCTCTGCCCTGTAAGTTTGTTCGATCCCTTCAGCGCTTGTCTCCGAAACGCTTATACCTCTTGATACTTGCCCTGGCTCTCTAGTACGGATATAAGGCTGTTAACACTGATGAACGTGTCCGGATGCTCTGTCAAATGTAACCGAATGCAGAGGATAGAGGTAGAAGCCGCCATGCAGTGAGTCGAGGGCTATGGAGGTAGTACTGTATATATACCCTACAGGGGGTACACTAGAAGGTAGGATAGCTAGTGCTAGCAGCTAGTAAAACAAGGGATACCGGGTAGAGGTGCAGCCGGCTACATCAAATCCCTGTGCACCCAAACCCCACTCGACATCCCAGCCATAGTCACATCATGCGTCCACCGGCCCACCCTTCTCAACTCCGCCAGGTATTCGCCCAATTCCTCATTGAACGCCCGATTCATCTGCTCCTGCCTTTCCCATGTTACCTGATCCATGCCAGCCGGAAACGCAGCCCTAGGAATGACCAATGATGGAAATGGTTGGCCTGTCAAGGGATCCAACAAGCGGGCCCCATGTGCCGCGAGGAACATATTGAACCGTCTACACTGCACGTCTGGATCCCCCAGTGTGTCCCGCAGCATGGTGGTGTGGAACCCCTCTCTTGTGAGCACTGGGAGGGTTCCTTGCATTGTGTACTGGATGCGGTTGGTGCGGTAGTAAATGGGCATGACATCGTAGACGAACTTTTCGGGCGAGGGGAATCCGTTCTGTGAGGCGAAGATGAAGTAGCGGCGGACTTTGTTGTCGGCGTCGGAGTACATAAGAGTTGTGAAGGCAGAGGCGTATTTGATGGGGTCGAAGCCGGAGGGATCGGTGGGAGGGGTGCTGGTGAAGTAGGTGAAGATTGCGTCAAGGAGGCGGGTGAAGAGTGGGGTTGGCTGGTTTGACGGTGCGATTAGAGTATCCCAAGTGAATGCTGGTGGCATGGTGGGTGGTGGAAAGACTTGCTGCTGGGGGTACATATAAGGTTGAGCAGTGTATTGCTGGGGTCTTTGAAAAGCGCCGTTCGGTTGGTAGTAAGGCTGCTGGTTCTGTGCGGTATATTGTTGGCCCACGTTGTTCATCACGCTCACTAGGAACTGTCTGAAAGGCATTGGTGTGAGTAAGATGAGGGGTAGGATTGAAGAAATTTTATGGCCTCTCCATAGACTGGAAGTGGTGGGAGCGGGGCAGATTGGGGCAGATTTAAGCTGATAGACAAAGCAAGTCTCTATTTGGTTGAGAGCTCGGCGTGCATATCATTCTCTTTGGTAATCAATGTATCCAAATCAAGATTGGTTGTATTCCAAAGCCACATTTTCCGTTGAGGCTGTGCTTGAGAGCGGCTTGCAGTACCACACTACCTGATATATCTTATGGAGAGATTGGGACAAGTTCCCTCGAATATCCACTTTCTCAACCTGTTCTTATCTTCAAAAGGATTGACAAGCTGATTAAAGATGGGGAAGGTTTCCCATGATGACGTGGTTAGTGGAAAGGTTTAAGACACTTAGCTTCAAGATTTTGATTTGTAAGGAAAATTGAGATTTTTGACCTTTAAAATACTACTAATAAAAAGCTTTAGTTAAAGTAAAAATCTACTAGTAGCTTTAATTTTAACTTAGGGAATGTTCGGTTGCAAAACCGTCAGATGGAATATGAACTGAAAGTCCGGCAGAAAGAACGCGTTCCTTCCCGATTTGACACGCGTCTGTGGCTCTACAGGTTGCACGGACGTGTGCAAATATGAAGCCTCCATATTGAACCGGAATCTGTAACAGAAGCTTCGAAAAATGACGCCGAGAGCTCCATTTCAGAAGCTGTATACGGTAAAGTTGCCAATATTTTAGCGTGCTATTCTGGCGTTTTGCGAGCGGTGAGAGGAACATCAAATTCTCGAGGCTGTGCAGACAAAATCACTCCGAATCAACAGATTATGAACTGGAATATGAGGCCTCCATATTGCAACCGAACATCCCCTAAGTTAGGTGAGTTTTGGTGTAAAAAGGCTCCCAGCCGGAGACTTTTGTCCTAGTACCGTAATATGCCAATTACAGATACGGTCAACCCCTTTTTACAGCGGTTAATCGACCTGGTTCCCGAAAACAGAATCGGGACACGGTCCCCAGAATCAGAATACAGTCTTCAGGATCAAATCTAGTTCTCAGAACAAAATCCCATTTTCAGCAACTCAAGCTAATATCAAAGGATGTATCCTATTTGTTCTCAACATTACCACCTCATTAATATAAAATTCAGAGCCACCCCGCACCCTAGTTACCCTATAAAACGCCAGAAAGCTACCAGGTCATTAATTATCTAGTACTACAGTCATGTGTCAAAAGCAAAGGTTACTACTAAGGTCAAAGCGAGCCACAAATGAGAATTGTCGAAAGCAAAAGGAGACCTTTTTACAAAAGGCCAATAGATTGAAGCGAGACTATGACGCAGGTTGCTATCCCTTCGCACGCTCGTAGCACTTACCCCTCGGGCTTGCCGGATGAAGTCCATCCCATGAGCCGCACGCTCCTTTTGCAGGTCCCCAGCTAAAGTTCGCTCCGTCTCTGCTCCTCTAAACCTTTGTTTGCCGCCCTTAACCTCCACATTCTATTATATCGCTCATACCTTAGCGTTTGCAAGTTTGTCCTTTGATTTTCTTTTGCTTGGTCGCTCGTTCTGCTTTATACTGTAGATGTTTCAAATATACTTCGACTTACCTGTTGTATATGGCCACGTTCGAGGGTGGAAGATCATCCCAAGAGTATCTGCTCCTGTACTGCAACAAGCTTAAAGGCATCGATATGTATCTTGCCAACCCCCAACCTCTCCACAACACCTTTCTTCTCTTCCGACAACAATAGAACATTAACCGCCGGCCAGAACACCTGATCGCTGAAACACCTCCTATCAAAAAATCTATCATTGGGCTCCACATCATCATCCGCAAGCATATAAATCGGTCTCCCCTGAGTATATGTTTTCGGATCATCCTTAACATTCTCGGCTGTGAGCGGGGGTTTCTGCCTGCGCCAGTGTTTGAAGGAATGTGTGATGGGATCCCAGGATGGGTCTTCGTCGATGCGATACAGTGTTGAGCGCGAAAGTCCAAGGAATCTGTGCTTCTTGTTGACTAGTTGGGGTAAAAGGGCGCCATTGACTATGATTGTGCCGGCCATTTGTTGCTGGTCGTCTAAGATGGCGAGGTAGCATAATTCGTGAAATCCTTGTTTGCACGCTGCTTTGGCAAAAAATAGTGGTTCTGCCATATGGGAATGCTCATCGGTCAACCAGAACTTTGCTACTTTTGCGGAGATGTTCAAGACTGTCGATGTTGGTTGCGAGGAGAATTTGTGATCCGGACTGTTAGGGAGTGGGAGCGGACGTGGGTAGCGGTATTTTGAGTACCTTGAGTCAAGATTCTCGTACTCGACTGCGAGCTCTTCTTCGTCAAACCTCCGGCGCCATTTTGAGGTATCAAAATTTAGGAACGAAACGTTTGCCTCAGAAGTGATTTCGGAACATATGCGAAAATATTCGTCCAGTGGTTTTATTTCAGCCTGACTGATAACGCATTCGCACATGTTGTTCATGGAATCTATCAACTCATAGACGACAGCGCCATCCCAGCCAGCCCATGACCAACTAGGAAATGCCGAGCTGTCACGACTGCAAGGGCCAAGCGGCTTCCAAAGTAATCCCACATCGAAGAGAGTAGAAGGAAGACCGAAGAAGAAGGGTGCTCCGAACGGTTGCTCGAGGCAATTTAATATGCCGCCCAAAGCGCGCAGCTTGTCCATTGGATCAGTAAGGGACCGTCTGGTGTACTCTGCGACTGCGATGGCATACACCTCCCAGATATTCCGGTTCTCGAAATCGAGCCTTGTGAGCGGATCGGGGAGGGTGTGGGTGAAGTCGCTGCCGGGTGTGTATTGGTACTGTTCCTGAAAGCCACAGCCCCGATCGCATTGGTAAAACACCTGCGACGCCGTGAATATAACGAGTCTTTTGGATAGAAGGCGCTCTTGGTACGTCCACCCACGTGTATTCCATCGCGTGAAACTAATGGCTCCGTGTGCGTTCTCGAGCATGCTGGAGATCGTGATACCTTTGATGTGGACGCGTAGTTGACGTTCCTTCCGTGGTGTCGAGACTCCTGGTAGGCCGTGGTAGGCATTTTGGCCAGCAGCTGCAACGAAAGTAAGATGCGCTCCTTGGTAGACTTGATTCATTCGATCCACGTTCTCAATGACGTTCTCGATATCGTCCTGTACAATGCACAGGGCGTCGACCCAGGCGAACCTGTACCCTAACTGCTGCACCATGGTCATTGCATCCCGAATGGTTTGCGCTGGTTGGCCTTCTGCGGTGTTGAAGAAGCCTGGTGTTGTCATGATACTTATATATTCTTTCCTCAACTTGACCTTCTGATCTGTGCCCCATTGATAGCTCAGGGCTATGTAGGGAGCATCGGGCGGGCACGGTACAATGCATGCACATTCGACGTCGATGACTCTCAAGTGTGAGCGACGGTTTCGATGTGATGAAGAGAATGATTCGGTATTGCCCCCTTTATCATTCACATCATGAGAACCCAAGCAGGCCGAGTACCAACGTTTGATAAGGTGCCGGTCTACTCTATCGCGATCCACAAAACGGCCAGGAAGCCCCCTGGACATTCTTTGTTCCGAACCCTGAATGGCAAATATCGAGGGCATCACCCAATCTCGACCGGAACCGTCATTTCGCTTTCTGTCCTGGCGGTGGATCCGAGGCTGTTTGCCGTGGAGATGGTCTGGAATGTCCAACCCGACCTCGAGGTAGCATGCCACATCGACTTCTGTGGGGCCATTAAACCTATCGAACGAAACATCCAGTGGCGTGCGATACAGTATTATATCTGCATAGTGACCTTCCGCAAGTCTTGCCTCCATGTATTCCGTGCCGAAATGTGCTCCTAGGAGTTCTTTGACGAGACCACAAAACGTGCAATTTCGTGGTTTCCACACATCATGCAGGGGTTTAAGCGGTAGCTCCTCAGTGATGCGAGAATACCGTCCGAAGAAGAGCGTTTCAAATGGTAGTTCACAGCATCGAGAGCAGAGAGATTCAGACGCCATGCCTAAGAAGCGGACGTGTTGCACGCTACAAGGGGGCTACCTGAGCGGGCTGCCGCGTCCACCCTGCAAGTTTTGTGACATTTTAGTAGTATCCACACTATTTTCTTAGAATATTAATATATTGCCACCAAACTTGCAGGGTGGGCGCGGCAGCCCGCTCAGGAGGCCCCCTTGTAAATTGGACGCAACCAGGCTAAAGGAGTTTACTGGCAGCTAACCAGGTGCAGTGTAGCCGCTAACCGCTTTTAGCAAAGCCGAGGATATGCCGCGAGCCCGACCCGCACGACCCACTCGCCTGGGTCGTGCGGGGTGCAGCTCGCCAAGGTCACGGAAAAGTTAAACGGGCATCACGCCTAATCGAAAAGCCTTGGCGCATATGTAGGGATGAAACACTGGGCATGAAAGTGACTGAAGACCCGGAAAGCAAATGGTGCCACCGCATCCCTGTGTCTCCTGTCATGGATACGCAACTCGACCGAGTTGTGATTCAAAATATCCTTCAGCCTCTCCGCCAGGAAGTACTCAAAATGCTTCAGGAGAAGATATCCAAGAAGAAGCGCGGCGACTGGTTCGAGGTTTTTGCAACAATTTTCATCATGCTAAACAGCTACAGCTCATGATGAATTCGCTACCTTCTCTGGGCATTACGTAAGTCAACCGGTTCAATAATGAATGGTTATGACGTGAACTAATGGATTCTACAGACTCCAGGTCGCGGATCAAGGTTTGAGGATTATCGCCTTATCGAACCGTACTTTCACAGTGCGCAGACTTTAATCGCCCATTTCCGTGACAGTTTTCATGGTCAAGTGCCCTTTACTAAAGACTGGGTGTCTCCGGAAATGCCGAAATTGGCAGAAGTCAACATTGAAGAAGCTGCATTCATGGGAAAGCTCAAAGATCACCTCACGCAAAGGAGTAAGGCCTCACATGTTCTGTATTTGGACATTCATGAGATTCAATTGCTTACCTCGATATAGAAAACTCCTATGAGCAACTAAAACATGGTAATCGTTATGAGAACCTGCTCTACTGGGCCCATCAGCTCTTCTTCGACACGTGGGATCCTACGCAAGTATACATCAAAGAAATGAACGAGCAATCCGCACGCAATTATAGTTCTTGTGTACTAGAATGTGTAGGAACATTATAATTCACAACTGGTCTTGGCCGTTAGTTATCATTTCGCTGTAATAGAACCTTTATATCACAATTTGATCTCCTTCCCAACAATCCTTGTGAAATAGGAAACTATGAATGTGACCTCCAGCACAAAATGAGCCCACATCATATGAACTGCAGCCTGATTGCAATCTTGAATCGTGCTTAGCCATAGCATGAGATCTTTCGGTTGATCACGTGAGCCTTGGTGTGGACAGGATTCAAGTACCACACACTGTTACGGTCTCTACCGTAAATTTCACGCCAAACCTCCGTCAAGCCCTCTGGTGTCGGCCACGCAAGCTCTTTATTTCGAAGCCACATGCGAATAATGTGGCGTCGTTTATTTTCTTCCCCATCTGTAAAGGCTTCACGAGAGTGGAAAACCCCGAGATTGTTGACAAACTGCAAGTCTCCCTTTTCCAGATTGATAGTTAGCGCGTATTTTGCAGCGGTAAAGTGGACAGCATCCAGGGCCTCCGCCTGGGATTCACTAAGTTTAGGTAGCGCTGGCGGACGCGGCGAGACGGTAGAGCCTGTGAGTTGGCGTCGCGAGAAGCAGAAGAAGACATTGTTCCCCTTTTCATCGTAGAAAAGGATCGGGCGTTTGTGGTAGGAGAAATCGTCCTCATGTCTGCTCAGTTGCGGATTGTCAGCTAGCTGTATACTCCTCCGCACTTTGTGGTATCCCTGCTTACTTGTCAAATGCCCAATCACCCTTTGCAAGCACATGGATGAGATCTGGCCGAGTCGCCGCAATCTCATTGTAAACACGCGCAGTTGAAGCAATCTTGCTGCCACCGCCGGACAAAGGACGATCCATCACGTACATTGCAATGATATCGCCTAGGTCGTTGTGGAAGGGCTTGAAACAATGGTAAGCAAAAGGTAACTATTTTCGGATGAGCCTGTTTTCTTACCTGTGCATTGTTGGCGTAAGGAGACTGGCGCTGGTCGTCGGGGGCCACGGCTGCTCCCACGTCCTTGATGTGAACTGTATCAATATATCAGCTATGCTTGAGATTTTTCTAGTTTTCCCTAGAAGGGATTTTATACCAAGCACATTTCCTGAACGATCTTGCAATCCTCGCTTGTTGCCAATGTAGGAAGCAATTCCAGCATACAAAATAACGTTGTCTGCTAGACTGTACTTGCTTGGATCGAGACCCCTCAGAACGGCAAAACCACGCCCTTGGTGGACTTCTTGGGCAGTTTGGAGAAGACGAGCTCTGAGGCCTGGGAGGGGGAATGTAGTTTGAGAGATTTCATCCTTAGTAAGACCAAGTCCTGAGCCAATTAAGTCAGCTATAAGTGCATGTGCCACTAGAAACTAGCAATATCATTATTTGTACCTTTGAAGTGTTGGAGTGCATGCTCAATCTCATCAATTTCAACATCTGAAAGAATGTAAACATATTCCGATGGAGTCATGTTCACACCCTCCCAACACATCTGGTAATTGACAGAGGCCGGGAATCCTTCAGGAACCTGCTTTTCCAAGGTTGCTTCCTTCAACCGCCTCGTCACACGCTGTTGGTATTTTTCGAATGAGGGTATCCAGTCGATATCTGCCTGTGCCCCTGGAGGCGAATGGACTACATTGTCAACGGCAGCTTTCTTTTGAGGTTGGTAAAGAGGTGCGAGCTTGTCCTCCGCTTCACGGGCAGCGAACTGCTCGTTCAATGAGGGACGGTAGTCAACTATGCCTGGCGCCATGCTGGTTTGTGCGTTCCAGGTAAGAATATTATTCCTTGAAGGAGCAAGACGGTTGATGATTAGAGACTCTGAACAGCTCATGAAGCTCGCCTTTATATAGACACGGACCTCCGCTTCGAACTGCTACGGCGCTTCGATATCCTGGGGGGCTTGATGGCGCTGTGGAATTACGGCCGGCTGATCAAGTTTGATGCCTAAAAAAAGGTAACTAAATCCCACCATTATGGAATCAAGGCAGGGAATCCTGTAAATTGAATTCAACTTATCTTGTTGATAGTCTATGAAGTTCTGGTTTGCTGATAGAATGCTGGTTGATCCCTGTCCAGAATCCTACGAAAAGCAACAATGCGGCGTCGCATAGGTATCGCAAGCATGAACGAATTAAGACGTGACAATGGAATACAGGGCTAAAATTACAGCTACATGAACCTTAAATTTCGACAGCCTTTCTTCCCCAAAGATGATCTGCGTACGTAAACTCAAAGCGTTATTTTGTGGACAGCCTGTGCGGGGTTCTTAGAGTCGCTCCATGCCAACCTTACCTTGCTAAGCGCCGCATTTTGAGACTGATAGATGCAGATAAAATTATCCGAAGGAAACAAAGCTGCCGGCCCACCGAAGCTATTTGCATAGGTCCCCAGGTCATTGGCTAATTGAGGTCAGTGAGCTGCATTGTGGATTCGGGAACTTGTGGATTTTTTGGTTTGCGGATTTGTGGTTTCAACCCCTTGTACTAGTCGGGGCAAAAGTTCACTAGTACTTACAAGTAAACTCATTGCATCTCATGAGACAACGAAATATCGGTAAAAATCGCCAGGCCGCAACAGCATGCATCACCCCATATAATTCCACCAATATTAATCCAATTTATAGAATATAGAGCTATATTGGTGGGGCTATATAGGGGTATATTGTTTTAATAGGCCTGGCGATTTTTACCGATATTTCAAAAACGACTGTAGCCGTGCACGTTAAACCCTTCGAAGCGCTCTGTGTTCAGTCGCTGCGTTATGGATCCTGGAGACAGAGATGAAGTAATAATTTACCAATATTTCTCCAAGTATACAATGCAATATCCAAGCTACGTCGAATAACCGTCGTGAAGGTAATGTCAAACCGAAGCCAAGAGGGCGGCTTGCCAGGGCCTTTCCCCCGGTTCCTCCACCACCCCATCCATGCGTAAATCTGAGCACCAACAACCGGCGCAAACCCTCCAAAACCTCCGACTTTCACCAAAGAAACAATCTATCAATAGCCGCAGCAACCAAAAAAGTTCTACTCTCCTCTCCTCTCCCATCACCCCAGAACCCCCAAACATGGCATCAAGGTACCTCCCTCCTCTCCCTCCTTCCACCCCCCCCCCGGCCCCCCTCCGCCCCAGCCTTCCCAAACCCCAAACAACCCTCTCCGCGACCCAACCCACCAACTAACCCGCACCGCCCCCAGATTCTCCTCCCACCGCGACGCCCGCTCCGCCCTCTTCAGCACCTATGACCGCACCAGCTCGCCCTCTAAATCGAAGCCAGGGACCCCCGCCAGCAACGGCTACGGGTACGGCGGGCCGGCCTTCTCAGCGTACCCGAGCAGCAGCAGCAGCAGCAGCCCGAGTGCCGGAGGCGCGTTCAGGCCCGCGACGCCGAATGCGCGCGGGCAGTACTCGGACGCCGTGCTGAGCGAGCTGGAGAGCCAGAATGAGGAGCAGCTCGAGGGCATGAGCGCTAAGGTGAAGATGCTGAAGGATGTGCGTTGTTCTTTCTCTCTCTCTCCGCCCTCCCTTCCATTCCCTAAGGCGCTTTTTTCTTTCCTGAGTTATGTGGACCACAGACCCTGAGTCCCTGCGGAATAGCGGGATGCTGTGGGTGTGGTGGGATTGGTGTGGGATTTGGGCTGATTTGGGGGTTGGGCAGATTACGGTTGCCATCGGCGACGAGATCCGCGACTCGACGGCTCTGGCGGAGAAGATGAATGACTCGTTCGACGGCACCCGCGTGCGCCTGCGCGGCACGATGAATCGCATGCTACGAATGGCCGAGCGGACCGGTGTCGGCTGGAAGGCGTGGCTTGGCTTCTTCGCCGCTGTCATAGTGCTGTTCTGGTATGTCTGGTTATTCTGATCGGGACCAAAATATAAGGGGGGGGGAGTGGTGAAGGGGGAGAAATGGGCTGGAGATGGCTGTATAGTTATTTTGTGTGTTTGTATTTGGGGAAGGCGCAAGGGGCAGCGGAAAAGAATTGTACTATATGGGTCATGAACATGGCGTTGGGGCGTTTTATACTGCTGGTTAGGCTGAAGGAGGCCGAGATGCTTGTATAGGGCTCGGGAACCGTTAACTAGCATTTGTAGATGCTAGGGGGAAAAACTGGACCGTAGAGCCAACCAAAGCTATTGAATTTTAATGTGCCGGTATGCTTAAATTTGGAGCATCTGAAGGGTTACTATTCAAGCAGTACATTTCAGAAAGCATTCACATTTTGATATTGAGACGCTAAGAGGAAAAGTAGTGATACATATATATACATTCGTAGCAGAAAACTCCGAATGCGGAGGTGCGTCCCTGACACCAACCACCTCTCTTGAAACATTATACATTTTCGGTCAAAAAGCCTCGTACACTCTTCGTACATACATCATACACACATCCTCTAATACTCCTCCCCAAGCACCTTCTTCAACGCCCCGCTCTCTTTCTCATACTTCTCCACCTTCGCCTGACTCTGCGCCAGCTTACCAAGTAACCACTGCACGCGCGGCGCTAACTCCGCCGGCTGCTTCTTCAGCTTCGAAAGCAGCCGCAGCTCGCCCTCATACTTACCGATATTGCCATTCTCGATCTTGATCAGCTCGCTCAGCACCGCGAGATCCAGCCTACTCCGCAACACCAGATCCTCGGTCAGCAGCTTGAACGCGGGTTGGTAGACCGGCTTCCCTGGCTTGATCGCAGCCGGGCGGCCGTTAGTGCCGCTGACGATGCTGATGAGCTCGGCTTGCTCGAGCGCCTGGAGTACCTTCTCACCGCCGAATTTATACGAGTCACTCAGCAGCACCTCGTTGTAGCGCAGCGTCTCCCGCGCCGCGAGCTGCTTGATCAGCAGCCAGGCTTGCTCCGGGTTCCATTGGCGCGCCGCGTCCGCCGAGTCTTCGACGCCAAAGAGGTACATTTTCAGGATCTCGGACGCGGACTGCTCGATGATTTCGCGCACGGCTTTGTACGGCGTCTCGCCTGTCTTGATTCGGCGCGCGAGGAACTCGAGGTCCGTCAGCCTTCCACCGAGGGATGCGATGCAGGAGTCCAGCTCGGCGAGATCGGTGCGGCGCTGTGACGGTGTCAATTTGAACGAGCCACCCTCCTGATCGTAAATGTCAGGGTCGGAGTCGAGATGGGTGATGACGAAGCGTTTGGCAACCTCGGGCGAGCAATCCGAGAGGGATATTTGCCGGAAGACGCGGTCTGGGAGGGCTTTGCTGAGAGACTTGGAGAAGGAGACGTCGTTCGCGAGGAAGATGACGTGGGCGATATTAGCAGTTGTAAGGCGAGCAGCCCTGATAGAGTGTTAGCAATAGTGATTGGATATACGGAAGTGGGTCGTACCATTCTGCGATTTTGTCATAAACAATGCCGCCCTCTTGGCTCTTGTGAAGAAAATTATCAATTACGACAACAGGGCGCTTTTCCGGGTGAGCTTCAAGGTACTCATCTTCACCCAGATGGGCATCTTTATCGTCCTTATGGCGACCTTCCAAAGCGATCTGTCGGAGAGCCGTTGCGGTGGTGTTCCAGATCTTCGCCAACTGTGAATCCACAGTTTCGGAGAAGCCAGTCTTCACGCCAGTGGCTCCTTGGGCGGCTAGATCAATCATGCCGCTGATACTATTCACCCACGAGAAAACTGGCCGATAGCCAACTTCAGCAGCAGCCGCACAGATTTTAGCACTATCGCCTCGTGCTTCGTGAATGGACTTGCAATCGATAACAACCTTATGTTTACGGTGCTTCAATGCTTGGTCGACGACCAATTCTTTCTTTCCTGAGCCGCGAGGACCCTGGACAATAATGAATGTATCGGTGGTCTCCATGAGCCACGTTTGAATCTGTTCAATGTTTCCTTTCCTGTCATCCCAAATAGCTTCCATGCCAGGTTCATCCTCGGCCTTCCGGCGGAATTTCAGGATATCTGTAGCCTGTGTCTTGAACCACTTGTAGATTTTGTTATCTTCAAAGTGAAATGATCGGGTGATGTGTGCTTTGACGAAAAATGTGCGAACCCTGCACATTTAGCAGGTTTTCACTAATTAACGTGGAAGAAACACTTACGGATCAAAGATAGCAATACTAAGGCCAGCTACAAGGGCTGCCACGGCAGGAATTACGACCCTTGGGTGGCCAACCAGCCAATCTCTAATCCAATGCGCTTTGATCCTCTGCTCATAGGCGAGCCTCAGAATGGTCCCCGCCTTGCCTCCTCCTTCAGCTTCCGAAACCAAGTAACCATGCATGCAGTTTTTCGCCATGATTGCACGTCTCCGCGCGGTAAAGTCCAGGAAAGCAAATTTGGGCAAGATCTTAGAGTCTTGCGGCTGAGGAGTAATATCTGTGAGTTTCCCATAAGGCCTGAAGAATGCGTACAATTGCTCCTGGGAAAGCTCCACAGCTTCTGCACCTGGACTTGAAGGCAGAAACTCAACCTTCAGTCTTGGTGTGGGAAATCGATAGAGATCTTCTACCCAAGGCCGCCCCTTAACCATACCGACACGCATTCGCTGGAAAGGGTTCCACCAGGGCTTAATTTGTTCCTCTTTCAAGTACTTCTTCAAGGCGGTCTCGACCTCTGTCGATGGCATGGTCTCATCGTGAGTGAACTTGACGAATGCACCACCTTCCTTCAACCTAGGAAGGACTTTGGTGACTTGAATAGAGGTCTTTTCTTTGCTAGCCTTCTCGATAACTTTGAGAGGGTCTGCTCCGGCGACGCTGGGGCTTGTCAATCGTTTGAGAATACCAGGAATTTTTCCTTCGGCTTGAAAAGGTACGCGGAGAAGCCATTGCAGTCGAAGTGAGTACACACCTTGAAAACTAATTTAGACATGAGATACAGAAAGGAGATATTTCGAAAGAACACACTGTCAAAGAAAAGAATGCCCTCATGTGGCCCAACACTGATGTGGCCTGATTTATTTTCGCCAGCTTCGAGGGTTGCATGTCGCACTCCTTTAGCCTCTCGGCACGAAAGTTGCGGCGATCGTGGCCTAATACACTATCAATTCATCATGTTTCTAGAAATCTTCCAAATTCCGGTGCTAATACCTTCCCGTGAGCGCGCTCGGTAAGCCTGACAAACCCCGCCGCTGGAGCATAGCGCCCACACGATAAGGCTGTAGGCCCCTATTACTCAAAGGGCGGAGCATATTGTCAAGGTCAAGCCATGGTTGAATGGTTCAGAGGTGGACGAGATGCAAAGCAAGCTTGGTTCCAAAGCTTGTGACGCAAAGCGCGAGTGCACGTCCCTCTACACTTTCTCCTTTCGGCCTAAGCGCGGTTTGCTCACCAACTGGAGAACAGCTCCTTGTTCGTTGTGGAAATACCTATTAGCGTACAAATTTGCTCTCTTCGAAAGGATAGAGAGGATTTTTTGGCCCGACATGCACAATTACAAGCTGCCCGACTATACCGCTGCCACCATGGCTGTCTCCACGGCTGCTCCACGCGTCCCTTCCATTAAGCTATACGAGCTGAGAGATGCGAGTAAGGCAGGCCTTTGCTGACGTCCTCTTATATCGCAGCGGATGAATTAACCTAAAAGCTTAGATAGCGTTTACCTTCCAACGCACCACAACGATGAGAGGGCTCAATATCGATTCTCGCCCTTATCTAACAAGCGCTAAACGCCATCCCAACGGAAAGTCAGAATGACAAGTTGAAACAGCCATTTTGTGTGCCTTGCACTGCCTCCCCGATATGCAAGGCTGTAGGCAGACGATTGTGTCTAGCCTCGAGGCCAGGCTGAGAAAGAGCATGTTACCTCGTCATGGCCTTGTTTTATATTGACTCGTGAGGCCCAGCACCGGAGAAGCTCTACCGTCAGTGAGGCCTCTTTTACAAAGCAAGTGAATTTTACCAATATTGAGGTTCCCTCAGTGCCTAAAATACCGGGCTTCGCATCACTGAAGGCCCAGAGCTAGAGAGTGAAGCTCGATATATTCGCTCGATAGGCCGTTTGACATCTTTGGAGATGAATATTAAAATAGCTTCTATAGGTCTCTGGGCTAAATCAGGTTGTCTTCCAATCTTCCCCGTATCACTTCAACACTATAGTAAAGTGTTTAAAGTACCCTAGAAACATTAGTTGTTAGTAAAAACCAAATTAAATGACCCCACGCCTCGAAAAATTCGAACTAACGTAGAGAACACAGAGGATCTCTCTCCAAGATGTCGCTGGAAAGTGCCTCTGGATCAAGTCTAGACGCGGAACTTTCTAAGATCCTAAAAAGCCTCACCTACGCCCGGAAGAATTCAGGTTCTTTGCAAGAAGCCAGCACTCGGCGGCGTATGCATCGCGAAGTACTCCTTGACTGGCTGTCTAATCACTTCAGAGATGACCAGCTGTTCCCAGCTGATAGTTCATTCGTATGGATAAACGATATCATTGCAACAAACTGCACCAACGAAGACGATTTGGAATACGTTGCTGATCTCCTCATCGAGCGCGAGTACGACTCCCCATGGATTATCCATGACAACGGAGATACACTCCACCGAAAGGCCAGCTCAAAATTTGATCGTCTTGGCTTGGCTGGTTTCTTGCCCTTAAAGTCCTGGGATGTGACTCCTGGCCTCAGACACGAGTCTCAATTGAGGCAGTGGGAAGCCCACGTACGCATTGACGGCAACACCGCAGACGTATCCTACATATCCAAGGAAGTTTTTCAGAGTTTCCATATTAACTCCCCCCTTGAAAATAATGATTTACTCGGGGAACTCTTTGAACGTATAGACCTTGCGCTCAGTAATGCTTTGGCCGTAATCTCCTTACTCCAGCAAAACGGCCGATGCTGTGACCGTATAACATTCCTTCGTCAAGGCGTAAACCAAGGAACCTCGAAGATAGCACCAGTTCTCGAAAGCACGTATATTCCACTCGAGCTGATTATTCAGTTCGCAGACAGTGTTAAAAATTGTCAAGCTGGATCAAAAGTCGGGTCATACTTGGCATTCGCAACAGGCGCCGGCGCCGCTACCGTCGCCGCTATTAGCACAATCTCAGTACTCAGGCCTGCTGGTCTAGTTGCTGGTCCGCCTGCTGTTGGTGCGGCTGCTGCTCTGTTTGTTGGTGCGGCTGCTGCTCTGTTTACTTCGGGGACCGTAGCTACCGTACCCAGAATCCACAACCTGAACTCACTTCGCAAACCGGTTTGCGACATCCTAGACCTGCTTGGTGTAAGCTTGTCATGGCCTTTTTTTCTCGCTATGCTCCCATGGGAAGTACATACGATCAGAGACGAGCAATTTATTGCATTGCATATGACAGCATTAGCTACACAATTCCTATGCCTGGTTGTCCGGTCGTATGCTCAGGCACACACCGGAGGTCTAGCTTTCACATTCTTAGATACGCCCATATCATCCCTAAGTCTATCAGGGGCAAGACCGATGCTTCTTGGCCGGGGCGGGATGATCACGGCAACTCTTCGAAGGCTCACATGCCTTGGTGGCATGACTAGAAATGGAGTTATGGTATTTGCGTGGGAACACCAACTCGGATCACTCAAGGACTCTGTTGCCGCCGGTCCCTCAGCGCCTGATCCCGTTGCGCCCGCTCCCCTCATTCCCACTCCCCTCCCCGCCGCCGCCACCCCCGCCCGTCGCAGTCCCCTGCGCCCGCCACTCTTCCGCCGCATCGCGACCCCGCCGCCGCCACCACAACTGTTTGCGTGGGACCCGTCTCCCGGGGCGCCCAAAGCCGACGACGTCCCGCTGGCCATTCCACTTGACCGCTTCTCTTCTCCCTCGAGGCCCGCGCCAGCCTCAGCACCCATCAAGGTGCCAACGGCAGCACCTTCGACCAACCCTTCGGCCTACGGCACCCCGACAGGCTTGGTGCCGGCGACAGCGTTAGCCCATACCATAGGGTCAAATGTCGCTGCCTCCTTCTGGGCCGCGACCGCCGCGCCCGCCCTGGCTTCAGGTCTCTCTGGGCCCGCAGCTGGGCCCATTGAGCCTGTCGCTACCGCGCCGGCTGCTCTCGTGCCTGCTGTGCCGTCTGATCTCGTAACGACACCGCGGGACCTTGTCGACTTGTGGGGACCATCATCATTCGTATCGCCAAATAGCAATCTAGGTAATCTTGGTGAAGACATACATGCTATCTGCATCGGAGGTGGTATAGTGCATCCCCAAGTCAGCACTAACGAACGGTTACGGCAGTGGCACTGGAGCCCTGGCCCGATTTCTAAATTACTACAGGACAGGGATATTTCAGATGCAATTGATCGTGGCCCCGGTATTAGTATGGATTCACAGATATGCATCGGTGCAAGGGTCCGAATAAACAAAAGCTGCCCGATGAGCCAACCCGAAGCCTACGAGCAAGTTCAACAGCAGTCCCAGGAGCGTCTTCACCCCATTGGTACTAGCGAGTCTCGCTGGGCTTTGGAAACCGTTCAGGCTGGTGCACAAATTGGCCAGTATGGCATTCCGCAGTTTCTGTTTGGCTGGAGAAAGCTACCTGGAGTCACGATCAAGCAGAAATATCTGAGTGGAAATAATCCGACCTTGGTCAATGATCTTGCTCAGCCGTGGGGTCTTCATGTCAGCCTATGCACCGGTGTAATTGCAAGAGTCAGGCTACAGCAGGTACTAGCAACCTGCATAGACTTATTTATGAGCCAACGCAATCCAATCATGCTAGAATGGGAGATTTTGCGTGACAAGCATAAAATGGTGGAGGTACTGCAGAACGGGGACCTTGGAGAATGGATGGGCAAACTGCCAGGAAATTACGCAAATAATGCCAGAGATATTATCGAAGAGCTCCTGACTCGATTGCTGCCGACAGGTGTGGACGCAGAGAATAAGCTCGTGGTCAGCTGGATGCACGAAAATAGTACCCTCGAATGCCTCAAAATTCCATGCAAAGGTCGCAATCTATGGGCTCAAATTCTCTCCGACTCAGCGGACCTGGCGACTATCGCGTGCATAACACCATCCTGCCTAGAGTCGCCCTGCCACACAAATCACCGCTGCCAATATCTAACTTCCAAGGAAACTACTTCCTTTCAACACCGAAAGAGCTTTGAATTCCTGATGAGTGTTAAACCTTTCGTCTTGAACTACGATGACAGTACTGCAGATGATAATGTGGGAACTTCGTGGACTCTGCAAATGAACAAATCGTATTGGATAGGCAAGATGGATTCGATGTTGTTAGCAGATGTCAGCAATTTTCCCACAGGCACACCTATTCTTTCCGTTCGAAAGAGCACTATGGCTCTGTCAATGTACAAGAGGCTTCGCGCAAAACGCATGCTTAGAGAGACCAACGCCAAAGGAGCACAACATTGCGTCATTATTTCCGGCGGACCCGTTGTATAGGTGTTGAGGATTGGTTGTGTGCTCGTGATCGTCTCTCACATTTTATTCGTTTCGCTATTTCGAGAGCAATTTCAGCTGTTCTACAAAATTTGGGTTGGCTCTCTTAGGGGTCTGCTGAAAAGGCTTTGGTAGGTTTGAGTTTATGTGCGAATCCCTGGCAGCTTTCGGGTATTTGAGGAAGCTTTTAAGGGCTGATCGCAACCACCAATCGAGTGGCAGAAGTTATTTGAGGCTGGTGTTGTTCCTGGTACACAAGTTACTCTTGGTATACTTTTGGCAGTCCTCATGAGTGGGTTGAAAGAACTCTGATGAAGTACCCGAAGAGGCATTTATACATCGCCATTAGTTCCCACAGGGCCCATTGGGTTTCCGAGCTTTTTTTAGTCCTTCTACGGTGTTGAAAATTCTTGTAACATGAGGTCAGTGAAGAGTTTTCTGGGCTGAATGGCAAATTGATATCAAGATATCCAAGAGCCATCCTCCAGCCGAGTAACTTTTTGAAATGGCCTTAGCTTATAGTAAATTACACTCCTTTACCACTTCATACAATGCCCATTGATAAGAGACTTTTGGAAAATTTTAACTTCAACTCTTGACGCTCTTACTCAATGCCATCAAACTTTATACGTTACCCAATTCGCTCCCATTCAATAGGACCATTATACCCAGCAAGCGCGTCTCCCGTAAGATAGTTCAAACCATCTCTCGACCCTTCAAACTTTACCTCGTTTAAACCTCCGAGTAACCTGATCCCATCATGTAAAAGCAGCAGCACCTTCTCCCGATAGCGCCTACATCCATCATGTGCTAACCAATGCGCATGATCAAGATTTGGATCCCGATCTTCCCATCCTGCTAACGGAGCTCCTCCAATCCGCAAGACCGATGACTTTAGACTGTGCCCTCCATATGTCCAGACGTCAAGAAAGAATAGATTGAGAAAGTCATCCCAGCACTGCCAGAACTCAAAATCACCGCTGTCATTGCGCAAATCTTCTTCTGGAGTCAGCTCTTCGTTGGTGGAGAGGACAGCACGGCGGCAGCGCTGGAGTAGTCGTTCTGAAATCAAATCTAAGATCTCGAAGTAGCGGCTCGTTTTTGAAATGTGCGGAGGCGGCGCATCTATGACAAGCGGTATCTTGCATAATTCATCGAGGGCTTCCCCATGAATTTGTCGGTTCAATAGGGGAATGCTTGGAATGGTGAGCTTCGGGTAATGGGGGATATGAGGCAGGTCGGGCAAGAGCTCTTCAATTCTGATCGCTCATTTAGTGCAGTCTCTGCTTGGGCAGCTTTTGAGTAGGCCTGAGACAAAGAGGGCCATTCAAGTACGAAGGAGTATATAATTAACCGAATATCGGCAGGCAAGGTGAGGAAAGGAAACGGTTTAGCCTCACGTGGAACCATTGTCGACGAAATGAGAGATCTTGTACTTCTCAATAATCGATGCAGGAGCTTAAAAATAGGCATAAAACGAACTAGAGAGGGTGTCCACGCTCGATGAAGTGTACTGGAAGCTCTTTCCTGTTAAACTAGTGAATTCGAACGTTGCTGTTCTTCACCGTGCTGGAACTGCCGTAGCCGAAGGCCAGGTCAATAGATAGGGTTTTGGCTGTTAAAATGTTAGTTGATACTTCGATACCAACGTGAAGTTCTATTGTAGTGGCAGGTGGCAACTCGCAGGTGGAGCTGACGTTGATGACACTGTTTGAAGCGCCAAGGAAATTTGTGAGTTTTGCAGCCACTTTACGCGTCAAGCTCTGGAAACGCGTCGATAGCATCAACCACCAACATTTCCATCACTGCATTTGCTAATTAAAATGGTTCTGCAACAACGCCTTCGGGGCCGACAGGCTCGTGAGTACTTCAAAAATGCTGGTTAGACATGCGACATGCTAATTAATTGAGATAGATACGCCTGGCCCAACATTTTTAAGTTATACACCAAATGGCAGAAAGCTGATCACTGTTGGACTGGACAACCCAATTCGCGTTTTCAATACAGGCTCGGACGAAGAGCCTGCAAACATCGATGATTGCATGGATGCGAATACCGCAGTTGCCGCTGCTGTACGTTTAGGAACAACCTAGGCTTTTCAGTGGCTAATCTTGCCAGAATACTTTTTTCGTTGCTGGCTCCGAGGACGGAACTGTTTGCAAATACTCCCTCGACACAAATTCGCTAGAAAGTGTCCTTGTGCGATGTTCCTTACCTGTACGGGATGTCGTACTCTCTCCGGATGGGAATTGGGTAGCTGTTGCCAGCGAGTACGTAACATTTGTATGACCTGAGGTACAATGCTGATACTTCACAGCGAGCTAGTCGTCAAAGTCGTCAATACCCAAGACATAAGTCGAGTGCTTATCCTACGAGACCAAACTAGAGCCGTAAAGCACGTGTCGTTTGACCACAGCGGAACTTACTTGGCTGTTTCCTGTTCAGATGGCCAGATATATATATACTCGTTGAGTTCGGAGGAACCTGAGCTTATAAAAAAGGTGGATGGAATGATCAAAAGCTTGGACACAGATTCTGAAGCAAGTTCGAAGGTGCTATGGCATCCAGACGGGAGGGCGTTCGCTACTCCGACTGCTACTCGAGGTAATCCTCAATACTCATCCTGTCAAGAATGATGGCTAATGGCCTTTTGCAGAGGTACAAGTCATGTCTCGAAGTGACTGGGAACGACAACGAGCATTTAATACACAGCACACTGGTGATATCACTGCGGCCGCGTGGTCACCAAACGGCGGGCTATTAGCCACAACCAGCACAGATCGAAAGTTATGCTTGTGGGATACAAAGACGCAAAAGCTTATTAAAACGTACGACGATATCCGTGCTACAATTATGGCGATGGCATGGCACCCTACAGAGAATATCTTGTCTTATACGAACAACGACGGTGAACTGTATATCCACACCGATTTCGTACCGACAGACTACATTTCAGTACTCGAAAAGACCCTTCAACCAGCTCCTTTCATCCATGATCCCCTTACTGAAACATCGGGCGACGCTACGCGACAGCTCGTCAACGGGTCAAAGGACGGTCTAGTTATGCGTCAAGTAAGGCAAGGCACTCCAGACTCCTTGGCTGATATCCTTGGCTCCGATGCTATGTCTGATATGGGAGATGGCTTCATTGAGGACGACGACGGCGCAGGCTACGCCGAAGAGATTAACGGCTACGGAAAACGTACCAACGGCCATCTAGACGCTATAGCCGGGCCAAACGGTAAGCGCAGAGCGTACGGCCAAGGCTCCTGGAAGCCTCGCATCCACGAGTCATTCCAGCCCGGCAGCACGTTGTGGAGGGGTAACAGGAGGTATCTGTGCCTGAACCTAACAGGCTTTGTGTGGACTGTCAACCAGGAAACGCATCATACTGTAACTGTAGAATTCTA
Source organism: Cenococcum geophilum 1.58 (assembly GCF_001692895.1). Taxonomy (NCBI): domain Eukaryota; kingdom Fungi; phylum Ascomycota; class Dothideomycetes; order Gloniales; family Gloniaceae; genus Cenococcum; species Cenococcum geophilum. Next base: position 1,236,888 of record NW_027137598.1, read on the forward strand.
CGACCGGGAATTCCATCGTGATTTCCACTTTACAGACCCCTTTCTGTACGACAAAGCATGTCTGAACGAAAACGGCACTCTCTTCTCATCTCAGCCCTCCGAAAAAAACCCAGCTATGATATATTACCGCCCACACGAGACCTGGACAACGAGAACGGATTGGCGCACTCAACTTCCTGTTGGAGAGAAAGTCACCGCAATAGCTTTGAGTGACTCCTACGTTGTAGTTACGACATCAGCAAATTACGTCCGCGTTTTCACCCTCTTCGGCGTGCCCTTCCGTGTCTACCGCCAGAAGAGCTCTCCAACAGTAACCTGTGCAGCATGGCGTGACTACGTCCTCACTATCGGCAACGGACCTGTAGGCGGAGACGGCACCTGCCGCCTCCTCTACACGATCGAGAACGTCAAGCGAGACGAAGTATGCCAGAGCGAGGACGTAGTGGCTCTGACCGAAGGCGCAGAGCTTCAAAGCGTGTTTTTTTCCGACAGTGGTGTAAGTCCCTTGCCCTTCCCCCCTTCAGTCTCTCCTCCCTCACATACCTAACACGCCACAGGACCCATACATCTATGACTCAACCGGCGTCCTTCTCACCCTCCTCCACTGGCGCATCCCTTCCCAAGCCCGCTGGGTGCCTCTCCTCGACACACGCCTCCTCTCCCGCCTCGCGAGCGGCCGCAAGCAAGAAAGCTACTGGCCCGTCGCCGTCGCCGCCTCCAAATTCCACTGCATCATCCTGAAAGGCGGCGACCGGCACCCGTACTTCCCACGCCCGCTCCTCACCGACTTCGACTTCCAAGTCCCCATCAGCGGCCTGCGCGCCCCCAAGCGCGCCCCCTCCGCCGCCGCGGACGCCATGGACGACGACGCCGACGCCGACGCCGGCCCCAGCGAACAGACGCGCCTCGAGGAACTCTACATCCGCACCTCGGTCCAGCACACACAACTGTCGTCGACGCTGTCCTTCGTGCGCCCCACCCCCGCCCAGCGCGCGCTGCTGCCGCGTCTGGAGCTCGAGGTCGACAAGGCGCTCCTGCAGCTGCTGGCGCTCGAGTGCCGCGAGGGCGAGGAGCGCGGCATGAGGGCGCTCGAGATCGTGCAGCTGATGCGGGACCGCACGGGCAAGATGCTCGAGGCTGCTGGGAAGGTTGCGGCGCGGTTCGGGAGGGATGTGCTGGGGGAGAAGATTAGAGAGGTGGCGGAGAGGAGGTTGGTTGGGTTGGAGGGGGAGGATGACGAGATGGGGTAGCTTGGTTGGATGTAGAAAATAGCTGTGGGTGAGCATTTTTGGACCGGATTGGTTTCGAGGAGTTGGATGGCGCTGTGGCGGGGTTGGGCCAGGTCAAAGGGTTGGATGGAATGATTGGGTAATGTTAAGGATTGAAAGCATGCATGATATTCAGGAGACAGTACAAATGCATTAACTCGTAAAGCATCCAGAAAGGTATCTTGGCTTGCCACTTAAAGTGTGCATTGCAATTGGTTGAAGTCTAATAGGTTTCTTAGCTTCCGCTGAACAGTACGAAAGGCCTTGAAATGCATGGCACAAGAAGCTCCAAGAGCTCATAAGCAAATTCCAGCATTAAATATAGACGCAAGACCAAAAATAGTCAATTTACTGGATTAGTGAACAGGAAAGAAGTTAACCCTCAATCTTGCTTAATCCTCCCAACAGGTCAAACCACCCACAATCAACAAGTTGCTACAATAGACCAGTTCTATCACTTTACCGCCAAACGTATGCACTCAATTAAGCGAAGCCGGCTAAGGGGACAACCCAGCCCCAACCAATGAGTACACGCATTCAATCGCACAGAACGGGCGACCCAGCAACCCCACCCATTTACGCAATAGCTTAGTACTCGGCCTCAGCACCTTCCTCACCTTCGAGCGAGTCGGCGGCAACCTCCTCGTAGTCGCGCTCCAGCGCGGCCAAGTCCTCGCGGGCCTCGGAGAACTCGCCTTCCTCCATGCCCTCGCCGACATACCAGTGGACGAATGCACGCTTGGAGTACATGAGGTCGAACTTGTGGGAGAGAGCGGACCAGGCCTCAGCGATGGCCGTTGTGTTGGAGAGCATGCAGCTATATTGCATCAGTTAGCACATGATTCTTTTATAGGGTGTCGGAGGGAATGGATTGGATCGAACATACACAGCACGGTTGACCTTGGCCAAATCGCCGTTTGGCACCATCTGTGGTGGTTGGTAGCAGATGCCAATCTTGAAGCCGGTCGGGCACCAGTCGACGAATTGGATTGTGCGCTTCGTCTTCAGGTGGGCAATCGCAACATGGGTATCCTTTGGCACGACATCGCCACGGTATAGCAGGCAGGTAGCCATGTACTTGCCGTTGCGGGGGTCGCACTTGACCATCTGGTTGTTTGGTTCGAAGCAGGCGTTGGTGATCTCCATGACAGAGTTGGCCTCGTGAGCGGCCTTGGCGGCCGAGACAACTGGGGCATAGGCGACGAGAGGAAAGTGGATACGCGGGTAAGGGACGAGGTTGGTCTGGAACTCGTTGAGGTCGACGTTCAGAGAACCGTCAAATCGCAGGGAAGCGGTGATTGAAGAAACGACTAAAAGATAAAAAAAGTTAGCAGGGGGTCAATGCGTTTAACATGAAGGAATCAACCTACCTTGTGCAATGAGACGGTTCAGGTTCTCATAGTTGGGCCGCTCAATCCCCAGATTCCTACGGCAGATATCATATATCGCCTCGTTATCCACCATAAAACTACAATCGGAGTGTTCGAGGGTAGTATGTGTGGTGAGGATGGAGTTGTATGGCTCTACAACTGAAGTAGCGACCTGAGGAGCAGGGTACACGCAGAACTCCAGCTTGCATTTCTTGCCATAATCAACTGATAGGCGCTCCATAAGAAGCGCCCCGAACCCGGAGCCGGTACCACCACCGAAGGAGTGGAAAACGAGGAAACCTTGTAAACCGGAGCAGTTATCGGCGACACGTCGGACCTTGTCCAACACCTGGTCAATGAGCTCCTTCCCAACGGTGTAGTGACCGCGAGCGTAGTTGTTTGATGCATCCTCCTTGCCAGTGATCATGTGCTCTGGGTGGAAAAGGCTTCGGTAGGTGCCGGTTCGGACCTCATCGACAACGTTGGGCTCCAAATCGCAGTAGATGGTTCGGGGGACGTATTTGCCCTGACCTGAGCATGTTTGTTAGTTCTTGCCACGCTGACTTTGTTTTCATGTCACGTTACCCGTCTCGGAGAAAAAAGTGCTGAAGCCATGGTCATCGTCGGCAGCTTTGCGCTCTTCGGTGAGATAACCGTCGGGCTAAAAAAGTTCACAATGTTAACTAGAGGAGCTCAATCAGCTTGAGCAAGGTGAGTTGCTTACCTGAATGCCGTGTTCGAGGCAGTAAAGCTGTATACAGATTTCTAATCAGTCTTTGCTCCACCTTAGGCATCAACAAGATTTCCCCTTCCGACGCTGGAAATGTAAAGCCCTGGAAAAGGAGAATTCTGGTCAGAAACTCACCTCCCAGCATGAATTTGCAATCTGGCAACCAGCTTGGCCGACTATACGCGTGAAAAGTCAGTATCAACATAGGTATTGGGTGCATGCTGTTGGAGGTGGTCAGGGCGCGCGCGCGTTGTGGGGTCATACCGTTCAAGCTGATGACTTCTCTCATGTTTGCGGTTGGTAGAAGGATTCAGTAGAGTGTTTGGATATGGATTCGGGTAGTAGTAGAATCGAATGGGTTGGTGGGGTGGAGGATGTAGCGGGGACGGGATGTCGGTAGGGAAGGAGAGATGTTGTGGGATGTTTTGTTGTGCAGGGACCAAAAGACCAACGAACCGACGCCAGCAACGCTTGGACCAGGGGCTTTTCGGAAATTGTCCCGCAAATTCATTTTAAATGTCCTCGTCAATGTCAACTTGCTGCAGCCTGCACGTCCACACGCCCACACGCCCACACGTCCACCATGATACCGTGAATCAATCCGTGAATCAATCAATCAATATTGGCGCCCTCCCCTTGCCCATGCTACAATCACTACTACGATTTCCCCTGGAGCCATGATTGCAGCTGTTTCTAATATCATTGAATAAATATCTATCCACGCCGAAGATGAGCGCCATCCCTTGGTTGGTCTTTCTTGTCGCACTCATCATCACGGTGAATGCGAACACCGAAAAGCTCATCTTTCTCGGCCCCAGTGCTATCACTATTCCTAATGTCCACCCAGGCCTGGATGACCTCCGTCTAGACACTCTATCGCCCACCGGGCAACATATCCTGGAGACACAGCTGTCTGTAGAGTTCCCTACAGAAGCAGAGCCTCGTGGTGTGCAATCCTGGTACCTGATCGAAGGATTACAGGAAGGCCGCAGGTACGAGCTGAGGATTTGCTGGGTTGCCACTGTAAGCAAGATAATTATTTGCTTGTCTGTCATTCCATGCGAGCTGCCGCCTACTTTACCGAATTGTCTTTGTTTGTTCAATTCTTGCCGCAGTTTGGCTAACCAACCAAAGCAACCTACAAAGTTTTGGCTTGACGTCCACCAAATCACCGAAGTATTTGAGACCCCTCTCCTCGTATCCTCGCTGGCTGCCTACTCTAAACGACGTCAAGATCTCGGCTTGAAGGACCCAGAATACACCGAGGCATACTCCTCTACATCATCAAAATCTGCATTGTTCTTACAGATACACTCAGCTGCAGACTTTTTCTCTTCAAATCGGACGTTGATGGAATTCCCGCCAGCGGTTGACGTGGATATCAGTGCGTAATTTATGCTCCCATCATTTCATACTTTTCGCTTATATTGACCCAGTTCTTGATCCATACCTCTTCAATATATTCCCAAGATCTCTTGGCCCAACCGCCATATACATCGCTATACTTGCTGTTGGGAGCTGGTTTCTTTCTGGAGTCATACACACGTGGCTAAGCAGCATCGAAGCAACGCCTAAACCACACACCGATTGAGCGGTTTCTATATTCATGATACCCCATTTCCAAACTCTTTAGATATTCCTCACCCTTTAGTCGCCCTCGGCATCTAGCCTTGTTGTTTCACCTATCCTGTCTAATTCCCAATACATCCCACTACGAAGATGAGCCCTCCTACAGCTCCACATACCGACCTATCCACTCTCCCTGCCGAGCTACTTCTCTACATAATTGAAGACTTACGCCCTGATGATTATGTCACCTTCGCCCTCGCTGCGTATCCTCTGCTGCGCCGCCACGGCCTTGTGCCGCCGCTCAGCAATACCATGTTCCAGCAACTAGTAAATCAAGCTCCTGGACCGACCATTTTCCCGCGCTGGCCGTTTCCCATAGAGTTGACGGACCAAATACTGGGCTATCTAAGCCCACAGGACATGATTTGGTTCATTTTCACGCACCGGCATCTGTTTGCGTCGTATATCAGGAATTTGAGTCCGGCGACGGTGGAAGGATTAAGGAGGGCATGTTTACCGGATTGAGCGGATGATTTAGTCGTAGTGAAGACCCAGTGCACTCGTACGAGGATCTAGTTTCTAAGCAGAAAACAACCTTCAGATGCTGAAACAAGGGGACAGTCCAAAAGGCCTTCGAATAGAGTCGTCACGGACGGATAAGCCCCTCAGCAATCTTCTAGGTCCCATTCTTCCGTCGTAGGACGTACTTTTAAGGACCTCAAGATGTTTAGAGGGCCCAGGCCTGCAAGCCATGGGCTGCGGCTTATCAGTCAATATGCCCATCGAGCTAAATCAGCTCGTCGTGTAGGATATTGACGGACTAAGCTCTTTTCAAGGCAGAACAGTTTCTCCAAGTCATCTATTTAGCTGAAGCCTCCTATGCCTTACCCGTTGCGTGCATGCCAAGCATCGTGAGCTACCCTTCACCTAGGCCCATTGAATCACTCCCGGCCCTCTCGATCCACAACTGTCTAGTTTCGTACGGTGTCTACCTTTCCACTCACACGGCCCAACAACAGAACATTTCACTCAGAATAGATCGAATGGAATGAACTAACTCTTCGAGTTCCGAGAAACCACACTTTGGCACATATTACACGCTCTAAGCGCTTGCCAGCATAACATACAATGCCCCTGCTCTGCCCTGCAAGCGACTCACTACTTCTCCCAAACACGGCCCGGCATCAGCATCAACAGTCAAATCTCCTCACATCTCACAGCACATCAAAAACCGCCCAATATCTCCCCCTAGCACTCTTAAGAGAGCCAGATATACAGAACATAACGTATTTCGTGTGCATCGATCCAGTATCATCCCCTTTCATGAAAACAAACAAAAACCAGCTCAAATCCATCTCAACACCATCGCCCGCCCGTCCGTCCGCCCGCTCAGCCAACGCAGTTTAGGCTCGTCACCCAAGAAACCCCCCCCCCCCCCCCCCCCCCCCCCCCCCCCCCCACCCCCCCAACCCCCCCCCCCCCCCCCCCCCCCCCCCCCCAAACGGGTTTGAGCCCCCCCCCCCAAAACCCCCCCCCCCCCCCACCGCAGTTCCATCACTCCCAGACCCTTAAGCCCCCCAGATCACCGCGCCGCCTACCACCCCGGCTGCGGCGGCGCCTGCGTCGTCGCGCCGTGCCCGCCGCCATATTGTCCCCCAGACGCGCTATGCGGCTGCCCGTAGCCGCCCTGGCCATACTGCTCGTGCGAGGGCGGGCCGCCGTGCGTCGGCGCACCACCGTGCTGCTGCCCATACGGCGGCTGGCCTTGCGCGCCGGGGTACTGGCCCTGGCCCGTCGGCGGGGGCGGGTACTGGCCCGGCGTGCTGCTGGCGGAAGGCGGAGGCGGGTACTGCGTGTGGCCGCCGCTGGAGGGAGGCGGCGGGTATTGGTTGTATCCGCCTGAGGGCGGCGGCGGGTACTGGTTGTGCCCGCTGCTCGGTGGCGGGTATTGGCCTGGGGTGTGCGCTTGGCCTTGTGGGCTGCCGTAGGATGCGGGTATGGGCGCGGGTTGGTACCCGCCTTGGCCGTGCTGGCCTTGCTGGCCGTATGGGTCATGGCCTCCGTAAGACGGGTTCTGGCCGTAGTTTCCGGGCTGCTGTTGGTGTTGGGTAGGAGCGCCGTAGGAGGGCTGGCCGTGCTGGCCTGGCGGCTGGTATTGGCCAGGTGTAGGGCTGCCACCGTACTGACCTGGTGGCGATGGAGCGTGCTGGCCATGCTGGCTAGATGGGTTGTACTGGCCCGGTGTTGAAGCAGCGCCATGTTGGCTAGGCGCGCCATACTGGCCAGTTGTTGAAGGACTGCCGTGTTGGTTTGAAGGCTTGTATGCCGTTGGTGGTGCTTGGCCCGTGTAGGTGCTGCTAGAGGCTGAACCACCGCCGTGGCTATAGCCATAGTCGTTTGGCTTCGAATGCTTGTTGGCTTATTAGAATCCGGAACTCTTAAAATACGGTTAGACAGTACTCACAGAGCCTCCATGAGATCCTCCCAGTACACCTCCCAGCAAACCTCCCAATCCACCCTGTCCGTGGCTTCCTCCTCCACCATGCCCACCAGAATGCTGACTGCTAGGCTTACCGCTGTTTAGAAGACTTCCAGCGAGCTGTCCAACAAGACCTCCACCGCCGCTTTGGCCATGTCCTCCGCCACCGCCGTGAGACTGACTGCCTCCTCCAAGGAGAGACGAAGCAATTCCGCCAAGGCCAGACTGTTGACCATGGCTGCCGCTGTGTTTTCCGCCCTGGCCGGTAAGCATGTTGATGGCCATGCCCTAATTCTATCAGCACATGCTATACTCGATATTGGTCTCTGAATCAAACGTACGCCCAGACCCCCACTCCGTTCTCCGGTTTGTCCATCCACGCCCCGCGTGCCCTCACCCTCTTGCATACCATGCTGCCCTTCCTGGGGCTTGTCATAAGGACCGGCTTGCGCAGGTGTCCCTGCAGGTGACACCGTAGACGGCGCAGGGTCGGCTGGGATGTCCCATTGTGAATGACCGGTGCTGATCTGAACGTAGTAATATTTGCGCGAGCTAATCCTCGAGTGAGCAAAACGTTGGTAATCCTTGACAGCGGGTTTTTGAAATAACATAGGCAAAAAGGTACAGGAACCTTGGGGAAACCCACCTACCATCCCACTGAGCTATCCAGCCAGCGGGTAATTTAGGTAGAGTTGGATCCGTTGGGCCCGCATCCGGCGATAGAGGTGGTTGCGGAGGTGTAGGGTGCTCAGCCATCGTTTGGCGGGGTGATGCTGTAAGAGGATTCAAGCCTATGAAAAGTGCTGAAGTGTGTGGCTAGAGATGAGGTTATAAGGTGTCGAGAAAGGTTGATGAAGAAAGCCTAGGGAAAAGTAATTTGCGATTCCCTGTCAGAGTGCGTACGCAGAGGCTGTGTTTGACGTTGTCTTACGGACCTGCATACTTGTTTGAGCTGAGATTAACCCCACAACACTATATAGCTCATGTGGGCTGTGCGATGTGGCGTCTCGGCTTCGCATCTGATACTGCAAGCAACCCACGCAAAGCGAACATGTTGGGAGAGCATCAAGATTTCAGGCTTCCGTGCACGCGTACTTTTCTTTAAAATAATTAACATTAAAGGCTCCCTGATGCCGTCGGACTCTCCATGGATACCATTGAGACCTTCTCAATGTGATCTCTAGGACAACCAGCTAAGAATACATAGTATACATGGATTCTAAATATTCATGACTTCGCCCCGAGACACCAATCCCATACATAGTGTCTCCCACGCCGCATTCATAAAAGTACCATCATAACAAAAAGCCTACCATGCGTATCCGTCGTTTTCAATGTCGTCATTGCCGTCCCAGTCCTCATCGCCACTAACCTCTGAATCCAAGAAGTCATTCTCATTGAAGAGCTCCTCTCGGGGTCGAAGGTTGTCGATGCGAATGTCCACCACTCGGCACTTACCCTGAACAAACCTTTCATCGACACTCTCTTCCTTCCAATCATCTGTCTCATCATCTGAAGCTTCCTCACTTGAGCCCTCAGAAGCTTTACGACGTGAGCGGAGGCGACGTTTCCCCCAGATTTCCGCAGATTCTGTGTTCTCGGTATCATCGGATGCAGTCACTCGACTTTGTCGCTGAAGGTTGCGCCTATTCGCAATAAGCACATCGCTGTCTTCATTCTCATCGCTCCGGCTGCTCAACCCTTCATTCCTAGACGGTCCAGCGGTTAGATTTTCGTTGCTATATATAGTATGTGCTTTCGTGCAGAGATCCATTGAGGAGCCAGTAGGACCGGAGCCCAGAACTTGCGATTCTTTCCACTCTCTGAAAGCGCGAAGGGAGGCGAGATGGGGGTTCGGTGGTGCACACTTGCGCAGAAACACCCGCTGAAAGCGACCAATCCACTCATCTCTGAATGCCGCTCGCTCACGCCAGTTAATATTGATAATGGCCTTAATCACGAGCTCTCGAAGCTCAGGCAGCTCGTCAGCGGAGTCGATGAGAGACCCAAAAAATGTCTTCGCTGCCCCCAAAGTCCATTTCCGTAGGTACGCCATTTCTAGTGTACGTAGAGTGGAAGGCCAACTCGGTATTTCTTCCTCTTCGAGTAGATCCACATATTTCTCTGAGTCGTAATGCGTAGAGAGAGTGTTATAGTAATTAAGATCTATCCTCAAAGTCTCCAATCGAGGGCATGAACGTTTAAGGTCAGGTAGAAAAGAGATACCCAGAGCCTGATTGTGATTCAAGATCAGCTCTTCCAGCCGACTACCATGGGTGATCAAGAATGCTTGAAGAACCTCTGAAGTAAGCGAGTCGCAGTTAACGATGCCAAGATTGACGAGGTTATTCGGAAGGAGTGGAAGAAGGTCTTGATTCACAAAGGACGAGGATTCGAAGGTCAAGCTTCTCAGTCTAGGGAGAACAGCGAGCGCAGACGCGAGAAGTTCTTCAGGTGTAGGACCGTCATTACACTCCCGTTTTGCCAAGTGAGAGTAATTCGTGAGAAAAATTTCTTCCAAGCTCTGAAACGACCGATCTTCGTGGACCTCTTTCATCCAAAGCGGACCTTTGGAACATAGAGAAGAGTTCCACCTCCAACTTTTGAGGTGCAGTCCACCCTGCCGTAGCGCCTCGAAAAGCTCGTCCGGATAGCGCCAGCGGAGAGGCTTCGTACGTTTGCGATATGGTGGCCTATCAAGCGGATCAAAGATGTCGATTTCTCTAAGCGTAACCAGAGCCTTAACCAGTGCTCCGAGTTCGATGTCACCCGGGCCAGGTGCCGTCAAAGCAGCTATCTTGGTAGCATCTAGCTCCAGTCGCTTAACCATGACGTTATAATCTTCCTTGTGGCCCGCCCTAGGCTCAAGTAAAAGTTGTAACAGTTTGGTTCTACGAGATTTTTCGGGAGCATATATTGGAGGGTTTCGATAGAGCGCGGTAAGTGCGGGCTTAGAAAAGTTCACGCACATGCGAGCCATGCTAAGAAGCCATGGCACGGATGGAGTTTGTACTAGATTCTCATCGTGAAGAGGGTGGGATGCGTATACGAAGATTTGAAGTAAGACGTGGTATGGCAAAGAAGCCCATGGAGGTATATGGCCATCGCTGGCGATGGATTGTGACTTTGGCTTCGGAGAAGATTTCGCGGATACGGCTATTTATATGGCAATTAATACTGCACATAGAGATAGCGAGTAAGTCGCATGGGCCTTACGTTTTACCGGCCCACGTGAGCGAGTTGGCCGCCCTCTCTGACGTCCCCTAGGTACTCTTGTTTGTGAGGCAGATGGTGTCATTTTTTGGCGCTTTACTCTCTGTGGCGGAGACCCTTCCTCTTCTTCGAAATCCTCATCCATATCTTCATCGGAGCTAAGTTCTTTGTAGGATACGATGCGATTCCGGCGCGATCGCGAGGATACTTGAGGGCGTGAAGGGCTTCGGTTGAATGCGCGATGGGGTGCGCGGTTGGATGCGCGATGGGATGCGCGGTTGGGTGCGCGGTCGGATCGCCTCTGAGGGACAACTATATTCTTGACTACCTCGACATCTCCTCTGGAGTCATCTGAAGAGCTGTCGTCGGTGCTAAGCTCTCGGTAGGATACAGGAGCCCGCTTGCGCTTCACACTGCGACCCGCCATAGCAGCGTTGCATGCAGCTAGGAGAGTAGTAGAAAGGAACGGAGGGCGGCAATATGGCTTAGTAGAAACGGCCTGAAAGGAGTGACTAGTTTGCGCGTAGCATAGGTAGTGCGACTCGAGCTGGAGCGCCTCATGGATACAATAAAACGACAAAGAAAGCGCCGCCTGAAAACGAAGGAGATGGTGATAAAAGTCAGTGACGAAGGGGCGCCAAGGTTCCCTGTCGGAACGGAGTGTCGGACCGAGACAGGGCTAAACTGCATTGGGGGTTCAAAGCAGCTCAAGCCTCCGTTGAGGGCCCAAACAGAGTGAGAGAGCCCTTGTCATATTGTTTCCGCCACATAAGACGCGGCGCAGCTTCCCTTACCCACGCCCACTGTCCTTTGTCTTCTTTGTTCTCTTCTCTGTTTATTCATCTTGTACATCTCTCTCCTTGTGCGCGCGACTTAGCTGAAGACCGCTTGGCGCCGATCGCTACTCCTTTTTTCGCGCTGCCGTATTCTTGACAATTGCAGCGGCGGGCAACGTCAGTCTGACTGATATCGAGTCTTTGGCTTTGGCCTGTGGTGGGCGCGCAGTTGTGGCGGATTCATTCTTCACTCTCTCATTTCGCCTGGGGAGGTTAATTTTTCCTCCATTTCAGCTTGGGTCGTGATAATTGCGCACATGCCACCTGAGGAACCTTGAGGACACCGCAATTGAACGTCGGGGTGGGAATGGTGGTTGCATTGGTCGTGAAAGGCTTCAAAGTGGTTGGTTGAGGAGGAGCCTCATTGCGCCGATTTGTCCGCCAGCTCCTGGACGCGGTCTCATCCCCTAGGTTGAGGTTCTGGCCGTGGCCCGCCATCTCCGCATCACGAACCTACTTTGCGCTATTTTAATTACTCGCGTCATGACCTTCCCCAAGCCGGAGGCAAATCAACAAGTTTCTAGTCTCCTCATTCTGACCAGGAACCAGCCATACGCGTTGCTAGCCCAGCCTTCGAGAGAGCGATAGCATGGTGAATACGCAAGGTTCTGAGTTGAAAAAATTTATCGGAAACACGTGCCTATACCTAAATTTCAACGCGACCAGGCAACGAACGTTTCTAACACGAAACATCAAAAAAGTGCTCGATCATCACAAGCGGGCTCTGGACAAGTCGGATCCTTTCACTGTCAGCAACGGCATCCAAGCCGAGAGTATTGATCAGCCGACTTGGAAATTCCCCTCCAAAGACATGCTGGAAAAACTCTCTAAAAAGAAGAATGCGGTGCTGAACGTCTTCGTTAAAGGCTTGAAGTATACGGACGAAGATGTTAACCAGTCTAATTCTGCTGAATCCCCCACAAGGAAAAGAATCATATTGTTGAAGACGCCCTGTCAAGTGGAATTGTGGGTTTGGTCACCCCAGGAGGGCGATATCATATTCCGTGATTCTCACGAGGCCAAGATCACTGTGTATCGAAATGCCCAAGGCCAGAAAGCTTACGACATAGTCGTAGAGCCTTTCCGCGTCGAAATAGCGAAGCTATTTGTGACCATACAGAAAGGACATCGCTGGAAGAAAACTATTGCTCCGGAATACGATGCCAATATAAGCATCGCTTTCTTAAACAGTGAAGATGCGGCCGATTTGCTTTCTCATCTACATCCAAAGAAGGCATCGCTGAGTAATGATCGCTCAATGTCACGTCTAACCGCAAAATGGAGCGACCTGCCAAAATGCCCTCCAAGTGGGCAGCTCCTTCCGTTGACTCGAAAAGTCGACAACAAAACGAAAAAGCTTCCTTTTGGCATCGAAGTCGACATGGGCTGGATCAGGAGCAAAGATTCAATGCTCAAATCATATAACCGAGCTTTACGTGCCACACGCGCGAATCAATTACCTTCGCCTGTGTCGGAAACAAGACCTCTCGATCAAATTCTTCGAGTTACATACGTATTCAAAGATGGCCTTTCCACCAAGACCATAATTATCGATGGTGCTTTATGTCCCATGTGTCATCGTAAAGATTGCGGCTCGCTCGATATGCTTCATTTTCACCTCAACACCGTTCACGACCTGTTTAAATTCAAAGTGGAAAAGAAGGAAAAGGAGCTTGATACTGCGATACGTGTCGACGCCCATTTTGAGTGCGACTTGTCTGACCGCTATGAGGACCTACGAGCGAGTCATCATGTGCCAGATGTGCGTGATTTGAGCTGGATAGCCCCAGCCAACAAAATATTCAATCTGGCCAAATACTTAGACGGTGATGATGAATGGGTGGCGGCCGGCTCCTCCGAAAAACGAAAGACGGCGCCTCCAAAAACTACTATTGCAAACATTCCGATTGTGAAGCCCAAAGCGCCTGAATCGATTGTCAAGATGCCAATAGCGAGGAGAAAACAACACAGGGTTCCTCGTGCTCCCTCAGGCATAACATTCTTCAGAACACTTTCGAAGCGAGCTCTAGTTGAGAACGAATGCGTGAGCGAGAGCGACGACGACGTTGACATGTCATGGCTTAAGCTCAGAAGAAATGGAGCTGCGAGCGATTCAGACACACCAGAACCTACAAAGGCCTTCATGAAAAGGTTCGATGACTTCATCCAAGACGAGAGATTGTCTGGAGACATCCATGCGGGTGATGCCCTTGTTCGATTTGCTTATCAAAACCCTGTATGGGTGCGACAGCCTAGTGTAGCTTCAGAATTCATGAAGAAAGCGGCAGAGTTCCGCAGCGACAGAATTATAACCGAAGCTGTTTACAACCACTGTGCGAAATTTGTGCAGGGAAAGACAATCGAGATTGACGAAAAAGATCTCCGGAACGGGAAGAAAGGCGTCCATTCTACACCTCCACAGACTCCTACATCTTCGATTGGTGGAAGTGTGAATGGGACCGCGAAAATAACACCTGGCAAGAGACGCAAATATGTCCCCGGGGGTCCAGGAGGCGGCGGGAGGTACATTGAAATCGATATTGTGGAAAGTGGGAGAGGAAAGGGTAAAACCCACAAAACTCCACTGAAGAAAGATAACGATGGAGACACTGAAATGCACGATATGTCCAATTTCTCTTTCAGTAGTCGCCCAACTGAAAAAGAGGCCAAAATTGAAAGCAATGTGGATTGGGAAGCAGCCATAAACGACCGTTGCATTTGTGGCGAGAAGGCCGAATCGGTGGATAATATACAGAAAGTGTTATGGTGCGAAAGTCCCGTAAGTTCAACCTCAACCTCATTTATTTGCGCCCATGACTAATCATACTAACTCTTTCAGGACTGCATCCGGCATTGCTTCCATCTTTCATGCGTGGGCTTGCAACAGCGAACGGCAGAATGGCAATGCGAGGATTGCCGATCCAGCCAAAATGAGTGACAAGGTTTCAATCGCTTGGTGTAACATTGCCGGGGGTCTTTAGAGACGAACTTTGCTTGTACGTCTATTTTAGTCATTCTGCTCGAAAATTTAGCATAAACATTGTGGAGAACTTCAAAATATCTGCCACAAAGATGCGGAGCTAGTCTTACCACATTTAAATTCTGCATCGTCATGGGAGGGGGGAGATGAGGTTTGGCGTTTTTTTATAGGACTGCTACCCTTTCTCATTCATTTTACTTTCACTATCAGCATGCTCTGGCGTTTGTCCGGGGTATATACCACTTGTACTATCATTTTCACGGGAGGCGGTCTGTTTTGCATTTCTCGCATAAAGAAATTAAGCTCTCAAAACAAGGCGTGATGCCACTGTCGACAACAAATTTATCTAGGCACTGCATCAACTGCGCATGGATATAATGGCTTCAACACCAGGGGTACTAAGATTCAATTGTCAAAGTGTGTGATATACAGAGCAGATAGTATGGATGCACTAGATCCTAGGAATACGGTTACGCCTTACACATAAGTCGGTCGTTTGAGAATCTTTCTGTATCGCACTTTCTCAAAAACTCTTGAAACTTAAAATCGCCCCATCAGACTGCAAGCAATAAATCAAAGACAAGGACGTTTGTAGGATGCTAATGAGCGTCTTTTCTAATGCTACTAGTCTGCAGTTCTACGCTTTCTTCGATCTTGAATCTCCGAATAATGATTGCACGGCAAGATACACGAAACTACGCGGTAAACGATGCAGTGGGTAGGAAAGGGAGGAGCTGTCTACATGAACGGCAGGAACGTAAATATAAGAGGACCGTCTGTCTTTCTGCTTCTCTTTACTCTCTACTATTGCACATTACTTCCGCCACATAGCCGCATTATTCAAACAATCAACTATCAATCCCCACCGAAAATTAAGCTAAGATGAAGCCCGCCAATCCAATTATTGCTTTCCTCACCCTTCCTCTCCTCTCTCTCGCTGCTTCCAGTAGAGAAACGCCTGGATTCCTCATTAAAACCCGCACCAAGCCCGTTAGCCGCATGAACCGGTCCCCGCCATCCCACCTTAACAATCTCTACTTGGGCGGTATGCACGCTGGTCCCGCGGTCGATATTGCAATCTTCTTCAGTGATCCAATCCACGCTGCTTATGGCCACCTCAACGGCACAAGGTTGGAATTCAACTGGCCCTGCTAAACGTAGTACATACCGTTTTACTACGATGACCATTCTTGATGGGATAAGATACGCGTTCGCGCGACATCGCATACCTCTCAGCAGTCTAAGGGGTGGGAAACCAGAAGATACAACGGAGCGGACGTGCTTGTGAATAAGGAAAAAGCTATGGGCTGGCTTGGTGAGCTTCAGATCTTTCGTCAGCTTTGCTGTCCAAAAGGGTTATTTTGCTAATTTATATCATTGCCGAAAAATCTGCGACTGGTGGAGAGGAACACCGCAGTTGTTATACAGGCATTAGAAATCCTGGGCTGTTCATGACTGCCTCCGGCACCTAGCAATCGTGCAGACGTCGACATTATTGTCGTTTGGACTAGCCTAACGCCTGATACCAGCCCACGAGGCGCGCTGAGATCTGGAGCAGATGGGAGATGCTAAGAATACTGAATGGTAATGCCGGCGTTCATGGATATCCGCGTTTCGGTGCGTGAGGACGAGGGGGGGATTTCGTAGCATTACTCACAACGGTAGTGGGATGACGGACAAGTGTGCCTATAGAGGAAGCATTCGTCTTCCTATTAATAAAAATCTGTCGACCTGAATCAGGCTGTCTTGCCACCCGACTCAGTTACCCACCCCTTGACTCAGTCACCTACCCCCTGTTTGACTCGATCACCTACCCCCTATACGCACCCCCCCGGTGCCTGCACCTACATCATGTATATATGGTCTCTTCTTCATAGATCAATCTACACGTGTTCTACCGTTCGACAAAATCGAACCTTTCATTGGCCATGAATTATATTTTATCTCAGTTCAAGTACAGAAGGGCCGTTCTGTTCAAAGAAGGTATAGTTGAGAAGTCATCCATATATGTCCCATATGACTCTATAAAACAAAAGCAGCTCTCTAGGCGACAAATTACAATAGGATATGAGCTCAAGCCACCCGGGCACTCCCTTGCCGGTCACCACACATGAGCCGTGCATGGGTCTTGACATATAACCTGACCCGACTAATAGACGTGTTTCAATGCTAGACTTTTATTCATTCCCGATTCCTCACTCTTCTTCCAACCATCACTCTACTTTCCATCGTAGTTCAAGAACATAGCATAAATTAAGGTAGGAAAATGCAGAGTTGTACTTACGTGACACTCTCATTTCAACCGAACTCCAAAACAACAGCTTACTCTCAGCCACCATAAACATTCTAATCCCCGCTTTGTATTTTTTTCTGCTGACTGCTTTTCGTTTGTTCCCTTCTCTCTCTTTATTATTTCCCTAGGAATATCATTTAAATGCTATGAAAAGAGACGAGTGACCTACAGAGAATATTGGTAGAAATTAATGACGTGGAATGGGGCTTGGGGACCACCGCATTCAGTCCCGAACTGCTGTTGCTCGGATACACTACAAGTCTTCGCAGCATACCGCAAGCCCTACTTCAATATCTACAACCACTATGCCTACAAAATCACATGAACTTCCTCGGATCCAACGTCCTTAAATCCGCGCTCTTCGCCGCGCCCTCCCATACAATCTCGGCCAAACACTTCCCCGTCGCTGGCGCATTTTGAATACCCCAGCACGTGTGCCCGGCGCCAATCAGCAGCCCCTTCACGCCCGTCTCGCCTATCATGGGCCCCCCACCTCGCGACACGTTCGGCAAATAGCACGCCTGGCGCGCCGTGACCTCGCCGTCGCGGAGCTCGTCGCTGACGGCGCTGACCTGGTCGACGATGTCCTGGCAGCGGGCCTCGTCGACCTGCACGAGCGCGGTCGAGGCGGGCAACGGGATCAGCGTGTCGCCCTCGCCGCACGCGTACACTTCGTTGTTGGGGCGGGCGTAGATCTCGGGCGTCACGGTCCTCGCCGAGCCGCGCTTGCTCTTGCCCTCGGTTTGTGAGAGCGTGATGCTGGTGAAGAGAGTGTAGGCAGACACGGGCCGCGAGGGCCGGATCGTGACGCTGTGGGCGCGGAGGGCAGAGATCGGCGCGGAAGGGTAAATCGTCCTGGTCCAGGGCCCTGCGGTCAAGATGACGGTGTCTGTGTTCAGTGTGTGAGCCTCGCCGTCATGAGAGGTGTAGGAGACGGACTCGGCGGCGCCGGAAGAGTGATTTATGCTCGTGGCAGAGCCGAGGACGATTTTAACGCCTTCCTCTTCTGCAAGCGCGGCCATGGACGTGGTAAACTGGTACGGATGCACTTGCGCGGTGGTGGATGGGTCGCCCATTTCTTCGTAGGCTCGGACGCCTTCTGCTACGACCCAATCGAGATCTTTGGGCACTCCTGCTGCTCGGAGCAGTCCAATGGCTTCCTGTGTTCGTTTTTGCAGGGAGACAGCTTCGCCTTCTTTTTTTGCGGATCCGCTAGTTGGAGCTCTTCCTCGTGCTTCTAGCTGTCCGCAATGCACCGCGCGGTATCCCCACCTTTCAGCTCCGCCATGCTTATCAGCCAGCTATTCCATACCATTGAATCAGCAATAGTTCGGTGGCGAAACGACAGTAGACCCACCTCTTTATGAAGCCTATAGCTGAGAGGAACAATACAACTCGGATACGCCCATAGCGCAAGTAGCCCACCTGCCTTACCGGACGCCCCTCCTGCTATCCGCGTGGCCTCTAAAAGGGTGATTGCATGTGTGGCGGGGTTGAACTTGGGATGGTGTGAGAGGAAGTACGCAGTCGTGGACCCGATTATTCCGCCACCTGGAGAGTCGTCAGCGATTGCGGACGAGTGTTGAGAGCACGAATCCTTTCAAGGGCGGACCTATGATTACAATATTCCTCTTCTCAGCCTGAGCCGACATTTCTAGAGCATGTGATGTTACAGTCATACGAGAGATGCAATGAATGCGGGTCTTAATTTATCGATAGCTATCTACAAACCTCGGCCTCGCGACGTCATTGCAGCTCAACACGAAGTTTTGACGACGTACAAGGCGGCACTTTCGGAGTCAGTAAAGCATCAAGATTCCAGCGCCACTTCTTCAAAAATAAATATCTTGAATCCAAGGCACCAAATACTCAGAAAAGCGATGCCACTCTCACCATGNCTCGACTTAATCATACTGCCTTTCTCACATTTTAATAAGGGCCATACCTAAATGTACAATTTGTATTTATATCAGCTCTGTGATAACGAGGAATTCTAGATGCGTAGCATGCCAATAGATTGCGATTTCAGGGGCTGCGCGAGACTGGTAGTCTGCACCTTAAGTGATTGTGCTGTAGTTGTTACCTCTCCTCACTACATCTCCAAGATGAATTCTATTATTGCCCCAAATGGGAGACGAGTCTCTTTTTTGATGTCAATATAAATGACCTAAGGCCTATGATAGGTTGGTGCCGCTTACGATCCTGCTCCGCGTGAGGTGGAGCAATAAGAGAGAAAACTCCTAGGATAAATAAACATCGGGGTTCTGATTGCACGTGTGCCTTGTTCTATCTCGGCTTTGTTATGGACGGCATGAACGATCATCTCAAGATCGAATTTAAGGATAAGATGATTTGGCCGCTAGAAATCCGTCGGTTCAATGCAAAATCTCCGCCGCCGGCTTTACGTGATTATCTTTTCGTTGAGCTCAAAGATCTCCCTTTGACAACATGGGGTGTCTTAATACACCTGGTCCTTGCCATATTGGAGCATTTTGCTTGCGAGTTCACCACAGATCACGCATGCTAACTCTAAAGCACTATTCCCCGCTTAAGGAACAATATGCCGCCTTATCTCGGACTTGGTCATACGAGATGAACTCTGTGTGCAGATATTATCCATCGTTTCTGCTAGACCTCATTCCATCCGTGCTTCCAGAATTCGCTGGAGAGGGCAAGAAAGTTTTCAAAAGCATCAGATGATAAGGGGAATCATATTCTGGTGGACAAAGAGTACCACCAGAGTCATCGATTAGGGATGTGCACAGACTGCTCTAGAAGCTCTTGTATTCAACTCGCCTGTAGCATTGTTATTGGTCTCAGACTTTTATGATGATGCACACTCCTTAGGAAATGACGAGACGGTTTTTGCTGGGATATTTGAAGGGAAAGGGTAACTGCATAGAGCGGGGATCGTGCGAAAAGGTTGATTGCAGTATTGACTTGCATTCTGCTGTATATATAATCTTACTGACTGGAGCGGATCTGTGGCGTTGATGTTGCGCTGGAACGGGTCAATTAGGGGTAAGTTGCGATGCAGCACTATTGTGGTGATAATAGTCCTCAACCTCTGCTCTCAAAGGTTTCAATACGGAAACTATACTATCTTGAGACGTGAGTTTCTCCGCTGAAGTAATCTGAGCCTGGCTTGGCTGTTTCCTAAACAGGGTCGCAACTACCTAGACAAACAAGGAGTCTATAGAGAAGGGTGTAGTAGGGAAAATTGTGCGGCTATTCCTCAATCTCTAAAGATATAATGAGAAGATAGCTGCCTAAAACTGAGCTAGATTTTCTGTTAACAACTTTATAGGATAATTGGACTGTGAGGTACAGAGGACTAAGTTACTGAATTACAAAAGTGCATAGGACTATATTCATGTTTGTCCTAGACACGGTTTAGACAGAAAAAAGAACAGCATTTGAACCAGTCAACCCAGTCTTCTCGCAGCCAGCAATTTTTGGTCTTGAAAGCAAGAAAACCTTGGAGAGTGGAATTAGAAGTCCCCTCCATCAAAATCACCACCGTCATCTCCGCCGAAGCCGCCATCGTCACCTCCCTCAAGCGCCTCCCCGATAAGAACTCCTCCAAGAAGACCACCACCAACACCCAACGCTGCAGCTGTTCCGACACCCATGCCAGATTTCTTGGGGGGACCATATTGTTGTTGTGGAGGATAGCCTTGATAATATCCTTGCTGTGGCGGATAGCCGCCGTACTGGCCTTGAGGAGGTCCTCCGTAGTATTGCTGCTGTGGAGGGTATCCATCGTATTGCGGTTTAGAGTGAGAGCTCTTGTCAAGCAGCTTTCTGAGAAAACCGCCCTTTGCCTTGCTCTTATCTTCAGGAAGTGGCGAGCCCCCTAGCATTGGCGAGCCCGTCGGGGTATATCCAGGTTGTCCATACCCAGCCGGCTGTCCGTACGCTGCCTGTTGCTGGTAATATGAGTCCGAGGCGCCCCGACTAGTGGGACGGCCCTGAGCTCGTACGTTTTCCTCTTCTTGAAGCTGGCGTGCCAGACGCTCGTCCTCGCTTATATCATGNGACAACCCCGCCCCGCCGGTCGCGGATGCGTACGGGTTATTCGAAGAGAAGCCACTCTTTTCAGCTTCGACTGGTTTGGCGTCTCCGTGACTGTATAATGGTGGTGGACCCGCAGGAGCCTCTTCATCAGGAGCATATATCGGTTCTGTCGGTTTGTCCCATTGCGGCTTCTTGGTGTAGATGTTCACATAGAACCATTCCTTGTACTGGTCTGCGATACGCGAATCAGTTACGAGCTCGGGTGACGCGGAAAAATAGGCACTCACCATTCCAGACTGCTTTGTATCCTGCTGGTACCTTAGGTGGAGGAGGTCCCTGTCGGGGCTGTTAGCAATTGCTTTAGGTGCGTGCCCCACTATGGGGCTTACTGTAGGTGGGGCAAAGTCCGCCATGGTGATGCTGAAACTATATCTTCAGTGGTGTGTGTTTGCCTTTGGGTAAGGCTTCTCAATATGTTGGCGAGATCAGTTAGTGGAAGTAAGTTGGACCACCTTCAAGATAACGGTGCGGCGGTTTGTGAGTGAAGCTGACACTGCTTGTTCCGTCGCCGGCGTTCAAACGCGTCATGCCGAACAGTTGTGGCTGTGCAATGATGCCTGCTGGCGCTCCGATATTTTATTCAGCTCCTAAATCGAGTTGCTTTAAGAGTAGCACGGCGGCCTACATTCCCATGATGGTAATTACTGCGACAGGCTAGGATGCGGCCTTTGGCCTTTACAGACCCTCATCGAAGTGGTGGCTGTGCAGCGCAGTAGCCACAGAGCCAGCATCCACTGTACATTCTTTCGTGTGGCATTTCTCACCAAAAACCATCAATGAAATTAACTACCAAGTTATGTGCAAAGCGAAAGGCGTCAGAACCTGAGACATAAACTCGAACGCTTCACGTAAATTCCAGGCCAAATTAGGTTAAAAGTAATACTGCGGCTAAGGACCGTCCACATGATCACTTGTTGCTTGCTGCAAATGATGGCTGTAAAGAAGATANAGAAAACCAGCCTCCTGAGTGAGCATGTCTCTCCCCAAAACAAGGCAATATGCTACAACAAAAATGTCATTATCGGTTTAGCAAAACAATCCTTTTTTGATTTTTTGTCGTCATTGTCCCGAAGTCAGATAGTCTGCTGCCTGGGGGACTGTTAGCCTTCTGTTCGTACTCTGCCGGCATCTGTACTGACCTTGTTGATATCGTAATCGAATCGTTCGAGAGCGTTTAACGCGTCAGCTCTAGCGTACCCCATGCTAGTCAGCTTTTTCAAGATGGGATCGTCGTGTTCAGTACCTGAGCTGATCGCTCGACCAAGCTGAGGCATTTGCGCCTGTTTGGAAGAGGACCCAGACGGCTCGTCCGCTCCGAGTTTGTCGAAAGCGGACTTGCTCTTTTCTCCTTGGTTTTCTCGAGATGCCTTGTCGTTTTGTGGAGAGTCTAAACTGGAGAAAATGGCGTCCCAGTCTTGTGAAGGTGCTGCTGACGGCTGCTGCGGCGCTTTGCCTTGGCCGAAGGTCTGTGAAAGGTGCTCAAAGTCACTGAAACTGTCTTCGCCATGACCGGACTTGCCTGTTGGAGTCTGCTGCGACGCCATCGTATTCGATTTCGATGCCGCCGGTGAGTCAAACACTGGGTTGAACTCATCAAGACCTTCACGGTGATGTGAGCCAATCATGAAATCATCTTCAGTCTTGTCATCCGCCTCTTTTGCTTCAGAAAGATCATCGAACCCAGAGTCGAATTCGTCTGTGAATGATGATTTCTGCATCTGTGGAGCATGAGCTGTAGGTGATGGTCCTTTATTGTCGTTGCTAGGGTATGATACGGCGGAATGATAAGCATCTGATGGAACAGTCGACGTCGGCGTGTCCGCTGGCGGCGGTGAAGCTGAGAATGCAGTTGTTGGTGCGGATGAAGTAGTTTTAGAAGTCGTAGGTCCGCCAAATAGCGCACCACCTTGCCCACCTGCTGCAGGTGTACTAAAGTTCTTCTCAGGGGATTGAGATCCCTGTGGTGAAGAAGTCGGATCTTGACGAGATGGAAGAAGTCCGCCGAATTCTGGTGGGAATTGGTTGGCATCCCTGGTTCCACTTCTGTTTTTTTGGGGACCCATGGTCTGATCATATGTAGGAGGCGATTTCTGTGCGCCAGGAGACGGCAAGCTAGCACTGGATTCCGCTTGAGTGACTGAGGGACGGGGCCTGAAGAAGTCGTCCGAGCCGGTGTCTGGGCCGGTTGTTCCAGTGGTCGGCCGAGATTGAGGTTGATTTTGACTTTGGCTCACACTTGGACGATGCTGCTGAGGGGATGCAGATGTAAAATTATCTGCGAAACCTCGCTCGCTGTTGCTGTCGCTGTCATCGTGTCCAAATTCCTCGATAGGTGGGAATTCCTTGTGGAATTTGCTTGCCGCAGCGGAATCAACAGATCCGTTCACTGAAGATCCGGTATGTTGCTTCTCTTGAAACTGGCGCGCGCTTCCGAACCCGGCGAATGCAGCATCAAAATCGACTTTGGCAGAAGTTGACCCTCGTTGTTCCCGGCTGATTGAAAATGGATCTGATCGATTGTTGAAGCTTTCCGCGGGCCGATTGCTATTCTTGCTTCTATCACTTAGGGTACTCTCTCCTGTCTGCTCCGGCTGAATTGGTGGATTCATATCTCCGGGGAACGCACCAGGTATTTCTCTGGCTGTTGAGGGTGGCCTAAAGCTTTGAAATGTGTCCTTGTGTTCATCAGCCTTGTGGCCTGATCTGGCACCTTCACTGGTCGCGCTTGCGGCTGGGGATGCGGTAACGTTGCGGTCGAAGAGCGATGAGCCATAGTTATTAATTTCTGGTCTCGCATTATTAGATCTCTCCATACCTCGGCTACTATCGTTCTCTTGAACAGGAGTGGCTGTAGGAGAAGCGCTTGCAATGGTAGGAGTTTCATTGCCAGTCGGCCCATATCTGCTAGCAGGTGCTGACACCTTTACTGACGAACTAAATGAATCAGACCGTTGGGCTCCCTCGCGAAGAGGTAGAAAACTGGACGCAAATTGTCTCGACTCTGGTGGAGCTGGAGGCTCTCCAGTTCGTGGAGACTCCTGGTACGATGACAGAGGTGGCGAAGTCGATGGCGTTGGTACGTCTGGCTCAGATGAACGTACGGAATGACCAGATTGGGCAGAAAAGGCAGGTGCATGGCTCTGGCTTTCAGACCTGAACGAAGTCTGTGGAGGTCCACTGGTCTGAGGTGAGGAAAATGACGGCCCAAACACGTGGTCAAAATCCTTGTGTGCGTGTGAAGTGCTACCTTCACGCGAAAATCCGGATGGTGACATCATGTTGTCAGTGGAGGGCTGGGGAGACCTCCGAAAAAAAGGATTCGTGTTATGGCTGGCGGTAGACGCAGCCGGACTAGCAACAGTAGAGCCATGCTCTTGCGGTGTTGGTTGTGGGCTGCGGTGGCTTTCCTGAGCAACCTTGGTGAGATCATTCATTTCAGACTTTATTTTATCTCGCTCGCCTTCATTTGTGGTTAGTTGCTTCTTGTTGATGGCAACCATGCCCTTTTGCTGTCGAGCATCAGACCTCATCTTGTCAAGCTGGGGCCGCAACTGAGCGATCTCAGTGTTGATCTGACGAATCCTTTCTTTGAGATTGGCATTTTCACGTTGGTCAGCATCTAACGCTGTTGCAACTTGTCGATGCTGGTTTTGAAGGTCTTGGTAGGTACTCTCAATTAGCGCAAGGTCTTGTTGTAGTTTCCTTGTCTCGTTGCGAGAAGTGGTGAGTCGGTCTTCTAATGCCTTTACATTTTTCACTTCCTGCTCGTATTGGGATCTAAATTGTGAAAGACGCAGCTCTAGATCTCGCTTTTGCGTGCTTGTAGTCGTTATATCTTTTTCTGTTGCCGTTTTCTTGCTTTGCACCTCCTGCATTTGGTTTCTTAATGTCCCGATCTGGTTCGACATATTTGCAAGCTCCGTGGTTTCCTGTGTCAACTTTTTGCTAACCTCAGGGTCGTTGTCACCCAACAAGTCATCCATAGCAGAGGGTTGGTGGGGTTTATTCACACGCGACGGTGCTAGGGATGAACTGGCTGATGCTCCGGTAGAATGGGCCGTCAGGTTCTGTCCGAACGCCGAAGTTGGCGTAAAAGGTTTGAGTGTGGATGTGGGATTACGCGGAGATGGCTGGAAAGCTGGTGGTGAAGTAGGAGAAGTAGCTTTACTCCCAAACGGATCAGTTTCAAACGGCTTGTTGAATGACCCTGAGCCCCCTGTCGACTGCTGTGTTTGTGCTGGCGCTGGAGTTGTGAACGCGTCCAAACCAAAAAGATCTTCCGTTGCAGATTTTGACATTTGGGAAGCATAAGAAGCGTTGTCAAAGGCTGGGGCTGTTGGTTGTGGTGGAGCTCGTGCTTGATTGCGCATGCTTGGTGGAACTAGATTGGGAGGGAGTGTTGCTGGAAGAATGATGCCTGGCTTCCGCTGCTGCCGTATCAAGTACATTGCTACTGCGAACTCATCTCTGCTCAGTTGGCCTTCGGAATTTATATCGGCCAAGTCCCAAATTGCTGCGAGGGTATCTTCGGGTAAACCAGAGTCGCTGAAAAACTGCACTGCTTGTTCGCCGGTAATGTATCCACGACCGAGAGTGTCGACTTTGTTGAAGAGACTGTCATATTCTTGCGGACTAATCAACCAGTCGTTACCCGTAGGCTGAGCAGATTGAGGTGGCGTTCCATATGGTGGCCGACCCATGGGACTTTGGTTTCGCTGAGCACCAGCACCACTAAATTGTCGAGGAATTGCAGCGGCCGGCTCATCTGGCCTTGGGCGGCCCGGAGGGCCAGGAAGGGGACCTCTTCGAGAAGCCGCTTCGACCAGACCAGCAGGCAGATTGGTCGGGAGAGCTTTGAGAGCTCCGGATTTATATGAAGCGAGCAAATGCATGGCGATGATGAACTCCGTCACACCAAGCACTCCGCGCTGCTCTGTGTCCGCTAGGTTCCATATCCGGCCAAGGGTCTCGTTTGGTAACTTAGCCTTTTCAAATATCTTTTTGGCATTTTCGCCTGGAAACGGTGCAGTCAGTTTGTGGAGGCCGTAAAACCAAATGTTTATAGTATTTACCGGATAGTATGCCGTTCTGGGCGCCTGATTGCTCAAATATCGATGCGTACTCGGCAGCCTTTGCTGGGAAAAGAGGCGGTACGCGTATCGGCCCACCACTCATCTGTGGTTGTAGGCCAGCAGGAGGTGCAGGCATTGGCGATGGTGCAGGAGGTGCGGATGGAAGTGCAAGACCCTCAAATTTAGGGAGAGGGCCAGCTAAAGAGCAGTTAGCGCCGAATCCAAGTAGCAAATGTTAGGAAAAATTAAGTACGTCTAAAGGCCAGTTCCGTCGTTGGTTCTCTTCCAGCCTGATAATGACCGATCAAACGAAGCACCATACAGAATCCTGAGGATGTCAATAAGCCTCGATTTTCTGTATCCGCTATCTGCCATATCTCCCCAAGAATAGCCGGCGCTAATTTTGTTCGCTCGAAGAACTTGACAGCGACTTCGCCTGTGACAACTCCGAGCTTCTCAGTGTCAGCTTGCGCAAACAACTGGCTGAAGATACGCTTCTCGTCGGGCGTGAGGTTCAGTATCGGATGGTCTGGAAGAAGACGCATCGGTAGTTAGCAGGATATGCGTTAATTGAAGTGATGAACATAGGCAACGCACTTAAGTCTGCACTCGTCGTGGTGTCGGACATGATGGTTGTTGCCAGGCTGCAGTACTCGCGGCGGGTAGTGGAAGCATGCAATGGGGCTGGAGCTGGGCCAATGCTGTGTAATGGACGGTGGAGAGGTGGTAAGAGCGGCGGTGCAAGGCCAGGAGAAGGCTGGTAACACGTAGAGAGGCCGCGTGTGTATTAAGTATGCTGAAGCAGCGTCGGAGCTGGAGTTCAAGCAATGAAGAGCGATGAGGCAGCAGGAGGCACATGAGAACAGAAGAGCACCAAATCGTCGCTGGGTGAAGAGCTGGGAGGCCCGTGCTCTCATCACGCAGCCAGCCTGCGGTCCAATCGCGATAGAACACAAATGGGGAGTTCGCAACGGTTACTTGCCTCCAATGATCGCCGAAACTGCGTCTGTCAACGCCATCGCCATGCAGCGCGGGAGGACCACAGCGTCGAATGCGGAGACGGAACCACCATGGCTGGTGTGGGGGTCACCGAAAAGTCCAATTGCCTCTATTGCCTCTACTGCCTCTACTGCGATCCTTGTCTCAGAGATGCTTGCAGCTAAGCATGCAGCATTTCACGTTTCTGATGCGCCCCGCCGTCTAGAGAGCCTGCGATTAATGGAGACGGCATGCAGGGTCCTTGGCCTGGTTTGTATCTCTGGGAGGCCTTGCTTCAGCTAGTTTATGGCAGTGGACCGACACGGGCTGGATAGGGGACATTTCGTGCAGGCAGTGGAGTAGATGTGCAAAATTTCTCATTATCTTACAAGGGTTCTCTCCCCGCAGTTCACACTAACTAAAAGCAATGGTACAATGAGAAGGAATATTAATAGCATGTACATCTGCCCAAGCAGCACGTCCCTGCTCTGCATTCCGGCCGTATCCAGCCAGCGCCAGGCCTCAACGCCTACGAGAGGGGGGATTAGGAAACACCAATCTTTTCGGCTCCAATCACATCACCTTCTTTTCTTCAGATGTTGGTCGCTTTCGTTTCTTTGGGCCTCAGCCAAAGCCAGTCCTGGGGAGCCATCTTCGGACTTCTTTCCCCACGCTCTACCTAGCAACCAGTCTGTGACACTAATCACCCTTGTAGTCCTGTCCCAGCTGCCACCCTCCTCAGCATGTTCAATAGTATGGCTAAGAATCCGGCCCTCCTCGTCAAACTCAAATATGAACAGCCCACAAAATTCTTCATCGTCCCGTGCAGCACCGCCTAGGAATTCTGTAATCTTGTCTACTTGTTCCCCAGCTGATATTCCACGATACAAGCCACTGATCTGCTTGCCCTTACTCTTGCCACACGTCTTCCACCGAACTATTAGCTTTTCATGACGGTGGTTGGATGGCGTAGAATTCCCCCCGTTCTGGACCATGCGCTCGGAAAGCACGATCAATCTGACATTCCCCACTACGGGTACTCGGCCCCATGCCACTGGCGCAGTCCATAATGCTGCTGTATACGCAATCTTACCACTAACAGTTGGTAGGCGTGGATGTGTCGATGGGAAGAGATGAAGGGTAATTTGTGGCGATAGGATTTCCTGAGGAAGCGGTGATGCTAGAAGGGTCGGGAGGCGATCGTGCAGGGTACGGATAGCTGTTTGTAGACCTTCAGTACATGAAATAGCTGCCTAGGCGGGGATACTTACTCTTTCCGAGCTTCAATGTTCGTTCGTCTGGTGGGCTATGATCCTGATCACGGAGTTCCGGGGGAGAGATGCGTGGTACGGTGCTGGTAAACCATGTCTTGGATAATGAGATATCTCTTTCGCGTATATTTGCAAGCGTTCGCTGAGGCTGTCGCAGTGCTACAGGTGTCGAGGAAGCAAGATTCTTCAATGTTATCCTCTGTGCGTGTGTTCGACTAGACGACGAGAGCCTCCGCATCAGCCCGGCGGTCATCTGTAACTTTCTGCAGTCATAGAGGGGTAAAGAGGCGGATCGGAAGAATTGTTTCGGAGAATCTGTGATTAAAATATAGTGAGGGAGTTGAGTGGATGAATGGAGGTGCAGTATCGATACGAATCTAACCGATGACGTTCCGTTTAGAAAATCTTCAATTGCGGAGGCCGAATCACGTTCACTCAAGCGGCTAGATTGCCGGACCAAAGCTTGTCTAATTAGTGAACCATTATATTTCTATTTATTTAAAATTCAGTATCTAATTGTTCAGTCCTGACTTTTGTGTAAAAGAAGCTGCTTGACCTGACATTTTATTATGTCCAAGCAAGCGCATTGTGTTCACAGGGGGTTCTGGAAAAGCGGGGAGACACGTTATTCCTGAGCTGCTCAGGAAAGGATACGAAATCCTTAACCTGGATTTCGTTCCATTGGACAACCCAAATGTCTTCACTCTAAAGACTGGCCTTACCGACAGCGGTCAAGTTTCGGCGCCCTCACCACATACTTCAACTTCGCTGGCTACGATGGGCCTTTGATACCAGGACCTCCAGATGCAATCATCCACTTTACCGCTTATGCGCGCAACATTCTGGTTCCTGACAACGAATGCTTCAAGGGGAATGTTGTATCGGCATATAACGTCATGGAGGTAGCGTACAGGTTGAGTGCAAAGAAGATCATCGTAGCTAGCGGTGAAACGACTTACGAGGTTTGCTTTGGTCAAGGAGACCTTGATTACCATTCTTTTCCGCTCGAGGACCACGACGTCAATCCCATGGATACCTATGCTAATCTCCAAACTTTGCGGAGAACGAACAGCTCGAGGATTTGCTTGTAGATTCGGTGTCGACATCTATGCCCCTCGAATTAGGAATGTTATTGAGCTACACGAGTACGAAGAGACTTCCCTAAATATGTCAATGAGCCTACTTGTAGGAAACGGAATGCTTGGCCGTACATCGATACTGGAGATTTAGGCCAGATTTGTGAACTGTGCGTTCAGAAAAATGATCTCGGACTTCAACTCTTCAATGCTACGAACGATACCATCACGACAAAGATTCCGACGAAGGAATTTCTGGCAAAGATTTGTCCGAATACATCAATCACGAGAGAAGAATGGATGAATGGCAAGCCCCCTTAAGCAATCGAAAAATCAGATATGTATTGGGGTTCAAGGAAGAACACAATTGGTGGATGTATTACAAGCCTTAAACAGGAGAAGGAATTGGCAAAAAGCAGAAGTGATGTAGACATGTTGATCAGATTTCGGTAGCGTGTCGATTAGAGGCCAGAATGAGTCGCAGATCATCTCATAGCTCTGCAGAGATATTCGATTTGAATTGCTCACTCTTGATGCTATGGAGCCAAATTTTCCTGGCCTAAAGTGAGCCAGAAATTACGTCTACTTGGGTGTTACTCTGCATGTCAGTATGGATTAGAAAAAAGGGTTGAAAAATTGAGACCTGAATTAGTTGGGGAGGGTTGCTGTGGTTCCCCAGCGATACTTTTGAGCTGTTAGTATTCGCCTTCAATGAATGATCTGCAGTGCTTTCAGTGACAATGAATCTCGTTTTTTGTTCTTGCCGGGTGTCGACCATTGGGTTGCAGCATATATTGATGAAAAGGGTTGTCGAGGTTGTTTGAAAATCCTAAAATCCGAGAATCCCCGCAGGCCCGTGCGCTCCGACAAAGGCGTCAGTTCTGCAGAACTCGAAAAAAGTGGTTGTCCACGCGCGACAGTCTTAAATTCGTCTCCACTATAATCCTAGCCATTGAGCATCTCCACTACCTTCGTTCTACCATTAATCAACAGCCCCCCCACTATTGTCTTGTGTTGTCTTGTATCGCTTTTCTCCGACTTCCCTGACTTCATAAGCGCAATGAGTCCACCTCCGGTACTTGCTAGCTCATCAGCGAAAGAGTTCAAGAAAGAGTCTACAGCTGCCCGGCTACTAGGTGCAGGTAGCTTCACCTCCATGATTTCTATTGGGCTTCATTGACGATCGCAGGATGCGCCGGCATTGCTGAATTGATGGTCTTCCATCCGGTACTGTCCTTGGAATCGTGTAGTTGTGATGCTGCGAATTTGCTGATAGGTGCTAATCAGGTGGACACTACTGCGAAGCGGTTAATGAGCAATTATGGCAAGGCGAGTGCACCAGAAGTTATATATTCTAGTATATTTCAAGATCTAATCACTCTATCAAAAAGGTCGCCTCCGCCGCTCAACTCAATTCAGTTATCTTCAAAGACCAGGCCCACGCTTCTATTCCGAAACGCTTTCTATCACTCTTTCCAGGCCTAGGTTATGCAGCTACGTATAAAGTACAAGAATTCCGCGCGGATGGACGGGATACTTCGCAGGAGGTTGACATGGGTTAGGTACTTCAACGAGTCTACAAATATGGGGGACAGCCTTTTGTACGAGATTATCTTGCCAAAAATCACGGGGACAGTTTCGACCGGACATTTGGAAGGGGCAATGGCAAGGCTATCATGCATGCTACTGCCGGAAGGTAATTGATGCTTGTATTTGAACCAAGGGACACTGCTTACCCACACCGTGCAGTCTAATCGGAATAGGCGAGATTGTCATTCTACCTCTCGATGTTCTAAAAATTAAACGACAAACGAACCCAGAGGCATTCAGGGGCCGAGGTGTATTCCGGATTATCGCCGACGAGGGTTTTGGTCTCTACCGAGGTTGGGGCTGGACAGCTGCTCGTAATGCACCCGGCTCATTCGCTGTAAGTTTATTCCAAACCTTCTGGAACTCGAAAAAGTCTAATATTTCTATAGCTTTTTGGTGGCTCGGCTGCTGCCAAAGAATACCTGTATAAGTTGAACGACTACAACGCTGCAAGTTGGACGCAGAATTTCGTCGCTTCGATCGCTGGTGCGAGTGCATCTTTAATTGTATCCGCTCCCCTTGATGTCATCAAGACCAGAATCCAGAACAGGAACTTCGACAACCCCGAGAGTGGATTCAGGATTGTATCGAATATGATCAAGAATGAGGGCTTTACCAGCTTTTTCAAAGGGCTGACGCCAAAACTTCTTATGACTGGGCCCAAACTAGTCTTTTCTTTCTGGTTAGCCCAGACGCTCATTCCGGCGTTTAATAAAGTGATGTAGAGGTCTTGGCTAAGGACGGAGTTGTGGAGTATAAAAATGGTTTTTGCGTTTAGGTTAGCGGTAAAATACTGCTGGGCCTAGATTCCTGGTTCATAATTCCTAGCGGGTATTGTCTTTACGAGTATTTTTCATTCACTGTATTAATTAAAGCTACAACTGGCAAGCCTAGTGACTTGACAGTAGGCCTCCGACGCTAGGTACAACCAAACTCTTCTCTGTCGTGCTCCTGGTCCCGTGATGTGAGGGCAAACTCTAGGTGAATGCTGATAATGGAATCATGCTAACGGCGGAAACATACTTCGTCGCAGATGCGGTGTCTTGTGAACGTCCCAAGGACTAAGCCACAGTAGGCACCAAACGAATAGGGAATCTTTTCGAGACAAGTTGACGGCGTGACTTGCTGCCAAGACCGTGCAGGGCGTTTCGTATACTTACTAAGTCTGCCAAGCCAACATAAATTACACCTGAACGCTCACCTGGAACTACAGCCACCTTAACTTCGAACACTCCAACTTCCACCCTCATCACAGGCAGCCTACAACCTTTCCTCAATACCTTCATATCCCCTAATCTTTAAGACCAACTTCAACCCGGTCTGTCTTTCACGCTCGAATCTTCAAAAATGAATCCGGAGTAGTACGTAACCCTCCAAACCCACTCCTACCCACTGCTCTTATTGTGGGAACTGAAGGGAAATGCACGTATACTGATATCTTAGCTTGCAGAGTGTAACAATAAATACTTCTAGGTCTTGCAAGTGTAACAGCTTAGTCTATGACGAACACCAAGTACTGATCCTCCCCATCTATTAGATACGACTACCTCTTTAAGCTCCTTCTCATCGGCGATTCCGGTGTTGGAAAGTCTTGTCTGCTATTGCGATTTGCCGACGATACTTACACTGAGAGCTACATCTCCACTATCGGCGTTGATTTCGTACGTTCAAGCTCTTCAGTACCACAACATCTACCACCCTAACAGCATACTTACATGAACACAGAAAATCCGAACAATCGAGCTCGATGGAAAGACCGTGAAGCTCCAAATCGTGAGTCATACTTCAGCATTATTTCATAATACCTTTCCGCTTACTGGAAGTTATAGTGGGATACGGCTGGCCAAGAACGATTCCGAACTATCACCTCATCCTACTACCGGGGCGCCCACGGCATTTGCGTCGTATATGATGTTACGGATATGGACTCATTCAACAACGTGAAGCAGTGGCTGCAGGAAATCGACCGTTATGCGACGGAGGGTGTCAACAAGCTTCTCGTGGGCAACAAATCCGATATGGCGGACAAGAAGGTTGTAGAGTACACTGTAGCTAAGGTGCGTTTGAAACTTATTCCTCGTTTAAATTTAGTACCTAGGTGGCTGATCTGTATATTCATCTAGGAGTTTGCCGACAGCCTTGGTATCCCGTTCCTCGAGACCTCAGCGAAGAGTGCAACGAACGTCGAACAGGCTTTTTTGACCATGGCTAGACAAATTAAGGAGCGTATGGGAACTACTACTGTCAATAATAAACCTACGGTCCCTATTGGACAGGGACAAGGTGTTCAAAGCGGATCGGCTGGTGGCTGTTGTTAGGTGGTCATGACGCGGATGATATACTGTTCAGGCGTGGGTGTTTGCTTTGGCGGGGTACCTAATGCTGATGGTTTTCTATGATCCACCATCCATTCTTCAGTGTTCTTTGCATGGCTAGATGGTGGATATCGTTTTGAGTTGGATTCCTGCGGTTTTCGGCACCTCTAAACTATGGCTTCCGCAATTTGAAAGGGTAAAGACCAGGTCGAATTGCAAGACGTCATCACGATCCTCTCAGGCTATGGCGATCATGGGTGGAGCGAGCACTCTTTCTTTCCCATTACACTGGTTCATCTTGTACTCTGGTTTTCCCGGTTTGTGTAGTCCTTTAAACCGTCTAAGCTATTATGTTCCACGAGCAAACGTTTCGATACATACGTTTATTTTCAGTATTTTGACGTACAGCAGTGATACAAATTTTGAGGGCCCTGACAACTAATTCTTCGATCAACCTAGTGGCTACGCAACTAGAACCGAATTCCACTATCTAATTTAGAAATATTTAGCATCAATCGAATAAGAAATCCAATGATATTTGTTAAATCAAAGAAATTATAGTTTTGTTGTCTAGACCAAAACAACAATTATCAAATTATCAACATGACATCTCCTAGTGCCTCGGCAAGAAAAGGGCGAGCCCTACGTAAATTATTGTTGCCAGCCAGACACCCCAGATTTCACTTTCCCAGGTAGCCACGCACTCGTGAAGGGCTTCAAGCTGTTTACCAAAGGTCAAAGAGAACTATCCCTTGCACAGATAAGGTACTATATCTTGTGGTCCGTGCACTACATTAAAAACATCATAGAAATGGGAATAGATAATTAAATTACCCACCAACATAGTGCGTAACTACCCACCCAATAACATAGATCTTGTGCAGCCTACCAAATATCCTATTTCTAAAGGTCAGATTGCGAAAAGGCCTCCTCCAAAGCTTGAACCACTGCCTCCTTTCGAGCCTCTCCCGATGTGCAGTACAATACAAACGAGTATGGGCAGCCAAATCTTCCACCCCATATCGACAACAAGGACCGTCGAATACCACCGTGCAAGGGCGGCCCGTGTTAGCAGGAACACATTGATCGACTTAACACCCTTTATTGAGGCTCTATGTATAATCTACACTAGAAATACAATATATTCGTGGTTTCATTCAAAACCTCTGGATACCTGGCAAAGCGACTTACGTCTGCGCGTGCAGCTTATTGATTGGTGCGCACGGCGCACATTCTATAGGACGTATATCTGTGCAAGGGATAGTAGAGCCTTGAGGAAACAAAGACTTAATTAAAAAAGCTATAAAAGCCATTCGGCATACTTCATCTTGATGTACTTTAATGTCTTGATTTAAATATGTGCGTTGTGATGAAACGGATCGCGCCTTGAGGTTCTCTGAGGAACTTGGCATTTTATCAAGCGATTCCGAAATTCAATCATCACTCCCCATGGGAGTCTAACCAGCGCCAACTTCCATCCTGTCTTACGGCTTGACGGCATAAATCTGGAATGAACCTATCGAGCAAGCCGCGCTATCAGCGATACTCAGAATAGAACGTGCTTTGTTAGATACGTACCAGCCCACTTGTTGAAATCCAAATCTTTGTATTGCTCCACGAGGTTTTCGAGATGATTATCTGCTGGATCTCCTGCACAGCAGCAGTCCCTACTCCCGTCTTTGTTAACGTCAGTGTAGACGTTTAAGTCATGCTTGCTGTCAACGATGAGAATATCTATCAGGATTGCTGTCATCAGTATTCTTCCGCGTTCGTTTTTGAACATGCATATAAATTTACCTCGAAACCCAGCTTCTTGAAGATACTTCTCATAGTCCTTAATGTGGCTAGCACCCGCAACGCAACCGACGTATAAGGCCATGCTCTCTTTCAATTCCTTTGGAAGATCTTTCCTAATCAATATATCGCTGATAGCTACGCGGCCGCCTGACTTGAGAAGACGGAACATCTCACTGAAAGCTAGTTGCTTTTCCTGCTCAGGTACAAGATTGACCACACAGTTGCTGATGATGCAGTCGGCGGTCTCATCAGGAAGTGAGATCGCTGTGATTGCAGATTCGATGAAGGAAACATTATTAGCCATAGCGGCCTCCCTGTTTCGATTGGCCCTCTCTAGCATGCCCTAGTATCATTAGCCAAGTCTGGAGTTAAGTCTAGGGCATTATGACTTTGTTCATGTCCACCCCTATGGCTCTTCCCTGCACGCCAACCCTGTTAGCTGCTAAGAAAACATCAAAGCCCGCGCCACTACCCAAATCGATGACAGTTTCTCCCTGTAGGTTAAATAATTTTCAGTCTCCTGTTTTGTCAAGCTTAGATAATAATTGGTGGTAGAAAAACCTCTCTTAGCTTTGCGAGAGCCAACGGATTGCCACAGCTCAATCCCAAATTAGCGTCCTTAGGGATAATGGTCAACTCTTCTTCGCTGTAACCAAAGGCTTTGGCAACTGCGCGCCCATACTCCCCGCTAGATTCTTTGGCAGCTGAGCCGTAGCATTCCTGCACCTTTTCGTAGATCTGCCGGACGTTCATTTCTGGAGGTGGAGGTTGATAACTCCAAACTGGTTAAAATAATATAATATGGAAACTTTGGTTTGGAAAAGAAAGGGAGGAACTTGATGGTCACAACCCCCTCGAACTGACTACATCTTCCTATATATCTTTTTGGGGGCGACTATGATATGTCACCGCTGGGCGTATGCTAGTGGTCAGCCGAAGGAGCATTATCCCATGCCGCGCCGCAACGATATGTCACAGCGAATGAAAGTGCTCGAGTCCCGCAGTTGTTCCGAAAATATCGGTAAAATCCCGCAGCGACAGAAGACGCCCCCCCAAAACCCTCCAACTATATACAACACCATAAGTATAGCTAGATATATAAATAAGAAGCTTTAGAATAATATCTTTAAGTATCGAAAAGGCTTTTAGCATTAATTATAATATCTAAAGCCTTATATGGGCGTATATAGGTGGTATTTATAAAAAAGATAAAATTAGGATAAATACCAAGACATGCGGCTCTTACTTAATCTTATAACCATAGAAATCTATTCCCTCTATGCTAACGTACAGTCCTAGGTACTATAATTAATAGCTAAAATACCTTTCTATATAAAAAAGGTTTATTTTAGACTTTATTATACTATATAGCTGCTTTGTTATAGGTAATAAGGAGGTAGGGGGGAGTGTAGTGCATTTTCTATCACTGCGTGATTTTTTACCGATATTTTCAGAACAACTCTAGGCTGTTAAAATCGGTGACAAAAAAACTCCTCCATACACTTTGTGAATCCCTGGCTACGGGCTTTCATATGCTTAAAAAAGTAAAATTATAGTACAATAATGCAAGTAAAAACTGTGTTAAGAAAACCACACAAATTTACACTCTATATTTGATTGTATAATTTTACAATTCTTTATATTGGACTTACAAGGGGATATTACGTAGCTACGGTTCGTAGATAGTATAATGATTGTTCTGTTTTCTTCTTCTTAAAGAAAGGGGTGAGGAACTTAAGGTTCCTTACTACGCTAGTGCCGCGGCGGCACGTGATAGCAACTTGCCGCACGTAACGGCAACTTATTACACATGNCGGTAATATACCTTATATGGTAACCATTTACCTTTATTCCCAATACTGGCAACTCTTCTTTTATGGTTGCCATCTATATATATATACCGCTTAACTAGCGGAAAAAATTAATTCTTCTTACTTACTATTGCTATTATAATATAAGTCTCGCTATCCCAAAATTTGCCTTTTAGTATGTAGTGCTTTCTTACTTATAAGTTATGGGTAAGTATCTTATTAGTAGAGCCGCTAAGGCGCTAGCGGTAAGCGAGCTAATAGCGATTTTTTATCCCAGGGATGGAAAATCCTAATTGGCTAGTTTAAGTTAGGGTCTGTAGAATCTAACTAATTAAATAACTTTAACCGCCGGTTAAAGTTCCTAGACATCTTAAGACCTTATATAACTAAGAAATTTCTAAGGACTCCCTTTTAACCTAACCTTTAACTTATATACGTAGAGTATTTATATTAACAAACGTCTCTAGTACCTTATTTAGGTTCGCCTTCGTTATTACATCTACTAGGTTATCTTAGCCATTAATTTATTAAATCTTAAAAAGTTTTTAACGCTTATAGAATTGCTAAAGTGCCATAATATTAATTATAAGGCGCTTCTCCTTTATAGTACTAAGCTTAACTAAATACTTATAAAGGGAAAATAAATCGGTGTATACGATTATAGGGATAACGGGAAGTTTAAGTTAATCTATAATTATCTTTAGGGTAGTTCCAATTGCAATTGCCATATTAACTCCGCTAACTATTCTATATATCTCTAACGCTAAAACACTTCGGGTAACGCGCTTGCTCTTAGTTAAGCTCTAATAGATAAGATTACTATAGATTATAAAGTTATTCTCTCTAGTAAATTTGTTTATAATAATAATCTTATATCCTAACTAGGAGCTAAAATCTTTATTATTTATAAACGATCTATTAATAAATATAAAGAGCTTAGCGGTAGGAAGATTAATAAGTACGTAGAGTAGTCCCCAATTAAGATAGTTTATTTACCAAAAAAGACGCTTATTTAGGGCAAGGACATTATCCTTAATTAGTTTCTAGTGTTAAGCCATAATAGAGAGATTAAATAAAGCCTTAGGTTAATAGATAGAAGTAATATAAGCTCCACAAGCACGTTACTCTATATATTCTTACTTTAGAGAATTAACGTTAATAACGTTAATCTTCTTACCTTAACCCTTCTAGCGTAAAGTAATAGAATCCTCATTTAGGGAGAGGATGCATTTATTAAAGAGTAATAGTATTATTAAGTTAAGCTTTTCCTTTAGCTTTACTATAAGATTTGCCTTTACTAGCTTATCCTCTTTAAGAGCTAANAATTNGTNGTCTNCTAANATNATTNTATTATTAGTTTATATANNAANNATTCNNAATAGGGTTNNNNTNGTTATAATAAGGAAGTAGGGATTAAATATAGAAGTAGTTATTAAAAGCTTCTCTTTATAGTGCTTACTATAGGTAGCCTACTAGTGAGTTCCTACCTCTGCGATTTTATATAATAGCTTAAGCATAACTATAATTGTGTCTTTAGGATACTAGTAGTAAATTTACTCCGGAAGGTATGCTAATATTAAGCGCTAAAGGTGCGTCTCTAATTAGGTATAGGCTTAAGTAATATCTTATAAATAAACTGCCATTCTATTCTTTATTAAGGAGGGAGCTAATATAATAATAACTCGCTGACTAGCTCGTTAAATTATAGGAGATTATATAAGAATTATCTCTTTACTATTATTGTTATAACCTTAAATAACAAGCCTTAATTTCTTAAATGGGGCGTTAGTAGCTTTGCCCTTAATTTTATTAACCATTCTTAACTTAAAGATACGAACTCCATTAAACTTAGTAAGGTTATATTTCTTAAATTTAAAGACTCCTCTTACAATAAGACCATCAATCTCCTACTTATTAGATGCTTAGAAAGGAGCTCCTGGAGTTATAATATAACCTTCCTTTTAGAGCTATTTTACAAGTTTAAAGTTAGCCTTCTCCTTAGCTGTTATAAAGGCCATTAATAACTTAACTCTATTCTTAATAGCGGCAATAAATTATTCTTTAAAATTAACAAGATGTTAGTAATTTTATAATCCCTTTAGGTGACCTCTGCCGCGTCATAGTTATAGCGCATCTACTACAATTATATTAGGATTGTAGTCGCCTTCTAAAGTATATTAATTATGGTTTTCTTCTAAGGTATCTTCTAGGGCATCCTATAAAGGCTTAGAATTATTATCTTTATAGTAAGGCTTAATAATAGTTGAACGGAATTAAGTAGGTCTATAAGGTATCTAAATAGTATAAGTTTAACTATTAATTATAATAAGTTGGTATAGGCCTAACTATCCTCCCTTTTTACGCTATACGCGTATCTTAGACTAAAGTGGTAGATTAAGCGTAGTTAAGGTATTTGGGCCATTTCTTATTCCTAGTACATTATTAACCTAGCGTATAGCGTAGAGACGTCGCACCTTCTTTATTGCCTTGTGGATAGCCTCGGCTCATTATATAATAGAGGGAGATAGTAAAGAATTATTAGTTATTTAAGGGTAGGCGTTAAAGACTAGTAATATAGGTATAAGTCTATCCGGGCCAGCGGAATTATTAATAGCTTTAATAGCTATTTATAAGGTAAGTTCTTTACTAGCATCCTTTAGTTTTAAAGAGATAATCTTATATATACGGTATAATGGCGCGTAATATCGTTCCACTTTTTTAATACTATTATATGCCTTAATAGGGACTTCCTTAACCTTAATTGCCATTACCTTTATCTATTATTAAAACTCTATAAATAAGAAGTTCTTTCCTATATTATAGACGATTTAATTAGGGGGTCCTAAATAGATATTAATCTAGTATAACTAAAGGGTCTCCTATATATTTCTGGCTAATATATCTTTTAAGAAACGCGCGGCTTAGAAGGAGGTTAAGAAGTTAATAACTTAGAGCACTAACTTACCGCTAAGATATATAACGTTAATAATAATATAGAAGTTAAAGTTGTAGTTATTCTTAAGGGTAAACTTAAATCGGCTAGGGGACTTCTAGTTTATTTAGTAGTAATAGTAATACTTTATAAGATGCTTAATTGCCTTAACCTTAACTTTATAGCCTACTTGCTAAAAAACCCTAAGTAATTAATAAANNGATAGGTNGCNAAAATAANNGNGTAGTTNGCGTAACTCTAACTTANTTAAGTGGCTTTAAGTAATACTCTTTTCTAGTTAATAAAGGAGTAACTAGGGGTAACCCTACTTGCGCACAACGGGCACCCAATTATCTCCTTAAATGAGTATATTCTTAAGGTTATTAAGCTTAATACCTAATTTATCTATATCTCTAATGTAAAATAAAAATAGGGTGTTTATAGGAATAACGTAAAAACTAATATACCCTAAGGGGGTTTAAACCCTAATTATGCCGAGAGAGATTATAGTACTGTCGGTATAACTCGCTTTATTAACGTGCACGAATATCACTTATAGTGGTACGTATACGGTGTTAAAGTTAGTAGTTAATTATTTTTACTAGAAGTAAGGGGTTACTCCAAGGTCAGGTTAGCTAACCTCGCTATATAATCCTGTAACCACGTTATATAATTAACGTTCCGACACTAGAGCAACTCTAAAAAGAAGACTAATCTATACTTTAAAGTTAAGTCTACTTCTAGGCTATTCGTAGTATATACGCAATAGCAACTTTCTGCTAAATTCTACCATATTACTAAATTCTGCCAAATTCTAACATGTTACCGAATTCTGCCGAATTCTGCCATAATACTAAATTCTACTAAATTCTGCCAAATTCTGCTAAACCTAACTTCTGCCAACTAATTAGGATTTTCCATCCCCGGGATAGAAAATCGCTATTGGCTCGTTTAGTACTAGCGCTAATACTAAACTAAAG
The DNA here is from genome assembly GCF_001692895.1 of Cenococcum geophilum 1.58. Lineage (NCBI taxonomy): Eukaryota > Fungi > Ascomycota > Dothideomycetes > Gloniales > Gloniaceae > Cenococcum > Cenococcum geophilum. The sequence goes on from NW_027137598.1 coordinate 1,277,525, forward strand.
TCGAATCCGTTCGCTTAACCCACCCTATAGCCTATAATTTAACTTAATTTATATTAATAAGCTATAATAGTACCGTATAGGGCTTACCCTTTATTATAGCGTCCGTAGGGTTAGTATCTCTATTAATTCACTTAACTTTAGTAATCTGTCTTTGTTTATAAGCTTAGCAAAGGCACATTATATTAATTATTAAGCGTTTCTCTTATATAGTTTCTAGTTGGATAAGACAGTTATATAAAGACTTTAAATTAATATAGAGAATAAGTAGTAAGTTAACCTATAAGACCTTGTCTAGCATAGATTTAATTATAGCGCCTATATTAAAATTATATGCTATACTATATAACTTTAAGGCTAATACACTCCTAGTAACTCTTTTGCACTTAATTAAGGACCAGTAGACAATATTTGCCTTATTTAAGGCGTCTGCTAGTATAAATATGTAGCTAATTTGCGAAGATAAGTCCTTATTATTAGTAAAGGAAGCGTTTGTAAATACTAGGAGTTATAAGGTGTTAACGTCTAGCTTAACAAACTTTAGGCCTCTATTTACGTTCTTAATCTACCAGCTTAATTGCTTATTAAGACTCTTTATATTATCTTTAACTAGGTTAATTACCTAGGTAGTAAAGGATAGGTTAAATAAGGCCTTTAGCTAACAGATTAAGGCAATATAGGCTTCTCTGGCGCGTTAAGCGATATACTAGTCCTTTAGCGTAAGTAGGCCACGCGTAACTCCTCTAGAGCTAGTGCTGTTTACTAGCGTAGTGTTAACCACACTAAGGTTCTTATACTGGCGCTTTTGCGTTAGCGTAATACTCCCGTCTTATATTAATTAAATAAGTCCTTTATTAAACTTAATTGGTGTATTAGCGGTTAATTACTCTCGCTTTTTAGCCATAAATTTAGCCTTATATAGTTCGCTTTGTTCAGCCTCTATAAAGGTATTATCTGTAAAAAATAGTATATTATTAATCTATAGGCCGACAATTCTAAAAGGCTTATTGCTATAGAGTAAGCAAGGGTTATACGTGGACTAGTCTATTTATAGCTAATTAATGTGGTATAAATAGTAGGTTTTAAACTAGTGGTTTCTAGCTTTAGGTACTCTATAAAGTGGCTTTATAACCTTTAGAATGGAGTCCGTATTAATTCCCAATTGTTTATTTAGCTTGTATAGTAGTCATATATAGAACTTATAGTTTAGGTTTATAGTGGACTAGATATAGGCTTATAAGATATCTTAGAGGTAGAGTCGTATCTATAGTAGTATAGCAGTAATATAGAGAATCAGCCGCTGGCTAACCCGTTAAATTATTAGTAACTAAGTAAGGACTAGCTCTTTCTCCAAATCATTATAGGCCTATATAATAAGTCGTAATTTCTTAAAGGCTCTATTAGTTCCCTTATTCTTAATCTTATTAACAAACCGTAAGTTAAAGAGTTTAACCCCCTTTAGTATATCGCGTAGCTTAATAATCTCAAAGATGCCTTTCTTAAGTAGGCCTGTAACCTCCTTTTGTTATAAAGCGCTAAATTAGGTGTTATTATCGTTCTATAAGTAGATAGCGATATTAGCGATATCTATAATATTACCCGTAAAAGCACCTATATCTATTATAGCGTCTATAGTAGCCGTATCTACAATAGCCGTAAGTAATAGGTATTTACGGGGGCAACCTCTGCCTTGCTTTGACGGTAGCTATAGTTTAGCTTTAGGTAACAATTAAGGTTCAGCTAGTAAAGGTACTAGTTTAGCTAATTTAACAGGCTCTTATAGTTTGACTAGGTCTTATAGGTCTAGTAAGTAAGGTTTTATAACCGTAGAGCGGAAGGTTATAGGCCTATTTAGTAGCTTTACGGTATAGGTCTTACCGTTAACGGTAAGTAGCGTATATGGCCTATCCCAATAACCACTCTAGCTAGTATTGCCTTCTCTCTAGACTAAAACAGGCGAACTAGGTAGAAGGCCATAAATGGCATCAGTTCGTGGTCTATTTTACATATTAAGAGTATTAGCAATCTATTGTTTAGCTTATAGCTTCTAGATTTCCACCATTACTTTCTTAATAGCCGCAGCTCGCTATATAACTAAAGGTAATAGCATATCCAATTTAACTATTTAGGGGTAGGCTCTAAAGACTAGGAGTGTAGGAACTAGGCCTTCTAGGCTAGCCGTATTATTAATAGCTTTAAAGGCCATTTATAGGGCTATCTCCTTACTAATTTTAGGGATTTTAGTTATAATAATTTGGTAGGCTCGTCGTAGCGGACTATAGTAGCGCTCTACCATTCTAATAGAATTGTGTGATTTAACTAGAACTAACTTTATAGTTACTCCTATAGTGGCAGCGTAGTGCTTAAACTCCTTACTAACAAAGTTCTTCCTAGCGTCTATAGTAATTAGGTTTAGTAGTCCTAAGTAGCTATTAATCTAGCACATCCGTAGAATATTCTAAGTATGCTTAGCGCTAATATCTTATAGCTATCTACTAGCTTAAAATCGAGTTGCTTTATCAACTACGTATAGTAGGGGGGAGCCGCTAATATATATAATATCGACAATAATATTATAATTAAAATTAACGTCATCTTATAGGGTAAAGCGAAATCTACCTAAAGATCTGCTATACTTTTGGCAATAGTGGCAGAGTTTAGTTAGCTCTTTAATAGCGGATCTATTAGTATTATAGCCGTAACCAGCCTTATTAAGAAGCTTTTGCAATCTATTAACTAATAAATAACTAAATCAACAGTATAAACATCGTAGTTCTATATTAGTTAAGTAGCAAGGGTTTATATTAAAAGACTTAACCAAATAAAACTATAAGGAGAAGCTCTATAAGAGAAATGGGTGGCTAAATTATCTAACTACTAGTACCCTTTTAGTGCGAGTAATAATAATATCCTTTAGGTTATTATATTTAATATAAAGTCTATCCATATCTACTAAGCAAAGTAGGAAGGGAGTATCTGCTTTAATAATATAGAATTATACCTTACCTATAGGGCTATTAACGTCTATAGTTCCGATAGATATAAAGGCTCTAATCCTAAATTAGATAGTTACTTAGCCCTTAGTTAACGTGTTAAGACTTATAGACTTATCTACGGCCTATAGAGCTTAAAATTAACTGTAGCTAGCTATAGACTTACGCAAAGCACCTATATTAATTATAATTCCTATAAAGACCGTTAAGGTATATTATAACGCTATAGCTGTAGCCGTACTATAGGCAAATGGGTCGGTCTCTATATAAGGTTCTATAGTGGACTCTATAGTAAGTTCTAAAGCCGTAAGCAGGTGTATATAAGCCTTATTAGCTAGTTCTACGCTTATAGAGGTTACTTCCTCTATAGTAAGTATTTTAAAGGTAGTAATATAGGTAGAACTATCGTCAGGTTCTCCAGCATCGCTTTTAGAGTCATTAGTATTATATATATAGGCTTTAAAGTCTAAGTTATCCTCTTTATCTCTTTTATAGACGGCGACGTATTGTTTAAAGTAGTTATTAAAGTTGCCCTTATTACAGCCCTTAATATTAATAAAACGTCTCTTATAGTTATCTCTGGACTAATTACGCTCCTCCTCTATATATTTCCACAAACGGCAGTCCTCCTTCTTATAGATATAGCACTTAGCCTTTAGTCTACCGTTAGTTCTATAGGGGCGATTACTGCCGTAGCGATTAGTGTTTCGGTCTCAATTCTGGTTATTTTAGTAATAGCGTTAATCCGTAAAGAAGGCTTAATAAGACGATCTCATTAAGGCCTATAGGGGGTGTTCTTTTTTCTATATAACAATAGAGAATTGTAGCTTATTAATTAACTAAGAGAGGTCTTTTAAAGGGTTAGAGACAGCAATACGGTATACTAGTACTCCCTAGCAAGTAGTAACTAGCTTATTTATAAAAATGCGGTTTATATAGAAGTCTAGGTATAATCTGTAGCGTTGCTTTAGCAGCTTATCTATAAGTAGTTAGAAGTTCTAATAGATTAACTTATTAGGGTTCTTATCTATAACTCCTTAAAGGGTTATACTATTCCACTTTATAAGATTCTTATAGTAGTATTCTAGCCCTTTAAAGAACTGTCGTATATAGTTATAGGCTTTAGTAAAAGGTCTTAACTTAAGGTTACTATTATAGTAGTGGTCCTAAGTAAGCCCTTTTAGTATACTAGGGAATGCCACTATATAGCCTTCTAGTGGTAAGCTAGATCTCTTACAGATATTATAAAAGATAGTTAGCTTAAAGTTAAAGCTATCGTTAACTTTATTGTACTTTTGGTCGTTTATATAGATCTTTATAATTATAGCCACCTCCTTACTATATCTAGATCCTTACTTAGGTCCTTACTCTACGCTAGGTATAGCTAGTTCGGGTAGTATATATATATATAGCTGCTACGGTTACTATAGCTACTATAATTACTGCTCTTTTAGCTATAGCAGTTAGTTAATAAAAGCGTAGATTTAGTTATAATTAGAGGATTAAGGACTAAAAGAGGTAGTAAGGTTAGTAGGGGTAGCAATTAAAGTAGCTAGCGGTATAGCAATTAGAGTAGATCTAGGGGGGGTAATAGGGGTAGCGGGGGCAGCGACCGGGGTAGCTAGCAGTACTATAATTGGGGTAGCTGGTGGTATAACAACCGGAGTAGCTAGTAGTATAGCGGCTAGAATAGCTAGTAGAGTTAGTAAAGTACCTAGTAGTGGGGCTAGAGGTGTAGCAAGCTTATCTAAGGTTGAATTAAGTTAGTTTTATAGAGTTATTATAATCATTAGCTTTACCTCTGCAAGGGCTATAATAAGCTCCTCGTCCGTCTATTTATAAAACTCTTCTTTATAGGCAATATCCGTTAGCACCTTACTAAGGGTGTGCCTCTTATCTTACTTAATAACGTATACTCCTCTCTTAACTAGGTAGTTACGGATTCCTACTTTAGTTTTAGATCGTATTTATTTAAAGAGCTCTAGCGTAAAGTCTTTAAAGTCTTCCTAATACACTATCTATAGTAAAAAGTTTATAAGGTTATGCCGTATATATAGGTGCATCTTAGTCTTTATATACTCCACTAGATCGTCATCTATAGCCGTCTCTAAGTTAATTCCATAGCTATATTTAGCAATTCTTTCCTTTTAATTAATTTCTATATTATCGTGTCTTTATATATAAGGGTAGTCGTCATTTAGAAGTTAAGGTTAAGGTTAAGGTTAAGGTTAAGGTTAAGGTTAAGGTTAAGGTTAAGGTTAAGGTTAAGGTTAAGGTCGGGGGTATAAAGGTAAGGGTGTAAGGGTATATACGTGTCCCCTTAACAAATCTATAGTTTTTAAAGACTAAAGACTAAAGATAATTCTTAGCAAAGATACGGTCCTCTAGGCGATCTTACGCGTCAGTAGTTAAGTTAATACGTGGTCTTAAGCTTTAAGGGGTAATATAGCTCTCTCTAAGTAAAGATACGATTCTCTAGGCGATTTTACGCGTTAGTAAGCTAATACGTGGTCTTAAGCTTTAAGGGTAATGTAGCTTTCTCCTTTAACTAAAATAGGGCGATAGCTCTGTAATCTAACGCGTTAGTAGTTAAGCTAATGCGTGGTTTTAAGCTTTGCTATTATGTATTTCCTAATCTATATGTCTACTAATTAGTATTAGTATAACTTACTTTATTAACGTATACGAATATCACTTATAGTGGTACGTATGCGGTGTTAAAGTTAGTAGTTAATTGTTTTTACTAGAAGTAAGGGGTTGCTCTAAGGTTAGGTTAGCTAACCTTACTATGTAGTCCCGTAACTACGTTATATAATTAACGTTCTAATAAGTACCTTTACTAAAATAAATTATATACTAGCCTACCGTTAAATAGTTAATTTAAATAGAGCTATTAAGCTACTAAAGGGCTTAAACTTAAGGTTCTCCTACTATAGATACTCTTACGGCTCTAATATCCGGTATAATACTATAGAAGACGTTTGCTAAGTATTTATTATTAAAGGAAAACGTAAAGCTCTCCTTTAGCTTATTAAAGATATTTAACTTTATAATAAAATGGAGCGTAGATTAGTTATTAAGGACAGCAACAGTTTATATGCTATTTACCTTACTATACTTAGTAAAGTATTAGTTAGGTAAGTAGTCCTTAATTTCTATATCTATAAGGAGCTGTTTAGTCTTATTAACCTTACCCTTAAGGTCTTTTACGCCTTTATATTAAACTAAAAAGCTTTAAAAGTAGGCTATAGTAACTGTCGGTATAACTCGCTTTATTAACGTGTATAAATATTACTTATAGTGGTACGTATGCGGTATTAAAGTTAGTAGTTAATTGTTTTTACTAGAAGTAAGGGGTTGCTCCAAGGTTAAGTTAGCTAACCTCACTATATAGTCCCGTAACTACGTTATATAATTAACGTTTTAATACTAGAGCAACTTTAAAAAGAAGACTAATCTATACTTTAAAGTTAAGTCTACTTCTAGGCTATTTGTAGTATATACGCAATAGCGACTTTCTGCTAAATTCTGCCATATTACTAAATTCTGCCAAATTCTAACATGTTACCAAATTCTGCTGAATTCTGCCATAATACTAAATTCTATTAAATTTTACTAAATTCTGCCGAACCTAACTTCTGCTAACTAATTAGGATTTTCTATCCCTAGGATGGAAAATTGCTATTAGCTCGCTTAGTATTAGCGCTAACACTAAACTAAAGTTGAATCCGTTCGCTCAACCCACCCTATAGCCTGTAATTTAACTTAATTTATATTAATAAGCTGTGATAGTGCTGTATAGGGCTTACCCTTTGTTATAGCGTCCGCAGGGTTAGTATCTCTATTAATTTACTTAACTTTAGTAATCTATCTTCGTTTATAAGCTTAGCGAAGGCATATTATATTAATTATTAAGCGTTTCTCTTATGTAGTTTTTAGTCGGATAAGACAGTTATATAAAGACTTTAAATTAGTATAGAGAATAAGTAGTAAGTTAACCTGTAAGACCTTATCTAGCGTGGATTTAATTATAGCGCCTATATTAAAACTATGCGCTATACCGTATAACTCTAAGGCTAATACACTCCTAGTAACTCTTTTATACTTAATTAAGGACTAGTGGATAATATTTGCCTTATTTAAGGCGTCTGCTAGTATAAGTACGTAGCTAATTTGCGAAGATAAGTCCTTATTATTGGCGAAGGAAGCGTCTATAAATACTAAAAGTTATAAGGTGTTAACGTCTAGCTTAATAAACTTTAGGCCTCTATTTACGTTCTCAATCTACTAGCTTAATTGCTTATTAAGACTCTTTATATTGTCTTTAACTGGGTTAATTACCTAGGTAGTAAAGGATAGGTTAAATAAGGCCTCTGGCTGACAGACTAAGGCGATATAAGCTCTTCTAGCGCGTTAAGTAATATACTAGTCCTTTAGCGTAAACAGGCCACGCGTAACTCCTCTGGAGCTAGTGCTATTTACTAGTATAGTATTAACCACACTAAGGTTCTTATACTGGCGCTTTTGCGTTAGCGTAATACTCCTATCTTATGTTAATTAAATAAGTCCTCCGTTAAACTTAATTGGTATATTAGCGGTTAATTACTCTCGCTCCTTAGCTATAAATTTGGCCTTATATAGTTCGCTTTATTTAGCCTCTATAAAGGTATTATCTATAAGGAATAGTATATTGTTAATCTATAGGCCGATAATTCTAAAAGGCTTATTGCTGTAGAGTAAGCAAGGGTCGTATATGGACTGGTCTATTTATAGCTAATTAACGTAGTATAAATAGTAGGTCTTAAACCAGTGGTTTCTAGCTTTAGGTACTCTGTAAAGTAGCTTTATAACCTTTAGAACGGAGTCCATATTAATTCCCAATTATTTATTTAGCTTGTGTGGTAGTCATATATAGAACTCGCGGTTTAGGTTTGTAGTGGACTAGATATAGGCTTATAAGATGTCTTGGAGGTAAAGTCGTGTCTATGGTAGCATAGTAGCGATATAGAGAATTAGCCGCTGGCTAACCTATTAAATTATTGGTGACTAAATAAGGACTAGCTCTTTCTTTAAATTATTATAGGCCTGTATAATAAGTCGTGATTTCTTAAAGGCTCTATCGGTTCCCTTATTCTTAATCTTATTGATAAACCGTAAGTTAAAGAGTTTGACCCCCTTTGGTATATCGTATAGCTTAATGATCTTAAAGACGCCTTTCTTGAGTAGGCCTATAACCTCCTTTTATTATAAAGCGCTGAATTAGGTATTATTATCGTTCTATAAATAGATAGCGATATTAGCGATATCTGTAATATTACCCGTAAAAGCACCTATATCTATTATAGCGTCTATAGTAGTTATGTCTGCGATGGCCGTAAGTAATAGGTATTTACGGGGGCGACCTCTACCTTACTTTGGCGGTAGCTATAGTTCGGCTTTAGGTAACGATTGAGGTTCAGCTAGTAAAGGTACTGGTTTAGCTGATTTAATAGGCTCTTATAGTTTAACTGGGTCTTATAGGTCTAGTAGGTAAGGTTTTACAACCGTAGAGCGGAAGGTCGTAGGCCTATTCGGTAGCTTTATAGTGTAGGTCTTACTATTAACGGCAAGTAGCGTATATAGCTTATCCCAATAACCACTCTGGCTAGTATTGCCTTCTTTCTAGACTAAGATAGGCGAACTAGGTGGGAGGCTATAAATGGCGTTAGTTTGTGGTCCGTTTTGTATATTAAGAGCGTTAGCGATCTGTTATTTAGCTTATAGCTTCTAGATTTCCACTATTGCTTTCTTAATGGCCGTAGCTCGCTGTATAACTAAAGGTAATAGTATATCCAATTTAACCATTTGGGGGTAGGCTCTGAAGACTAGGAGTATAGGGACTAGGCCTTCTAGGCTAGCTATGTTATTAATAGCTTTAAAGGCCATTTATAGGGCTATCTCCTTGCTAATTTTAGGGATTTTAGTTATAATGATTTGGTAGGCTCGTCGTAGCGGACCGTAGTAGCGCTCTACTATTCTAATGGAATTATATGATTCGACTAAAACTAACTTTATAGTTACTCCTATAGTAGCAGCGTAGTGCTTAAACTTCTTACTAATAAAGTTCTTCCCGGCGTCTATGGTAATTAGGTTTAGTAGTCCTAAGTAGCTATTAATCTAGCATATCTGTAGAATATTCTAAGTATGCTTGGCGCTAATATCTTATAGCTATCTACTAGCTTAAAATCGAGTTGCTTTATTAACTATGTATAATAGGGGGGAGCCGCTAATATATATAATGTTAACAATAATATTGTAATTAAAATTAACGTTATCTTATAGGGTAAAGCGAAATCTACTTAGAGATCTACTATACTTCTAGTAATAGTGGCAGAGTCTAGTTAGCTCTTTAATAGCGGATCTATTAGTGTTATAGCCGTAGCCAGCCTTATTAAGAAGCTTTTATAGTTTATTAACTAATGGGTAACCAAATCGATGGTATAAACGTCGTAGTTCTATGTTAGTTAAGTAGCAAGGGTTTATATTAAAAGACTTGACTAAATAAGACTATAAGGAGAAGCTCTATAAGAGAAATGGGTAGCCAAATTATCTAATTACTGGCACCCTTTTAGTGCGAGTGATAATAACGTCCTTTAGGTTATCGTATTTAATATAGAGTTTATCTATATTTGCTAAGCAAAGTAAGAAGGGAGTATCTGCTTTAATGATATGGAATTATACCTTACCTATAGGGCTATTGACGTCTATAGTTCCGATAGATATGGAGGCTCTAATCCTAAATTAGATAGTTACTTAGCCCTTAGTTAACGTATTAAGACTTATGGACTTATCTATAGCCTATAGAGCTTAAAATTGACCGTAGCCAGCTATAGACTTGCGCGAAGCACCTATATTAATTATAATTCCCATAAAGACCGTTAAGGTGTATTGTGACGCTATAGCTATAGCCGTACTGTAGGCAAATAGGTCAGTCTCTGTGTAAGGTTCCGTAGTAGACTCCGTAGTAAGTTTTAAAGCCGTAAGTAGGTATGTATAAGCCTTATTAGCTAGTTCTATACTTATAAAGGTTGCTTCCTCTATAGTAAGTGTTCTAAAGGTAGTAATATAGGTAGAACTATTGTTAGGTTCTCTGGCATCGCTTTTAGAGTCGTTAGCGTTGTGTATATAGGCTTTAAAGTCTAAGTTATTCTCTTTATCTCTTTCGCAGACGGCGACGTATTATTTAAAGTGGTTGTTAAAGTTGCCCTTATTGCGGCCCTTAATATTAATAAAACGTCTCTTATAGTCGTCTCTGGACCGATTATGCTCCTCCTCTATATATTTCTACGAATGGTAGTCCTTCTTCTTATAGACGTAGTACTTGGCCTTTAGTCTACCGTTGGTTCTATAGGGGCAATTACTGCCATAGCGATTAGTGTTTCGGTCTCGATTCTGGTCATTTCGGTAATAGCGTTAATCCATAAAGAAGGCTTAATAAGACGATCTTATTAAGGCCTATAGGGGGTATTCTTTTTCCTACGTAATAATAGAGGATTATAGCTTGCTAATTAACTAAGAGAGGTCTTTTAAAGGGTTAGAGATAGTAATACGGCATGCTAGTACTCCCTAGTAAGCAGTAACTAGCTTATTTATAAGAATGCGGTTTATATGGAAGTCTAGGTATAGTCTATGGCGTTACTTTAGCAGCTTATCTATAAGTAGTTAGAAGTTCTAATAGATTAACTTATTAGGGTTCTCATCCATAACTCCTTAAAGGGTTATACTGTTCCACTCTATAAGATTCTTGTAGTAGTATTCTGGCCCTTTAAAGAACTGTTATATATAGTTATAGGCTTTAGTAAAAGGTCTTAACTTAAGGTTGCTGTTATAGTAGTGGTCCTAAGCAAGCCCTTTTAGTATGCTAGGGAATGCCACTATATAGCCTTTTGGTGGTAAGCCAGATCTCTTATAGATGTTATAGAAGATAGTTAGCTTAAAGTTAAAGCTGTCATTAACTCCATTATACTTTTAGTCGTCTGTATAGATCTTTATAATTATAGCCACCTCCTTATTATATCTAGATCCTTACTTAGGTCCTTACTCTACGCTAGGTATAGCTAGTTCGGGTAGTATATATATATATAGCTGCTGCGGTTACTATAGCTGCTGCAGTTACTACTCTCTTAGCTATAGCAGTTGGTTAATAAAAGCGTGGATTTAGTTGTAATTAGAGGATTAAGGACTAGGAGGGGTAGCGAGGTTAGTAGGGGTAGCGATTAGAGTAGCTAGCGGTGTAGCAATTAGAGTAGATCTAGGGGGGTAGTAGGGGTAATAGGGGCAGCGATTGGGGTAGCTGGCGGTGCTATAATTGGGGTAGCTGGCGGTGCAGCAACCGGAGTAGCTGGTGGTACAGCGGCTAGAATAGCTGGTGGAGTTAGTAGAGTACCTGGTGGTAGGGCTGGAGGTATAGCAAGCTTATCTAAGGTTAAATTAAGTCAATCTTACAGAGTTATTATAATTATTGGCTTTACCTCTGCAAGGGCCGCAATAAGCTCCTTATCCGTCTATTTATAAAACTCTTTTTTATAGGCGACGTCCGTTAGCACCTTGCTAAGGGTATACCTCTTATTTTACTTAATAACGTATACTCCTCTCTTAACTAGGTAGTTATAGATTCCCACTCTAGTTTTAGATCGTACTTGTTTAAAGAGCTCTGGCGTAAAGTCTTTAAAGTCTTCCTAATACACTATCTACAGTAAAAAGTCTATAAGGTTGTGCCGTATATATAGGTGCATCTTAGTCTCTATATACTCCGCTAAATTGTTATCTATAGCCGTCTCCAAGTCAATTCCGTAGCCGTATTTGGCAATTCTTTCCTTCTAATCAATTTCTATATTATCATATCTTTGTGTATAAGGGTAGTCGTCATTTAGAAGTTAAGGTTAAGGTTAAGGTTAGGGGTGTAAAGGTAAGGGTATAAGGGTATGTGCGTGTCCCCTTAACAAATCTACAGTTTTTAAAGACTAAAGACTGAAGACGATTCTTAGCAAAGATACGGTCCTTTAGGCGATCTTACGCGTTAGCAGTTAAGTTAATACGTAGTCTTAAGCTTTAAGGTCCTCTAGGCAATCTAACGCATTAATAGTTAAGTTAATGCGTGGTCTTAAGCTTTAAGGGGTAATGTAGCTCTCTCTAAGTAAAGATACGATTCTCTAGGCGATTTTACGCGTTAGTAAGCTAATACATGGTCTTGAGCTTTAAGGGTAACGTAGCTTTCTCCTTTAACTAAAATAGGGTAATAGCTCTGCAATCTAACGCGTTAGCAGTTAAGCTAATGCGTGGTTTCGAGCTTTGCTATTGCGTATTTCCTAATCTGTATGTCTACTAATTAGTGTCGGTATAACTTGCTTTATTAACGTGCACGAATATCACTTATAGTGGTACGTATGCGGTGTTAAAATTAGTAGTTAATTGTTTTTACTAGAAGTAAGGGGTTGCTCTAAGGTCAGGTTAGCTAACCTCGCTATATGGTCCCGTAACCACGTTATATAATTAACGTTCCGATAGTAACCTTATAATTTTTAATATTTCTTATACTCTAACGGAACTTATTATATACCTCTTTTCGCTTATTAAGGGAGTATCTAATTAACTAGCAATTTAGCTTCTTATAAACGTAGCATTTTTTTTAGTAATTACTTTAAAATAAACCTCTATAAGGACCTCTATAATTACCTTATAGTTAATATTAATTATACCCTCTTCCGTATTCCCTACCGCGGCCACCATATATTTAATTAGTCTAGTTATAATCATATTAGTTAGGAATACTTAGTTAGGTAGGGTTTTCGGTATAGAACTGTTAAGATTCTTATATTCGCATCGCAGTACCTATAGTAGAGCGTAGCTTAGTATATACTCCTTTAAACGTATCTATAGGTTTATATAGCGCCAAGTTATACTTAGGAACGCTATAGTATGCTAAGATAACCTAGTCCCTTAGGCTATTCTTATTTTAGTAAGTTTCGGTAAAGCTATATTAGATTTTCTGGAGTTTATTAAAGAGTAGTTAAAGGCACTNTAAATAAGTCTTTATTAGGTTAGAAGTAATAACTCTNTANAATATAGTCTCTNGCNATTTAGATATATAAAGTTNGCNATTCTTATTAGTCTTAAAGTGGGCTTTAGTAAGCTAAAGCATTATATTAAAGCTATAGTTTTTACCTATAATATAGTCGTAATAGAATATTACTACCCGTCCCTTTAATATAATAGAGAAAGCATAATGGAACTAGTAGCGTTAAATTCTAACCTTATTATAGCAGTTATAAAATACCTATAGTTTTGCTCTAAGTATATTATATAATTCTCCTTTAAACTTCTTCTCTTCGTCTAAATATACCTTTATTAGATTCGTAACTTCTTAAAATAGAGGCTTATTAATTAGCTAGGATAGAGAAGTTAGAGGTAATAAAGGTAGAGGAAGAGCACCTCTAGGTAGGAGAGCACCTTTAGGTAAAAGAGTAGTATTCTAAGGGTTTCTGTTGGTACCAATTTAATAGTATAAGTAAGTTGTGTCTAGGGGCACGAAATACGTATAGTATCGTATGCTTATTTAGATGGTGGTGACTGTCGATTCTATTAAGGTGGGCTACGTAGTCTATATACTAACGCACCTCCCCCCTAAGCTAGTGTTTCAGGAGTGCACTAGACGCGTAAGCAAACCGAACGCGTAAACGCGTACTTGGTGTATTGAACCGCGTAAGCACGCGGTTAGTACAGCAGGTGCTGTAATTATATACTGGCGGTACTTAGAAAATGGAACCACTTGCGTATAGCCTCCGTAATTGCCTTAATAGAACTATAAAAGACGTAAGAAAATACATAGGAAATCCCTCCTGAGGTGCCTTTTGGGTTGCCTTCCGAACGGTGCTCTAAGCTAGCTGTAAGTCCTGCTTATAGTCCGTAAAATAAACTATACGCCCTTTAACGGGCCGTAAATGCACCGTACGGCCTTCCGAACGGGCCGTAACTAAACTATAAATGCTCCGTTAGTCTCGCTCTACCCATTTTATAGCCTTTAGGTTAAGCTTATTTATGTTAATTAGGGTTTTAAGAGCTTAACACGGCTTTGCCTTTATTATAGCGTCTACTAGGTTATCTCTACTGCTAATCTATTTGACCTCCGTAATCTCACGTTATTTGTAGGCCTAATATAAGCACATTAGGTCGACCATAAGCCTCTTCTCTTGTGTTATACCTAGTTTGACTAGGCAGTTGTAGAGGGACTTTAAATTAGTACATAAAACCAGAAGTAGCTGCTCTAGTTATAGGATCTTTTAAATTGTTAATTTGATTACGGCTGCTATATTAAAGCTATAGGCTAGTGCATATAGTTTAGAAGCTAGTACACTGTGGGTTACTCGCTTGTATTTAATTAAAGACTAATATAGTATATTTGCGTCTTAATTACGGTCCGTAAGTATAATTACGAAGCCGATTTATAATAATAGGTCCCTATTATTAGCGAAGGAGGCGTCTGTAAATACCATTACGCTAATAGAATTTAGGTCTAGCGGTATAAAAGTAAGTCCTCTTATCGCGTTATTAATCTGCCATTAAATACGCTTATTAAGCTACTTAATATTTTCTTCTTGCGGATCTACTACCTGGGCCATAAAGGATAAGTTATAGGCAGATTCGGGTTAATAGACTGTAGTAATATAGGCACCTCTTACACGCTATGCAGTATATTGGTCCTTTATATTTACGGTTTTATAGGTCTCTCTATAGGAACTAGTAAGGTCCGTAGGCTTTGCCGTAACGGGCTTTAGGTTTTAAGCTTAGTATTTCTAAGTCAGCTAGATTAAGTTGCCCTTTTATATAATTAAGCCTCCGTTAAACTTAATTAGAGTTTACTTAGTTAACTGCTCCCGTAGCTTTACTAGGAACTTAGCCTCTTATAGTTTAGTCTCTTCCGCGTCCGTAAAAGTTTAGTCCGCTAAAAAGAGGGTATTGTCTGTTTGGAGTCCAATAATGCCAAGGCCGTTCAATAGGGTATATAGGAGGCAAGGGTTATAGGTCAACTGCTTTATCTTGAGTTTACTAACGTAGTGCTGGTAGTACGTTTTAAACCAGTGGTTTCTAGCTTCTGGTACTCTGTAAAGTGGTTTTATAACCCGTAAAATTGTTCCTAGTTATAGATTAAGCTCGAGCGGTGGCCGTATAAAGATGTCCCTACTTAGGTAGGTATTGGACTGTATATAGGCTTGCGAGATGTCCTGTAAGTAGAGGGCTACGGGTTTAGTTTACTGTAGTCCTGGCATAAGCGTAAGTATAATCCGTTAACTAACCTATTAAATTATAGGCGATTGCGTAAGGACGAGGTCCTTTCCCTAGTCGTTATAAGCTTATATAATAAGCCTTGACTTTTTAAAGGCTTTGTTAGTACTAGGGTGCTTAATTTTGTTAATGAAGCGTAAGTTAAATATACGGACGCCTTACGGAACGTCTCTTTCCGTTATAACCGTAAAGACGCCCTTCTTAAGTAGTCCGTTGATCTCTTTACGTCGTGAGTCCGTAAAGGGGGTTTCCTGTACTAGAACTAATATATCCGTAGGCGGAGATTGTTTTACGGATGTACCTATGGAGGTGTCTGCGGAGGTTAGGTAATTCTCTATTACGGGGTTTTTAGTTGCGGGGTACTTTCGGGGGCGCCCTCGGCCACGCTTTACAGTAGGTTTTGTAGGCTCAGTAGGTTTCTAGGGGACTTCTTCAGTAGGTAAGGGTGCTTCTAGTTTGTCTAGTTTGGCGGGTGCTTCTAGTTTATCTAATTTGGTAGGTGCTTTTGGTTTATCTAGCTCGGCGGGTGCTTCTAGTTCGTCTGGCTCGACGTTATAGGTGCTTTTGGGCCGAAAATAGGGTTTTATGGATGTGCTTCTAAAGCTTATTAGTCCGTTAGGGAGCTATATATAGCAGGTCTCGTCTTCTATAGCTAGTAGACGGTAAGGTCCAGTCTAATTGCCGCTTTCTCGCTATATAAGGACTTTAGAGTTAAGCGGGAGGTTGTGTACTAGGGTTGTATTAGGTCCGTTGCGGTAGTATAAGGCGTTATTAACAGCTTATTTGGTCCGTAGTTTGACTATCTCGGCCATTACCTTCTATATTATAGCTACTCGTTCCGTAATAGACGGGGTAGGGGGGTCTAGGTTACTTATCCTTAGGTAGGCTCCGTAGACTAAGAAGGTAGGTACTAGTCCGTCAGGGCCGGCAGTGTTATTAACGGCTTTTACGGCCATCTGTAAAGCCAGTTCCTTTTAAATATTCTTATACTCGTCCGTAATAATCTAGTAAGCTCTCTATAAAGCTAGGTAAGCTCGCTTAATAAGCCTAATAGACTAGTGCGCCTTAACTAGAACGGCTTTTATTAATATAGCTATGGCCATAGCATACTGCTAGAATTCCTTGCTAATGAAGTTCCTACTAGTGTTATAGGTGATATACTTAGGAGGCCTAAGGTATGTGTTAATCTAGTAGGTCCGTAAAATATCCCAAGTATATTTTGTAGATATATTTTGCAACTAACGGGCGGCTTAATAGCGGGTTGCCTTGTTAATTATATATAATACTAGACTGCCGTTAATGTATATAATATCCATGTATACTAAGTGGTTGAAATCAAGGTCCTTATAAAGGGTGAACTTAAATCTGCCTAGGGAACGTCCGTATTTCTGGCAGAAAGAGCAGTATTTAGTTAGGTGGTTGATTGCCTTTCTATTAACATTGTCGTGTCCAGAATATTTAAGGACTCTATATAGCTTTTTAGCTAACGGGTAGCCGAAGCGGCGGTGTAGGCGGTGGATCTCTATACTAGTGAGGTAGCATGGGTTATAGTTAAAAGATTCCTAAATATAGGTCTGTAAAGTCTCTCCCTATATAAGGAACGGGTGTCTAAAACGTTATACAATTAGTAGGGTAACATGTTTGCTTCCTAGGGCAGTTATGGGGCCAATTACGGTGTCCGTAACGTTGTTATAGTAGACCTATAACCTATCTATATTTGCAAGGCAGAGTAGAAAAGGGGTATCCGCTTTTACTACGTAGAAGTTAACTAGGCTAATTAGGGTCTTAACTGCAACTAATTTAATTAATGTGGTTAAGCTAATGCCGAATTAAATATTTACGGCCCCAGATTGTATAGTATTAATATCCGTATTATTATTTACGGTGGTCTTATATGCAAGGTATTGTCTATAACCTACAGTAGACTTTTTAGAGGCACCTATATCAATTATAACGCTATAGAATTCTTTAGGGGTATAGCGTTCTATAGTGATATATGCAAATGGGTCCTATTTACGGTCTATAATGTCCGTAATAGGTCTAACGGGTATACTTATAGGCTAGTTTTCGGGTGTAATTAAGTGTATAAAGGAGCGGTCGGCTAATACGGTTATAGTATTGAAGGCTTAACTGTCCGTAAAAGGTCCAAAAGTAGTTAGAAACGTCTCTAAGGTCTCCTATTCCTAAGCGTCTAAGTTAAAATTAATTATAAGGGCTTCTATTAACTTATTAAGAGACTCTTCTACTTCCTCTCCTTCGTATTCTAAGATAAACTGGTTGATCCGTTTATTAAATTTCTTCTTAGACCTGTTACGTTCTTCTTGGGTATGCCTTATAGACTAATATCCTTCCTTGCCGCATATAAAGCACTTTTAATTGGTTCGTCTGCGGGGGTATACTTTTGTACGGGAGTTGCTGTGGAGGTTGTGGGTAGAACCTAGTTAATGCGGATACTGCTAGCGGTATCAGCGGTCTGTAAAGTAGGCATCTAAATTAGGTTGCGGATTTTGTAGGTCCGTAATAAAAGCTTAAGTACTGCCTGGTGGGTTTAAGGCTTTATACGTTGTAATAAAGGACCGTAAATTGTTAATAAGGCCAGCTATGGTATCTGCGGGCTTATAATAGGCGTATTTGTAGGGTTCCATTTCCTAGCAGGCCGTAATTAATTTGTTATATAAGAAGTCGTCCGTTTAAAGCTTAATATTAAGACCATACTATAGGTGGCGGAGGTCTTTAATAAGGATTTATAGGCACTCTATAGTTGATTTTTTAGTATTCTTATCCATTACGGTCCGTAACTTGGTCGCATTCTATTAGGTAAGGATATCACGCCTATATTCCAGTCCTTTAAAGTAGTTGCGTGTGGCTTTGCATAGCTTATTAAAGGGAACACTAAGGGGGTTACTCTTAAGGTTAGTGTAGTAGTAGTTAAGTGCTAGGCCGCGTAGTATAGTAGAGTAGGCTTGGCTGAACTCCTATTTAGGAATATTAGCCTTCTAATAGAGGTCCGTAAAGATGGTTAGTTTAAAGTTAAAGTTGTTGTTTTTACTGCTGTACTTAGATTCGTCGGTGTAGAGCTTAGCTAGGTTAGCTAGCTCCTTACCATAGGTCTTTACTTAGGTAGTTTACGGGTCTGTAGCTTGCGGATTTATAGGTTACGGATATATAGGTTGCGGATCTGTAGTTTAAACAACAGAAGGGGTTTAGTCTATATTTTAGTTCGCAGGGGTATTGTGGTCCGTAATTTAGGTTATAGGGGTATTACGGTCCGTAACATAAGTACTAGGTGTACTTTAGCTAGTAAGATTAATTTTAAAACTGCTTGGGTTTATAGGACGAATTTAGTTAAGAGGGTTAGGTATAAGGCTAGTAATTATATTAAGTTTAGAAGAAGTAAAGAGTTCCTTAGTAGTGTTATACTTGTCTAAAATTTCTTCTTTAGTCTATTCCGTTTGGTCCTCCTTATATATTATATTATATAAGGACCGTATAACAGTAACCTGTTTATTCCTTTTAACCTATACGCCTTGGTTACGTAAAAGGGTCCGTAGGTTATAAATAGTAGTGGGGTTGCATTCCTTAAAGATGGCTTCTATAAAGTCCGCAAAGTCTTCCTAGTATTACTCCTATAGGTCGACGTTTATAAGCTTAAAGTATTTATACTTAAGGATTTTAAATTTGATATAGTTGTTAACATTATCTATAGACGTAACGTTAACTCCTTATCTCTACTTCTTTTGACCTTCATTAACCTGCTTACTGATGTCTGCTATATTATATAGTGTAGTATAGTGCGTAGCGGGTAAAAGAGGTCTTATAAGGGTCCGTAAAATCGGTTAACGGGCCTATAACAGTTCGTAGAAGGGTAAGGGGGTCTCCATAGGGTCTTAACAGGTCCGTAGTGGTTCGTAGGAGGGTAAGAGGTCTCCGTAACGGTCTGTAAAAGTAATTAACGGGTCCATAACGGTTCGTAAAAGGGTAAAAGGTCTCCATAAGGGGTCAGAGAGGAGGCCGGGGTATTTTAGTAGGGTATAGTAGTCGCATTCTTGGTGTAATCATATTCTTAACGTGGTCACGTTAACTACTAGTACAGTAGTTAATATCTCTAATTAAGGTGGAGCGTAAACGTCTTCCAAAACTAGGGTAGATTTAAGGTAATTCTAGGTAAGGTAGAGCGTCAGACGTCTTCCAAATCTAGAGTACTTTAATTCTCTTTAACTGAAATAGGGGCTTATAAGGTGGAGCGTTAGACGTCTTCTAAGCAAGTATGTATCTCCTAATCTGTGCGCGCTCACTAATCAGTGTTGGTACCAATTTAATGGTATAAGTAAGTCGTGTCTAGGGGCACGAAATACGTATAGTATCGTATACTTATTTAGACGGTGGTGACTGTCGATTCTATTGAGGTGGGCTACGTGGTCTATATACTAACGCACCTCCCCCCTAAGCTAGTGTTTTAGGAGTGCACTAGACGCGTAAGCGAACCGAACGCGTAAACGCGTACTTGGTGTATTGAACCGCGTAAGCACGCGGTTAGTATAGCAGGTGCTGTAATTATACAGTTTCGTTCTAAATTAAAGTTGCCTTTTAAAGAATATAGGTTAGTTTTAGGTTTCCGTAGTTAACGTATAATTTTAGCTTCCGTCTATACTGGTTTTTTTATACTAATAAGAACGGCGTAAATATTACTAGTAATTAGGTTACCGTTTTTAGTAATATACACCCCATTTCTTTAGAGGGAGTTTTAAAAATCTTAAATAATATTAATATTACTAAGTGCTTAGGTGTCAGCGGTCTATCCTATAAAATTCTCCCTAAAATATTCCTATAACTATAAATCGGTATAGTAGCTATCTTAGTAGAATAGAATATAGTATAGGAGAAAGCCGTTAACTTATTTTACGGTATAGGTTATTATATTAAAGGTAAATACGTCCCAATCTTTATTAATAAGTTTCGCGTATATAGCTACCCCTAATAGTAAGGAGTCTCTTTAGTTGTTTAGAGTGGCTATAGTTATATCTTTAGAGGAAGGGAATATTGGTGGTATAGGGATTATTATTTGGTACGCGTTTATAATATATATTTATTATTTAGTACGCGTTTATCGTTTAGTACGCGTTTATAACATATATTTACGGTTATAGGGCTTAGGACCAGTTCTAGCCTTAAATCGCAAAGACTTATAAAGCGTGTTATTCTGCGTAATAGACGCAAGAATCTATAATCTAGGGAAGGCTCAGGACTAGTTCTGGCCTTTAGATCCTTAGATTTATGGAAGAGTTTTATTTAAGGTTTAAGACTAGTTCTAACCTTAAAAAACAGCTTCCCTTAGCACGAGTAGCACTAGTACAGTAGCTTATCTCTTCTTAGTGAAAACCTAGCTGTTCTATAGTATAACAGTGAAGTTAACCACTAATTAGTATTGGACTTATAAGGGGATATTACGTAGCTACGGTTCATAGATAGTATAATAATTATTCTGTTTTCTTCTTCTTAAAGAAAGGGGTGAGGAACTTAAGGTTCCTTACCACGCTAGTGCCGCGGCGGCACGTGATGGCAACTTGCCGCACGTAACGGCAACTTGCCACACGTGACGGCAATATGCCTCATATGGTGACCATTTGCCTTTATTCCCAACACTTTAACAGTTCAACCTAAATATGTAGCGTACGTTGCGGCACCGATTAATGAACCGGGCCTCGGTCTCGTCCCGATTATCCGATTATCGGGAGATAATGACACCCCTCCATTAAACGCAATGGAATGTCACTGCCTTGGCGAGGCATCTCCTCCTTCGTCAATGCTCTCCCCCAAGCCGACTCAAAAGAATCTCCTCTCCAGGATAGAGTAATTCATGGCTCAAGCTACCAATACTTTGTCTCAGTCTCCAAATCTCACAACTAGTCCTCCGCGAAGCCAACTGAAAACGCCTGCACATACGCTAGTTCGTGTAAGGAACAACCAACGTCGGCACCGTGAGCGTCGGCGCGAATACATCGCCTCTCTTGAGCAGAAGCTCCAGGAAACAGAGCGATTACTAGCTCAAGCCACGACTGAACTTGCTGCATCGAAGTTAGAGCTGGAGAGATGGAGGAATGGAGTTATTAAGCAGCAGCCGCATGAGAACCAAGAGCCGTCCCACGATATCGTCCCAGAAGATGCTCTCTCTACGGTTGGAGATATCACCGCTAACGCAGATTTGAGCATGGTTGATAAACCCATAAGTGCCCAAGAAAAGTTGTCTGATACTGTACTCCTGGATTATTCTACAACGTCCCTGAGTACACCTTCAACTCCAGAGTTACCACTATTTACCAACATTCTCCCAAGCGCCCTTAGCCGTCCGTCGGCTTGGATGCTTCCCCAACCCCAGGATCCGCTCGATCACACCCCGTCATGCTATCCACCAAGTTACTGCGAATTAGTAGAAGACTCATCGGTACCGTTAATATCAGAAGACAATGCCCGGCCGGAATCCGACCCCGAATTGCGCAAAATCCTATCCCCTCCAATACCGTCTTTTTGCAACATATACCCACCTTCGGACACCGAATCTACCACTCTTTGCAGCCAGGCGTTTGTTCTCATATCGCAACAAAACTTTCGAGAGATTGATGCGTACACAATAAAGAGTTGGCTATACGAAGGATTTCGCCAGGCAAGGAATGAGAATGAGGGGTGTAGGGTTGATAATAAATTGCTCTTTGGGTTACTGGATTTCATTAGTAGTTCCTGAAACTCGTCCTGGCACCTCTTTGACGTTTCTATCATTTAGCGCTATCCAAGTATCTTACTATGAAAGCTAATTCTGCGAGATAATTTTACAGCTAAAATCAAGTACAGTGCTCGACTATCTCTATTTCGCATTCAAAACTTGCTTAAGCCGGAACCTCTCGTACTTACTAATGGAGTCTGTCGCCTTTGAAACACAATACTTTTAGACAATTCTGAAATGTATCCTAGCAAAACGAATGCTACAGAATGTACCGAAAACACCAAGAAAAGTAGCGCATTGTTCAAATGCCCTGTAGATCGATGCTCACATAATGAGATCTGCTGAAGAACTTCAAATATATGTCCTTACCTGTCATTCTCCAAACCACGATTTAGCAGTGCACTAGGAACCCGGAAATACCAATGAATGGGTCATGCCACGATTTAGCAGTGCACTAGGAACCCGGAAATACCAATGAATGGGTCATGCCACGATTTAGCAGTGCACTAGGAACCCGGAAATACCAATGAATGGGTCATGGACTCACGGAATAATGCTAATGCAGCAGGTTATGCGGGTGGGAGGTGAGGGGCAAAGCGTGGGGCTTGAGTCAAGCAACCAAACCTCTCCACGACTCGCTCCCATCGGTACCTGGTAAACCTTTTGTAACACGAAACTCCCCATTTTTGCATATTCATCTAGGTAAACTCGGTTAAAACGAGGGTTTGGGTCATATTATTTCCCTCGAACGTTTACTGTCCAACTCTACTTAACATCTGCCGATACTAAGTGTGGCGCTAGCTCTACGAGAATAAGAGCAGAATGCCTAGAGAAAGACTGACTCTCTCTTCAGGATGGCAATGGAGGCTTGCAAATTCCAACAGTTCTTCGAAAGCCGATTCTATCCCGGAAATAAAGAAATGGATCCCAGCATCTGCGTTCCCTTCAGTGATCCAACTTGAGTTATTGCACGCAAAACTTCTCCCAGACCCAAATGTTGGGGAGAACGAACGTCTCATTCAGTGGGTCGGCGAAGCGGATTGGGAGTATTCTTGTGCCTTTCCAACTCCAGACTCTGCAGCCTCGAGGGACAAAATTGAGCTTCTTTTTGAAGGATTAGATACCTTTGCTACAGTACAACTCAATGGAAAGCAAATATTACAAAGCGATAACATGTTTATCCCTCACCGTGTGGATATCAAAGATCATCTGCAGCCCTCAGGAACTGACAACGAGATTCTAATTCTGTTCGAAAGCGCGTTCAAAAAAGGACAAGAGCTGGAGAAGACATATGGCAAGAGAATAAGTATTATGCGGGATCCGAAGCGTATGCATATTCGTAAGGCTCAGGTTAGTACAGCCACAATGCGTACTTCAGACTAAACTAATCCCGGTGATTAGTACCATTGGGGCTGGGATTGGGGTCCAATCATCGTAACTTGTGGGCCGTATCTTCCAATTCATATCGAAACCTACAACTCTCGAATCGATACAGTTCATGTGACTTCAAACCTATTCCCGGACGTTAGCTGGGCGATGATTCATATCAATGTCAACACAGTGGCATCCTCGGAGGGTGTTAACACTGTTCTCATTATCGTGCTCGATGCAGATGGCGAAGAGGTTATACAGAGCGATCTGGAAGTCAAGGGTGGCAAAGCTACCGCTACTAAGGTGTTTCCTTCGCCAAATTTATGGTGGCCCAACGGCGAAGGAGACCAATACTTGTACACTTTAAAAACGACACTGCTCGGCGCAGAGAAAGTTTTGCTCGATGAAACGACTACCCGCTTCGCTCTACGGTCCATATCTCTGATTCAAAGACCCCTTGATGATGAACCGGGAACAACTTTCATGTTCAATGTTAACGGTCGCGACATCTTTATCCAAGGTGGCAATTGGATTCCGGCGGATAATTTGCTTCCACGAATTACCCGAGAGAAATACTTTGCGTGGATAGGGATGGCTAAAAAAAGTCACTTAAATATGATCCGAGTGTGGGGAGGTGGGATTTACGAAACCGAGGACTTCTTCGACGCTTGCGATGAAAACGGAATACTGGTCTGGCATGACTTGGCTTTTGCCTGCGGCGATTACCCTATCCATGACGCTTTTCTCGAGAACGTGACAAAGGAGGTCGAAGCACAGGTCACTAGAATCAGGAACCGAGCATGTCTTGCATTGCTCTGTGGGGGCAATGAAGATTTTATGCTTGCAGAGATGGGGGTGGGGTAAGCTCGATACTATTGCTATTATCGGTTAAAGCTAAGATTTGGCAGTAGGGATGCACGAGTAGAGTTCGATGCTCGCGATGTAGCTGGACCTTTTGAAGATACCGATTTTCCACAACGCAAGATTTATCTCCAGCTTCTACCAGACATCACCAAAGAATTATGTCCAGAGGTGAAGTACTGGCCCAACTCTCCATGGGGAGGTGATAGTGCAAGTGACCCGACTGTGGGCGATATCCATCAGTGGTCAGGTATGTCACACGTCTCCAACAATGAAATATCTCCTTGAAATAGGTTACTGGTGACTTTCAGGTGAGGTTAAGGAATTCAATGCATTATCACTAACATAGCTCGTAGTATGGCATCAGGAGCAACTCTCCTATCAACAGTACAAGAACCTTTCTGGGCGCTTCGTCTCAGAGTTCGGTATGCATGGTTTTCCCATAATGCGTACCGTTGATGTCTTCGTCCCGGATGTGCGGGATCGATACCCCCAATCGAAGGCTATTGATTGCCATAACAAAGGCCACGGCGCCGAAACTCGCATTGCGCGCTATCTCGCGGAGAATTTCCGGTATAACAACCAGAGTCTGGAAGACTTCGCTTACTGTAGCCAATTAATGCAGAGTGAGGCATACGGCTATGCTCTGCGAGATTGGAAGCGTAAGTTCAATGGTAAAGGGAAGGAGGCCTGCGCAGGTGCTATCATTTGGCAGGTGAGCTAACCTGGAAACCCCAAACAACCCAATGTAGCGCAACGCTTACAAGTTCGTGCAGCTCAATGACTGTTACCCGGTCACGTCCTGGAGCTTTATAGATTACTATCTTCGCGTTAAGCCTTCCTTCTACAGTATTCGTCGTGTCTTCGCCCCTATCTCTGTCGGCATAGAACGCACACCACTCTCACGCTGGATTGACGAAGACCATCCCCGCGAGACTGAGATCCCGCAATTCTCCATTTTCGCACACAACACAACCACTGCAGAACTTAGCTGTACCCTCGTTCTTGCCGCCTACGATTTTGCTGCTGGTGAACGTGTCGGGTTTCCTTCGGAGAAGAAAGCGGTTACGCTTCTGCCAGGCCAGAACACCGAGCTCGGTGAAGTGGAGAATCCGAAAACGCTGACGGATAACTCGCTCATCGTCCTATCGGCGAGTTTAGTTGACGACGCAGGGACTATCTTGGCCCGCATCGTCAACTGGCCCGAGCCGTTCCGCTATTTGCATTGGCCAAAGGACACGCGAGTCGATCTCGGAACCAGCAAAGCGGATGAAGGCGCTGCATGGGAGGACATAGTCACGATCAAGGCGAACCAACCAATTAAAGGTTTGTTTTTATACCCCGATTATGACAGGAGCGAGGAGGAGAATGAGCCGGAGCCAGTGTGGGAGGATAATATGCTCGACCTAATGCCTGGAGAACAGATGAGTGTGGGGGTTAAGGGGCTGAGAGGGAGAGGGGTAAAGCCTAAGTTTCTAGCGGATTGGGAAATGTGATAGGACGACGACTGCAGACAGACCATCTTTGTACTGAGTGGCTGTGAGGTCCTCCCGGGTTTCGTGAGAGCAATGCGGAGGTAGACGGATGCGGATAAAAGCAGTCGTTGTCAGTAGGGTGTTTTCGAAAATGCATTGGGGAACAACTCGGTCACATTCGTAAGCCGCACTTGCATTAAGGTCTACTGGCACGAGGCACTCTGGAGCCATTGCAAGTTTCGAGGCCGCCTTGGTTGGAGGCTGTGACGTTTCCTTTGCATTGCGCACGCTTCGTGAATGATCTTTCGTATGCCCGTGGGCCAGTGCGTTGCAGCCCAACCCGCATTGTTAGCCAGTAGGAGTAGGTTGCCGATGCCGGATGCGTCACTCTGCAAGTCAACTAAAACCCGGATTTCGGAACACAAACTAGCGGCACACCGGGCGCCGAGGAGCAGGACGGCATTCTCCAAAAAACAACTTTCTCTAAGCGGCGAATTCAGAAAGTTTGCCCGAATAGAAAATATATTTGCTTAGATACAACTGCATAACAACCATGCAATACTACCCCGCAACTGGATGTATGACTCTATGAAATTAAAATGATATTAACTAGTTGCTAAAGCACTTGCTGTCCATCTGATGAATCCTCTGTCCTACTCCGCTTCGTCTTAACCAAAGAAACCCTTTATTGGAGATACTCGCTATATCTATCTAATTGCTGTGATCAATTCCTCAATTATGACCTTCTATCCAGACTGGGATCGCGTGCACCCAGAGCACAAATGGAAGATCCTGCGGAAGCAGAAGGGATTCATTTTCTGGGCGCTTTATAGCTCCGTTGGCGGCGTGATGTATGGTAACAAAAACTCTCATTACCTCCAACAACCCAAAAACAACCCAAAATCTAACATGGCGAAGGGTTCGACTCTGGACTCGCAGGTACTGCCACAGCATTCCCAGCATTCCAGAAGCAATACGGCCGGCCATTTACAAGCCAGCCATCCGGCTACCTGGTACCTGCGAATTATCAGTCCGGGTGGGCTGGTGCATCAATGGGCGGGCTGGTTGTGGGTGTGATGGCTGGTGGGCAGATACTGGAGATGATAGGACGCAAACACTCCCTTGCTTTTGGATCTCTTGTTACGGCTGTCGGCGTTGCGATGCAAGTAGCCAGCCACGAGTGGAAATTATTCCTGGCTGGTCGTTTGATAAGTGGTGCAGTATGCTCTATATCCGTGACTCTAGCGATGGTTTAATTAATGGCCCTCCAAGCTATCGGCTTCGGCATTGCACTAGTGGAATTTCCGGTCTAGATCGGCGAGAACACCCGACAGGAGCTTCGAGGTTTCTTCTTGTGCCTCACAAATGGGTCAATCGTGCTAGGGCAGTTTATGCTAGCGTAAGCGATTTGGCGGCGTCTTTAGGTTCTCCACTGACGTAGCAAGGTGTATTTCGAGAGGAACTTCGACCATTGAAGGAAAATGGTCGTACCGAACATTGATAATCCTCCAACTCATCTTCGTGGGTAAGCTGATGGTCCAATACGTGTCCTTTACTGCCATATAGTGACTAAGCGTGTGTAGTGGTCCTTGTCGGAGGCTATCCGGTGTATCCTGAATCCCCCTACTATCTCTTGAAAAAGGGGCACACTGAGAAAGCGCGCAAAGCCCTAAACCGAATACACGGCTCGAAAGACCAGACTCTGATAGATGCTGAGATAAAGCGCATAACAAGTAATGTGGCCTTCAGTGAAGAGGTTCGAGTAGCCGCCTCACGGAAAGGACCCTTGCTGGTTCAATGTTTTCAAGGAACGAACCTGGTATGATAACGTTCTTGTTTCAGGCTCCTCTGCAACATTGACACACGAAAGAAACGGACCTTAATCGCGCTCATACCTGTAGCTGGACAGCAACTTATCGGAGCACCTTTCGTTCTCAGCTATGCCACTTACTTCCTTTCCCTGATAGGCGTGAGGGACTATTTCACGGTGTCAGTAGGTTTGTACATTGTTATGCTATTATCTAATATCTCGGCATTCTTCTTCATCGAAACGGCCGGCCGACGTCCACTGCTTGTTCTCGGCACACTTGTGTTGACGCTTATACTCCTGTTGATGGGTATTGTAGGCTGCTTCAACGGCCATGGGGCATTATGGGTCGCTGTTGTTTGCATGTTTGTTTGGTGAGTCCCGAACTCGCTCAAGATTCAACAGGCGTTTCACTTACCCATCCAGGTCTGTCGCATTTCAGCTAACGCTAGGTGCTGTTGGGTTTGCAATTGGCTCCGAAGTTACTTCTCTGCCACTGAGGGCATCAACTCAGTCGATTGTCGGTTTCACACAGGGTTTTGCCGGTTGGCTGGTCGGCTTTGTGTCTCCTTTCTTGATCAACCCCGATGCAGGCAACCTAGGTGCGAAAGTTGGGTTCGTCTTTGCTGGACTGGGTGTTCCACTTTGCGTTATTTTTTACTTCCTTATTCCGGAGACTAAAGGGCTTAGCTTCGACGATGTGAGTACCCCTTTAGCTATGAACTCGAGGACGCAAATATACTAAAATTATCCAATATATAGATGGATTACTTATTCAATAACAAGTTCAGTTGTCGAAACTTCCAATCAGCAGTGAAGGGGCGACATGGAAGCTCTAATGACCCACTAACATTGGAATCCCAAAGACAAGTTCCCGGGCTGGGAAGCATAGCAGTCAAAGAAGAGGCATGACCAAGCTCTTCAATACCGCGAAGTTTAAAATGTGATGGGTAATGAGATTGAGGAAAGCTCTTGCAGCTGAGAGGGCATATCTTATTCTAGCTATGGCGGAGGCACTTAATTGCAGCACATTTGTATATATAGATATACATAAAAGTAAAAGTGATATCACGTTGCTTAGGTTTATTCAGCAAGTCATCCTTGCCAGCAGGGTCACAGTAGTGTGTGCCTTACAACTTCTGGTCATTTTTAGATACTTCAAAGGGTTGAGCGTATCTGTGAAAAAGAGCAATAGTAAACTTCGGGTTTAAGCCGCTGAACTCGTTTTGCAATTCGGGATCTATTGAAAACATATGGTCCGCTAAGATAGTAGAGCAAATAGCAGATAGGTTCTCTTCCTATAATCAGCAGCACTCTTCCTCAACCGAGCACGGCTAGCTTCGTCAAGGCTGGCTGCCTGGTATGTTGCTTCTGAAAGTGTATCGAAATGCTCATCTGAAGAAGAGCCATGGTCAGAGAGAGTAAGACAACGCTGAAGATAGGAAATGTCGAAGAGGAGCTGCGTCAGCTTCTCTTTCTTGACTTTACGTTTGTCAATCGCCGATTCATCTTCCACCTGTTGGTCATCCTCGTCTCCTTCCTGTTTGATGCCGTTGACTTGTTTATCGTGGACTACCGATGTCTCATCCTCCGCTTGGATAGAATTCGCACATTCTTTCAGTAAGTTGTAAACTTCCGTGCCAGCAACACTTTTAATAGTACGAACCGCCCCAGGCGCCCATAGGTCATTGCCGCGCACTCCCATATCATTTGAGAGTGTATGAAGGAACTTAAATGTCCCAGGAGATGGCTGGACTGGTAGAGGAGGATTGCCTTCCCATAATGTGCGGCTCAAAATGCGCCGAGAGGTAGAAAACTTCCGAAGACGTCTCTTCAACGAATCCAGCGCAGACTGTGAAATAAAAGTCGCAAGAGCGTTATGTAGGGGTTCAACTAGAGATGAAGCGGATGGTAATGATGACGAGGTAGACTCTGTATCTTTCAGACCAAGTCTCGGAATTCGCTCGCTTACTTCTCGAAGCACACGGAGGAGGAAAATTGCTTGCGGGAGACTGGACTCCTGCGTATCAGATGTCAGTCGTGCAATTAAAGTTTTCAGGTTCTTCTGCAGTTCCAGTAAAGCCTCGAAAATGGCCTCTTGCACTTTTTCTTCAAGTGAACGCGGATCGTCTTCGCTTAGGAGAGCTTGCTTCGAGTCTAGACTAAATCCATCATCAGAATCCTCAGCACCGTCTCCAAAATCTTCATCCCACCGGGCCTCTCGCATTTCCTTGATGATACTCTTAGCCTCAAGTGCTGAATCGGCCCACTGCTGGTACATCAACACTATCCGGAGAACATAATCACTTCGCCCGTGACTCTTGTCAAGGACTGCTTGCTTGAACGACTCTGCCCCATTACTGATCTCCATAGATGTTGTAGAACTGTCCCATAGAGACGTCTTGATTTCCCTGTCGGTGGCTGACCAATTTTCTAGAGTTTTGGATATCTCGGAAATGATTATGTGAAGACCTTGGGCGCGAACATGGACAATGCTACCCAAATGCGAGTTCATTGCCTCACGAAGATCGTCAAGCACTCCAGACGATTTAAGTCCAGGTACCCCGCTACCAGAAGCAAGCCAGGTTTCGAATAATTGCCTTCTTAGCTCGGCGACTGCTTTGAAATCTTGGACATGTGATAACACATCTTTCATACCTTTGAGAAAGGAAGAAATGGCGTGCTTTGCCCATGACTTCAAGAGTTTCTCTGCATCAACTCTTTGAAGCTCGTCGTGACGCGGCCAAGGCGTATAATTTCGGGCTTCATCCACAATCCACCGCTCGTGGATATCTAAATTTAATTCAGTAATCGCTCGAATGTCCGGGTCCTGCATGAGGGGATGTAACTTTAACTTCGCTAGCGAGTCCGCTAACCGCCGAGGAAATATGGCTTGAGTATCCTGGAGAGTTCTCACGCAAAGCTCAAGACTGCTTAGAATATGCTCTTGTACCTTTTCATGGGGTTCAAAGGCTTGTACAATTGCCTCCATTCTTACATGGTGGAAATGTCTAAGGACATCTGTAGGGGTCGCACTTGTAGCCAACGAGAAGGCGCACATATTCTCCACAAGGGTCGAAGTGTCGGCGGTAGGGCTAGAAAGATGCTTGTCAATCCGGCTGAGTAGTCTGCGACGCAGCGACCCAAGCTGGTCTCTGATATTGTCCACAAATGGAGACTTATTTGCGGTCTGAGATATTGCTTTGTGTAGTAGTCGGGATAAGACCAAGACTTTAGCAATGAGAAGGGAGGATCCTCCTTTCTTCGAAAGACGAGTCATCACAATTGGGCAACTCTGGAGAACGGAGAGCTGTGATGCAAATGCATATCGATCTCGGTCTGTAATTCGCTTGTCAACCACCAGACGGTCTTGTTAACATTTTTCGGTGAAGCACAAACCACGAGCTCTCCAATGTTTATCCAGCTTCGCATAATTGTCGGAGATTCGGTCTACGGCCCGCGAATTGCACCTCTGGCCAACCTTTCTTAGGGTTGTCTCGACCTGCTCCATATTTTCCTCCATTTCAATGATTCTTTCCGCTGTGCTGAGAAGGTCGCGATAGCTCGCTCTGAATACCTAATAATTAGTAAGTGGACCCTGAAGACAAGTATTCAATATCCAAAACTTACCCGACTAGGGTGCGGAGCTTCTCGTGGTTCTCGTTGACATTGGAGCGGAGCTGGAGTTCCAATTTACGAACAATGGGGACGGGATATTGGAAGGCATCTTGCCAAGTCTTGAATATTCGGGGATCCGGTGCTTCAGCAGTCATGCCGAAGAGAGACACAGGAGCGGTCCTATCGCGGTTCCGTTGTCGTTCATTCGTAATCTTCGTTGAAGCCAGGATGCCACGGAAACTAGTAAAACGCACGGGCCATCACGGCTTCGCCCCCGGCCTTGTGATCTGCGTGAGCCCCTGATTATTCGGCCCTGGCCTAAGACCAAATATCCTAGTTCTCTGGAGAAATCTCAACCCTGCGATACCCTCCGGACCCGCTTCGATGTAATGCTTTCAAGGCTTCGCTCAATCCATGAAGGGTCGCTCCAGTGGTTAGCACGTCGCACCGAAATCTCCGAGGAAGAGCAGAGAGCGATCCACCGAGCTAACACACATCATGATGCTCTTGCAGTGCTTGAAATCGAACAGCGGGCATCACTCACTACAGACTACCTCAAAGCCGCGGACCGCGTGACTGCCGAACTACAACGAGTTCGAAGGTCTCTTGTAGACATTTTACGCAAGAGAAAGGAGACTACGCCAGACCTTTCAGGGGACGACTTTACAGATTGGCATCTCCTTGCTCGCGTCTATCAAGGACTGGGACAATACGATCAGGCCGATCAAGCCTACAAAGCTGCACTACTTACAAGTCAAGTGCTCTCGCCTAAGAACCTCCTCCGTATTCGGATCGTCAGCGATTTTGCTCATTTTCTTGCTGAAAATGGGCGAAATTTAGGACATGCTGAGGATCTCTGCCATAGGCTACTCAAGACTGTAACAGAAGACGACATTCCTCAGGAGGGGAGCAGGGGACTACAACCAAAAGATTATGTTCCAACTCTTCTTGAAACTCTTAGTCTCGTTTTGAATAATAGTGGACATTTTGAAGCGGCTTCTACTATTTTGTCTACCCTGGATAGCAGTTATGGGGCTTCACTGCCTCATATCCTCACTGCTAACGTCGTACTTAATCAAGCACGGGCATCAGCAGGCCTACACAAGCTAGAAAGTTCAAATCACGAATTCTGCCATGCAATGGTTCTTAGCACTATCACCTTGGGAAATTGGCATTACACTACCCTGCGCATTTTATATGCGTATGGACTGGCACTCCTTTCTTGGGGAAGAGATAAAGCAGCATCGGTGTTGCTATTAGAAGCTTATTTAGGCCGATGTTATCGCCTCGGTCGAGATCATCCGCAATCAGTGGAGAGCTACGAGGCCTTGCGACAATGCTCACTCTCTCAGCCGCAACGAGATGCTGTTAACCGTTTTCGACGTTGTTTGACTTACAATAATCTACAAACAATTGCTTATGAACATATGGAACTGTGGACAATCGCAGACTTCCTCAGTTGGGCCGAAACCGACATTTTCGTTGTGGCTGAGAACATTATCGCATCCCTCCTAATGGATCCACGACTTCACCGTGCACGAGATATGATTGTTGAGTACCAGGCTAAGAGAACCTTGAGACTAGAACGAGCAATAGCGGCATGCGAAGCAAGGCTTGGTCGACCTGAACAAGCAGCTCTGCGTATGGAACGGATGGTGCAAGAGATCTTGAATATGAATAAGACAATGATGCTTCAGTGCGATATGGACTTGGCCATTTATCTCGCTCAGATAGAAGGGAACGAGTCGAGAGCGCAAGAATTCTCCCAGCATGTGTTTTTCGGAGCTGAGACACTCGTTCAAGCACACAGAGAAGGTCGGGTTGCCGTAACTGGTGCTTTTCAAAGGAGGCTAGCTCAGCATGGGCTTACACACTTTGAGTTTGGATATCTTCCGGGGACACGAATTATGAAGCCTGCCCCCTTTGCAAGAATTGACAGAATTGGTCGCGGTGCCTTCGCAGAAGTTGAGAGCGTTAAGCTCTATGGAAACTTCTATGCATGCAAATCGATGTTCCTACGACGTTCCAATGAACGTCAGTTAAGAGAAATGATTGAGAATGAAATTTCTGTCATTAAGTCTCTACGTCATCCACATATCGTCAGCATCTACTGCACATACCAGGAAAAGCAACAATTTGCCATCGTTCTAGAACCGCTAGCATCCGCTGACCTGGAAACATTTCTTGATCAGTGGGAACCTAGCATTACAGAGTCTCAGCTCTCTCCGCTTATTGAGACATGGCTGCTTTGCTTGACAACAACACTAGCTTTCATGCATGGCCATGGTGTCCGACACAAAGATATCAAAACTAAGAATATTCTTGTCAAAGGCAAGCAGATTATTTATTCTGACTTTGGCTCTAGCCGTGCGTTTTTAGAAGAAAATGCAGCTTCAACTGAAGGGCCGGCCTACGGACATACACGCATGTACAGTGCACCTGAAGTTATGGCCTGTAAAAGAAGAAATACTTCCGCGGATGTGTTCTCACTTGGGTGCGTTTTGACTGAAATGGTAAATGTTCTTTGTCAGAGATCTTTAAAGGACTACCACGATTTTCGCTATCGTATGGATGAAGAGACGGGACGTGGGTCGCACGCTTACTATACCACGTTAGACCTGGTAGATGCATGGTTTTCTCAAGATGGAAATCATTTACCGGCATGGGGTTGCGAACTTTACCAGAAGTTCGTCAAGCCGATGCTTCAATATGACGGTGATTCCCGGCCTTCCGCAATGGAGACGAGTAACACCATGAAATCATTCTTCGAATCACGAGATTTGGCCTCCAAAACCTTCTGCAGTGTATGCTATCAGTACCCAGTCGCGGGCCTCACGCCCTCGCCCGGAATTGACGATTATATATCCCTGAATAGGACTGGCGCTTATGCCTCCTCGGAGAGTCTGTCTTCATCTATCTCCGTAACAGACCCCTCAATTATATCTTCCGCTACAACGTTCGACTCTTCCACTACGTCATCTCCTACGACACTTAGCTCTTTTGGCACGTCCTCTGCAGCAGAAGATCCCACTCTTATCCTTTCCAACCCGACAGCCAGTGATTCGGGACCAACAGAGAACAGCCTCTCTACCATGGTACCTATCCCAGTCACTAGTATTTTTCCCGAATTCAACTCTGTTCCACCTTGAAAATATCCATCTTTGAAGGAAAGCGGACCTTTCCTGCAGACATTTGCAACTAAACGTAACATTAGCTCGAAATATTAAGGCCCATGTTACAATAAATTAAATAACGGCATTGGCTATACGCCAAAAAAGAAACCCATTCTGGGGAGTATCACAACGCCCGTCTCTAACGCCAGAACAATCAAAAGGCACTTAGCACTATTCCTAAGAGGGCGTAGCCTTACTAAACGGTTGCCATCAATCCATCGGATGCTTGATGCGTAAATACAAGTCTTCATATTTTCTAGCATCTGGTTGCCAGCTTTAACGTTGCAAACGCTGGTTTAGATCCAAAGTTAGATGTGAGACCATGAACACAGCGAAGATCGCTGGCCCGATGGCATTCGATGTGCTTTAAAGGCTACTAAGGGTGATCAGTATCACTGATGAAGAATTTTAAAAAATGTTGAGGATGGGGATAACGAGATTTTCAGCGGTCAACTTAACATAAGGTGATTGGCAATCTGTATCACATTGTACAGTACATTCTTCTGTGTAAATATTATCAGTCATGCTCTCACTAGGACTATTCCTTTGCACTAAACCCTTTCGATATTATACATATACAAGAATTCAAAATACCATGTCCTTCATCTTCCTAGTTTTTGACGCGGCTCAACTTACAGCCAATGTCGCACTGCCCCTTAGATCCTTTGAAGAGCTTCCCATCCAAATCACAAAATCGCCCGGCTCAATCACATACTTCATATTAATATCCCACAAACCCAAACTCTGCACCTTCAAGTCAATAGCTACTTCAACCGTCTTGCCCGCTTTCACTAGCACTTTCTTAAAGCCCTTCAGCTGCTGGTTCGGCACCACGATGCTGCTTAACACATCCTGCACGTACAACTGCACGACCTCCTTCCCATCGACGGGGCTCGTGTTCGTGACGCTCACCGAGGCCGTGATAGTATCAATCGCGGAAGCAGTGGTCGATGAGAGCGAGACATCGGAGTAGATGAAGGTAGAGTATGACTTCCCGTACCCGAACTCATACAGCGGCTGCGGGGTATCCAGAACATACTGGTGGCCGAAATTTAGCGTCCCATTTGCGCTGATACTACCTGGATCCGTATAGCGCCCAGAATTGAGGTAGTCATAGTATATAGGCAGCGTGCCAACATCGTATGGGAACGATACGGAGAGCTTTCCACTCGGGTTGACGGTGCCGTAAAGTACGTCTGCCAGCGCATTACCGCCCTGCTCCGATGGGTAAAACTGCTGGACAAGTGCTGCCGAGCTATTCGAGATCCAGGGCTCTGAGATCGGCTTCCCGGACTGGTAGACGACGACAGTGGGCTTGCCCGTCTCAATGATGGCCTGGACGAGGGGCCCCATGGCGCCGACAAGATTCAGCGATGCAACGTCAACATGCTCGCCCGTGGTCGCGTTCAGGCCTTGCCAGAGCTCTTGCTGGTCGCGAGACCAAGTGCCGACGAGGACTACGGCGACGTCGGCGGCCTCTGCGGCCGCGACGGCGGCGGGGAATCCGGATTGGTCGTTCGACCAGCGCTCGCAGCCTTGTGCAAAGGTAACGGTGCCTTTGGAGGCGGCACGGATGCCTTGGAGCGGCGTCACGTTGGTGGGGTTGTATTGGGAGCGGTAGACAACGTAGTCTCCCAGCTGATCATTATAGTAAGCAGGGGTCTCTGGGAATTATTAGAATGCCACTTACGTTCATGAAATCAGCCATCGGTCCGATAACGGCAATGTTTGCGGACTGCTTGAGCGGTAGCACGGTGTTGTGATTCTCCAGGAGAACGATCGAGTCAGCATCAAGCTGCCTAGCTAACTGTACAGACTTGGGAGTGTGTATCAAAGGTGCTGTCTTGTTAGCGGGTGCGCCTGGGAAAGGATTCTCGAATAATCCTAACTCGAATTTTGCTCGAAGCTGGCGTGCCACCGCTGTATCAACTACGGAGATATCAAGCTTCCCCGACTCTACCAACTTCGGGATAGTCTTGAAATTGAAAGATCCACCACCCATTTCCACATCGTTGCCGGCAGGAAGTGCATACATGGTGATTTTTTCGGAGTCAATTGGCGTGTATGTGCACATCTTGAACGCCCAGCAGAGACGATCAGTGGCACCAGCATCGGACGTGACCCAGTATTTGTATCCCCACTCGCCTCGGAGAACGTCTGTGAGCGTGTGATGGTTGGCAATAGCTGGTACACCATCGTAGGAATGGTACGCGGACATGATGCTGTATGCACCAGCATCAATGATGGCACGCTTGAAAGGTGGCATCCAGGTGGTCCTCATCTCTCGCTCCCCTCCATGCACAGGCCCAGTATTAATGCCTTGCTCCGGGTTACTGAATCCAACGAAATGCTTGACTGTGGCGCTGACTTTACCACCCTGGAGGCCTTTGACATAGCTGTAGGCGATTTCTCCAGTGAGGTAAGGGTCCTCTCCAAACGTTTCCTCAACACGCCCATACCGTAGCTCTCGCGCTAAGTCCGCTAGTGGAGCAAAAAGCTGGTTGACACCCAAAGCGAGGGCTTCTTGAGCTATTACGGCTCCCATCTCTTGCACGAGATCCGGGTCGAAAGAGCATGCGTAAGCAATGGGGCTGTTGAAGATGGTTGCGTTGCCAATGAGGAATCCGTGTATACCTTCAGATTGTACTAACGCTGGAATCCCTATTAAATGACTTATTAAAAGATCTAGGTCATGCCAATTTAAAAATGGAGTTCGGGTATAGTAAGCTACCTAAAGTAGTATTCTGCATGAGGTATTCCTGTGCTCTCTTCACGCCAGCGCTAATCCAACTTTGAGGTACTGGATAGCCAACGTAGAATTGGCCGGCCTTCGTCTCCATGTTGGCGACAAGCCCGCTGTAGTTGAAAGCATTGGTGGTTGTATTGATCCAATTGGAGATGTCGCCTTGCATGAGCTGAGCAGTCTTATCCTCAATGGTCATTCGAGATAGCAGGTCAGAGACTCTAGCCTCCACAGGCGCATTTGAATTCTTGTAAACGGCTCCAGCTGCGTTGTTTTTGCCATTGGGGGAATGACCAGCGGCAACGAGCGAAAGCCCGGCCAAGAAAGCGGCAATGGTCTTGAGTGAAAGCATTGTGGCCCAGAAACAGATGAAGGTACAAAAAGTGACTCTAGGGAACCCATTGAGGCCGCTGGACAGCTTATATGACGAAAGTTAACAGCCAGTCCCTGGAGATGAAGGCTCATTTTGCCGCGGACTCGGTTGACCCAGGACGATGATCCGCTCCCTGAATTACATGCCCATGCTCTTTTCTCTCTGCAATTGCACGGGCGATGATGTTCCTGCAGAGCATGGTTTGCATCGTCGGAATAGACGTCGAGATTGACCGAGGACTGGAAATTAGCGGCGGTATGCCTGCTCCGATCATTTTAGAGAACCCCGCCATCAAAATCTCCGCTCTCTCCTCACCCAACGCTGCCTGGATTAACCTCCATTCGGTAACCTACTGCGTGCGTGCAGTACTCTTGCAGTTCTGCTGTAGTGCTCTCGCTGAGCTCTTGCAGCACTCTGTAGCTACTCTTCACTAATGACCCGCATTCAGGCAAATTACCGCAACGGCTGCCAACCCGTTATCCAATAGCGGCATTGTATGGTGGCAAGCCTCAGTGCTTTTGTTGGCCAACCTGGTTTGTATCGGAATCCTACTCCTCCATTCCGGACCAGGTTGAGACACCATGACACCTGGACCATGGCAGCAGGTCTTCAGCTCTCATGACTGCGATTATATCTATCTCGCCCTCCTCTCATGGTTTGAATATCATTTTCTTCACTTCCACCAGGGCGTCTTGACAAACATTGCATCATGGGGCTACTCTTCAACATTGCCCTAGCTATCTTCGCAGCCACAGGGTCATTCCTTTTTGGATATGATGCTGGTGTGATGACGGATGTCATTCGGTCACCCAATTTCCTCGGCTTTTTCAATACCGTACCTACATCTCCAATCATTGGCGCTATTAATTCCACATTCAGCGGCGGTGCCGTGTTTGGGAGCTTGATGTAAGCATATCGCGTTGCAAGCATATCTTTTTTCATAGAGAGCTAAAGAAAATACAGGGGTGGGCTCACCATGGATCGTTTTGGAAGAAAATATACTGTCCAAATCGGTGCAGCAATTGCCTTAGTCGGATCTATTCTGCAGTGCGCTGCGCATAATTTATCCATGATCCTAGTTGGCCGTATCTTGGCTGGTTGGGCTGTTGGCCTCCTGTCCATGTCCGTACCTGTGTATCAATCCGAATGCGCGCACCCCAATATTAGAGGTGTGTTAATAGACCTCAAACTCAATCACTTTAATTGCTAAATAAGGTGGCTAGGTTTTATTGTTGGTCTCACCCAGCAAATGATTGGTGTTGGATTTATCGTTTCCACCTGGGTAGGCTATGGCTCATCCAAAGTGCCTGCATCCAGCGCCTTTTCATGGAGATTTCCATTGGGATTTCAAGCAATCCCTTGTGTTATTCTGCTCTCCGGCATGTTTTTCTTCCCAGAGTCACCTCGCTACTTGATCGAGACGGACTGCAGCGACGAAGCCATGCAAGTGCTCCGTAAATTGCATTATAATGGCCACAACGATGAGTGGCTCCAGGCTGAGTTCAACGAAATCAAAATGACCATCGATGCGGAGAAAGCGCTTACTGTACCGGGTTGGCGAATCATGTTCACTGTCAAGCAATGGAGGATCCGCCTTATCCATGCCACTCTGGTTCAAGTTTTCACTCAGATGACTGGGTAAGATTCACACTGTCTACTTTGGTAAATGCCATCTTGGTTAACTAGCGTAGAATCAACGTCATTGGCTACTACCAGACCATTATGTACGACAATCTTGGCATTACGGGTGGTCGAAACCTCCTCGTTACCGGTATCTACAATTGTGTCGGCCCACTCGCCAACTTTATCTTCATTTCTCTCTTCCTCGACCGCGTTGGCCGGCGTAGACCCCTTCTTTGGGGGACAATCGGTATCACCATCGCACTTATCTGCGAAGCTGCTATCAACTCTCAAATAACTGGCGCCATTGGAGCAAAGAAGAACAGCCTATCAATTGCCGGTGTCTTCTTTATCTTCTGCGTCACCGTCATTTTCAGCTTCTCCTTTGGCCCCGTCAGCTGGGTCTACATGAGCGAGATTATGCCGTTCCAAATCCGAGGACGTGGCAGTGCCTTCGCGACTGGTATTGGCAATTGGCTTATCAGCACGCTGTGGTCGCAAGTTTCTCCAATAGGTCTTGGTCAGATCACGTGGAAGTTCTACTTCGTCTTCATTGCATTTAATATCTTAGTCACCTTCCCAACAATCTTCATATTCTTTAAGGAGACAAAGAAGATGTCTCTTGAGGAGATTGATTTACTGTTTGGCGAACGCGCTCTGGGCAGTTTGCCGGATAATCTGGACATGAAGGCTATTGAAGTTAAGGGTATGAACCAGGAAAGGCAGGTTGCTCTCAAGGAATTGGGTGCGTCTGCGGAGAACTCTGTCTGAAAATAGACCTAAGGCTTTTGCGAAGTGACAGATGGCCGGACCATCTAATTGGTTGTTGATAGTGAAACTCGTGTGGCTTTAAGACAGTCGCTTCGTTTACATTCCTCGATTATGATATACCATGGATAAATTTCGCAAAATCAGTGATACGCTATATTCAAATTCACCTCACTCACGGCTTAATGGTTTAATGGAGAATTACTTCAGAAAGCAAGTAAGCTTCTTAACATAAGTAAAACATGTAAGAGATCTCCGAGTAGCCTTAGTACCACTTGTATAGAAATATTCTGCATCAAGACCAGGTGTCAACACCGTTCAATAATTTCCAAAATCATTCATTGCAACTCATTGAAGTTATTCGGAAACAAAGTATTGACCCTTTTTTTTTTCCCAAACCCCAGATGCCTTCTAAGCCACCAAACTTCCTACAGCTCGGAAATCCTCCAAAAGCCCCAGTCTCCTTTCAATGCTTCCTCTGTTCCCTCAATCCCGCCATCCTTACCAATCACCAAAACCCCAATTTCTTCGCCCTCCTTATCCACCATAGTCGCCTTGTCCCCCTCCTTAACACAATACAACCTCACCTCACCCCCCTCTAGCCAATCATATCCAAAGCCTTCTCCCTCCGCACCACTCTCTTTCCCAAGCGTCAGCACCGTACCCTCACGCACATACAATGGCAGACTATTAAACCCATGCGTCTCTCTGCGCCGCCCAGGGCCCTGGACAGTCATACCATCCCAAAAACTCGTCCACTTTCCCGCCGGCAAGTAGAACTCGACGTCTCCCGCCTCCGTGAACACCGGCGCCGCAAGAATGCCCTCACCAACCATGAACTGTCTATCTAGGTACCAAGCCGTCGGATCATCTGGGAACTCGAGCGCACACGCCCGCAGGCTGGTCGGCCACCCCATGCGGCAGCTCTGCATCGCCTGGCTGTATAGGTACGGCATCAAGCGGCGCTTCAGCCGCACGAAGGTACGCAGCACCTCAGTGCAGTTGCCCGGGGAACGGTCGTCGTCATCGATAAGCCAGGGCACTCGATACGAGTTGCTGCCGTGCA
This sequence comes from Cenococcum geophilum 1.58, assembly GCF_001692895.1. Classification (NCBI taxonomy): domain Eukaryota; kingdom Fungi; phylum Ascomycota; class Dothideomycetes; order Gloniales; family Gloniaceae; genus Cenococcum; species Cenococcum geophilum. The sequence goes on from NW_027137598.1 coordinate 1,318,429, forward strand.
GGCGCGAGTGCGAGCAGAGGAGGCCGAAGGCGACCCAGCGCTTATAGATCCAGGGCGGTGGGTTGCCTTCGAAGCCGCCGATATCGCAGGACCAGGAGGAGAAGGAGGAAAGACCGATGGAGAGGCCGCCGCGGATGCTTTCAGCAAGTGCCGCGGGGGTCGATTCGCAGTCGCCGCCCCAGCACTGGGAGAATGAGTCAGTTGGTGCTCTACTCCCTAGAGTATAGACTGGGGGATGGGAGGTATATGTAAAGAAGAGCACTCACTAGAGGGAATCGTTGCGTCCCTGCACATGCCGTTCGCGCGAATAGAACCGCTTGATCCTTCCCATACCGCTTCTGCAGCGTCTCGTAGACGATTTTGTTATACATATATGCATAGAAATTGTGCATGCGCTGCGGGTCGACCTTCGGATCAAACCACTTGACCCCTTTAGTCGGAATCCGCTCTCCGAAGTCCGTCTTGATGCAATTCACCCCCAAGTCATACAAGCTCTCGAGGCATCCCTCAAACCACTTAACTGCTTCCGGGTTCGTGAAATCAACCAAGCCCATGCCAGCCTGCCAGAGATCCCACTGCCAGACATCTCCATTCTCGCGCTTCAAGAGGTACCCTTTCTCCGCCGCATAAGCAAAAATCGGAGAAGCCTGGCCAACATATGGGTTCGTCCAAACGGAGATTTTATTGACAAGATTGGCTGATTTGAGACGGCTCATTTGGCCAGCGGGGTCCGGGAAGTACTTGGAGTCGAAGACGAAGTCGCACCAGTGGAAGGAACGGAGCCAGAAGCAGTCGAAATGGAAGACCTCGACTGGGATGAGTCGTGTTTTCATCTCTTCAAGGAAATGGCTGACGGTCTCCTCATCGTAGTTTGTCGTGAAGGAAGTAGAGAGCCAGAGGCCAAAGCTCCAGGCCGGAACCTTTCCTGGTTTGCCTGTCAGGATGGAATATTTTGTGAGGACTTCTTTTGGCGTTGGGCCGTAGATAAGATACCTGGTCCATGGATTAGGATTTTCTTGGTTTAGTTTAATGAGAGTGGAGATACCATTTGAGGCGCTGCGATTCTACAGACGTCTGCAGCCTACAGCATCTTTCACTTCCAATCTCTAGATCAATCTTCTCTGGAGTATCAATGAAGACACCATAGCCACGTGAGCTCATCCAGAAAGAGATATTCTTGTAAGCTTGGTCACTTGAAGTGCCTCCATCCTCATTCCAAACTTCAATGCTCTGGCCAATCTTATTGAATGCACCAAACCGCTCCCCAAGTCCATGAATGCTTTCGCCAACTCCGATCTCGGTCTGCGTAAAGATGTAGTGCTTAAGATCCCTAAGATCTTCCACTTGCTTAGGACTGCTAATAGCGGGGCTATAAGCCAGTCCCACACTCCGATTCAGTAATGACGTAAGTTCTTTTGATCCATCTGTAGCGTGGAAGCGTATATCAAATGTATGCTGGTCCGGATGCACTGTAGCCGAAAGACCACCAGAAGAAATGATCGTCCCTTTACTGCTCTTGCTAATTGAAGCGTCGCACTCAGGACGCCCGTCCGAGTAGAGATCGAAATTTGGTCCATGGCGGAGAGCTCCCGTAAAGTGACTGACCTCAAGAGAAATTACTCCATCAAACTGGGCCTCGATGTCAATACTCAAAGTACTCAGGTTCAATACGTCGCCGCGAGAGTAGATATGCCGAGTCGGGCATAGAAGATTTATTGCTTTTCCATCTTCGCGTTCTGTGATGGTGTAGATATCTTCGGCATACTGGACTGTCTTGCCCTCGGCTACAAGCCACATGCCTATCTCGTTAGCGACTCTTTCCATCCTAGAATGTCATTTTTTACAAACCATCGCGAAACTTCATAGCTACGATGGTCTCCTAAGCTGCCTCAATTTTTCCAGTGAGCGGAACTCTCTATCTCGATTGAACACTCCAGTTCTTGACCGTGCGACTTCACGATTCAGCTACTGACTGTGTAAAAGCGCTCAAAGAAGCTTCAATTTAGTTGCGGCGCTAACAAAGCACCATTTTAGGGCCCGCATTAATTCAGCCTAAAAGGGCGAATACCTCTTTTGGTACAGATGGAATTCGTGGAAGTGAGGGACCCCTCGAATGCTATGCACTTGCTCGCTTGCGCGGGCGATCTCAACCCGAACATTGAAATCCGGGTTTGCTTTGCATTGGTGAAAAAGGGGTTGAGTTACTAGATAAAGCTAGTGTCGTCATTGCTGATCTTCACTCTTGAAGTGGTTTCGGGTTTGAGAGATCTTTCGATACAGCGTAAGAACTTCAATGTTAACTGCTTGTGAAATCCAGTCTCAGTCGGAATGACTACCGAAATACAGACACAAACGCCTCCGAAGTCGCTGTACATGCGCGAGCATGCCGAAACTTCCTGGCGGTCTCAGCTCCCCTCAATAATTCCCTCTCCAGTGCCTTACCAGGTGCAGTATACGCAAGAAACCTTCGGCCAATGACACCCTAGGATGATCTCGCATGCGAGAGCTGAAAAGGGTACCAACCCATTGGTACAGCCACAATCAAGACCAGGACGTCTGGATTTGACTCCACCTAACGTTCTAATATCTACATCCCTACATGGCGGCCTTTCTGTACTTCAAGACATCTTGCGGTTGTAGCTGCGGAGCTAGGAAGCCCTCTATTCCTGTGAACATATCAAAATGAGCTGTCGCTAAGCTCTTCATCTGCTCAAGGTTAAGGATATATTAGCCATTTGCTCAGAATAAGGTGAATAACAAGGCCCACCTGGGGAGCCGTAGCCAATCCTATACTTCAAATCCCAAACCAGTTGCAATCCAGTTATATATATACGAACAAGCCTCCATTAAATGTCAGGAAATCCTCCAAAACCACCTATCCTGTATATTTCAGCACTCGTCAATCTTTCTCTGGTAGTCATCCACCGATTTCCGTATTTCATCGATGTAACTGTCCACCTCGCGGAAGTCGCGCTCGTTTTCCTCTAAAAGATGATTCTTCTCTCTCAGAACCCGATCTTTTTCCTTCAGCAATCTGTCTTTCTCATGCAACTCAGCTTGCAGCCTTTCAATGATATCAACAAGCGATTCTATGCTGACATCATCTGCTTCGCTTTCACCATATGGCGATTGAAACATCTGTGGGGACTGTGGCGGTGAGGTAGAACCGTTAGACGATGCTGTACCATCTTGGCTGTGGTCTGTTGGCTCAATATCTTCCTATGTCCCATCAGCTAGGCCAATAGAGCTATATTCAGGGGGTGACTGTACCATAATTGTGCCCGGGGACATTGTTCGTACAGAACACACTTGCAATCCTGTAGCACTAGGACTTCTTCGTCCCGCTATAGCGTTACGATATCTCTGAGTTACCCTCGCTATGGAGTTGCGCTGCGTTTGCCGGCCACTCCTGCTCTCCCAATACGAGGCTCGTTTCAGAAGAGCAGGGGTACTATAGTTCGAGTCTTGGGTAAATCCTGTGGCGCTATCCATCGTTACTCTGGAATGGTGAGATAAAAAGTGGGGGGGGGGTTGTGGCTTGGGTTTTTGTTGATCTCTTAGCTCGAGAGAACAACGAGAATAAAACAACCGCGGACTCACGGAGTATTTAGCTTCATAGCTTCGCAAAGCGCATGCATTGAACCGCCTGATCTCTGGCGGTTATGGGGAAGCAAGACATTGGCTGCTCACCAAAAAGGAAGCAAGCTTGAGAGCGAACACATGGTCATTTGGCTGGCAAGCTATGAGTGGTCACGAACTCTTGTAACAACACAATAGGCACGATAAATATGCTGGCGGAAGGCCTTTCTTCCAAACGTCAGACCAGTAGCAGTCAATTCCATTTTATTGTCGCTCTGTCAAGATACGCACGTGAGAACAGTTGTGGTGGATCTTATCGTAAGCTAGCGGCTTGATCAAATCATGTTGCTTTATTTCGAGCCGAGTAGTTCTGCGCCAAGTCGGACTTAGCGAAACTTGCATCAATCAATCTAGTCCCCGTCACTGTATCAAGCCCAAAGAAAGTTGAAAGAGAAGAAAAGAAAAAAGAAAGACAGCAGGCTGCTTGTGTGTATTGTGAGAGATTTGGCTACCTGTTTACCTCTTTTGAGACCTTAGGTGCTTTCAGAATGGTCGTTAAACCTCTGAAGACAAAGGAAAATGATACTAGCTGCTGCGGAAGAGCGCTATAGTGTTGAGAAATGAGTTGATGCCGGCCAAATTCACTCCATCTCTTGTAATAATGGCGGTAGCTCCGATAGTGTTGAGATTGTACATAGAGATACCTCGAGACTGCTTTCCACCCTCGAGACTAAAGATACGGTTTTGGCAAACCTCACCATTTGCAACATCTGAACAGGTGGTCGAGTAATTAGAGAAGAAGCTGTATAATCCAACCCCATAGCCTAGGATATTCTGACTTCTGAGAATGCGGAGACCCCATCCATCGGCACTGTTCGAGTTGCCGCTGGTGGGGAAAACGGGATCGTTTATTGCTGCGACCGTTGGGAAAGGAACAGTAGCGTTTGGATTAGGCTGATAATAGCTATTAAATAAAAGCAAAGTTAGTGTCTTTATTCTGAGGTAGAGTAGGAACAGCACGATGCTATACTTACGCAGTTTCGGTCTGAACCTGGCCCATGAATACATCCCGCGTATCTGCAAACTGGTATTGATACTTGGAATGATGCTCAACAGCAGTTGCGACCCTACGGCTTTAGTCAGCAAATCTCATATCGGAGCCCATAGTTTGAGCACTCGTATGCGATCCCACAGCAATCACGATCCGGCCGTGCGCTGTCCAGTATGATTAGGGAAACTCACAGCCATAGCACTCCTCGGGCACTCTCAACATATAACCCTCGGCCAGTGTACACAGTGATCTGAGTGCTTGTGGGGTCATCCAAGTCATGGTCCTAGAACGCGTACCATCAGCGCAAGTTTTTCGGATGAGAGGATCAAACTTACTGCCGTCCACAGCCAAACATTCTCCAAATATATACCGGTTCCAAATTTAGTCACATGCATTGTCATGTATGCCGCGATACATGCCGAGTTCACTGGAGCTGGTGGTGTCGCAACAGTGGATGTGGTAGGGCATTGAGCAACCTGAAGCTTGGAACCAGTGAAACCCCCTATACGAGCGTGAACATCCCACATCCCAGATGGTGTTCCATAAGAAGTCAGGTTCCACTGAATGAGGACTGCACCAGCTTGCTGGCCCTGCGTGCTAACAATCATATCCGACCACTCGATGGCGCCTATTTCACCAGGCAAACCAACCTTTATCACCGGTTTAGGGTTCTTAATGTCATTGAAATAGCTGCCGCTTGACATAATCACTGGGTATGACTCTCCCACGATTTTAGAATTTTGAGGGATATATATAGTATTTGTGACCCTGTAGGTTCCGGCATCGACAAAAAAAACCTTTCCGGCAGCCGCTGCCTTTTGTATAGCACGATTGAGTGCAGCGGTATCATCAGTGACTCCATCACCCTTGGCACCAGCATCCCATGCACTAAGAAACTGCGGTAGAGGAAGGGTCCCATATTGTGGTTTAGAGCGCTCGTAGTATCTCCCGCCAGAACCCAGAAGGCTGCCAGGCCGGCTGTTCGGTGCTATAGGACCTTCGAAGTTGGTCGGTCCTGTCAGCACATACTCATGGCCTTCTCCCCATGCAGTTATCGTGGTGGAGCCAGTCGTCCCTGATAGGACTGTCCCATCAGGACCGGTAATCGCAATCGGGACATTGGTGAGCTGAACATTCTCAACTATCAGACTGCCACCAGTGGCTGGTGAAGAAGTGGCGTCATGTGCGGTAATGATCCCAATAGGCGTGTTGCTGATTGAACTGTCAAGGAGGGTAACAAACCCCACTCCCTGTGCAGATGGTCCGCCTGCACTCATGTTTAGGGCGACGGAGCAGTTATTGACTGTCACGCCTTTGTATGTCCAGCCCCAATCCCAGATTTGATTGATAGCTGTCACAGAATTGAAGAATGACAGATTTCGCATTGTGAACTGCTGATTGCCGACGTTCAACCCGTAGAGCCCTCCATAAAAGACAAGGTCGTTCATAAAACCTCCAGAACCTGATTCGATGAAGACACCTTGATGCTGAGTCCCATTATCGCTAGACATTCGAAATACAACGTTTTGTAAGCTAGTCGCCTGCGCAGTTGGCCAGTGGATTCCGGTAGCTGCGCTTGAACCTGGGATACCCGTCATGTCAAAGATTAAATTACGAACTTGCCGGTAGAAGGTATTTGTTGACCCGAAACCGGTTTGGCCGGTGCTTTGATAAGGGCTGCTATCAATCAAACCAAATCCAGAGAAATTCGCAGTGGCTAGGAGAGTTGGCAAGCAGTTGGGATTTCCAATAATCTGGGTATAATAGTAATCAATGATTGATGATGAAATAAGATATGTCCCAGAAGGAAAGTACACCACAGCCGGCGTCGTAGTCGATGACTGACAGACCCCGGGCGCGCATCGCCCGCCACTACTAATGGCTAGGTTTATGGCAGCAGTATCATCTGTTACTCCGTCACCTAGATCACCTATCAGCATCTGGTTCTCTTGAGCAAAGCTAGAGAAGTGGAAAAGCGATTGCCTTGCATAATTGTAACGGAATTCTCCACACTGTTACTGAGAACAAGAACCTTCGCGAAATTTATTTCGAATAGTTATATTATTAGATTATCAACGATAGCGGCTGGACTGCAATTGGGTCGTATAGGAAAGGGTAAACCTCTCAGCGATTGAGCTCCTCAACCAAAACATAGCTTACCTTTAGCACCATAATCCCTGACATTCCTGAAGACCTTGTAGCTTGAATCTGAGTTAAACGCTGAAATGCCTTGATGCTTGATGTTTTCTAGCCAATATGGCGCACAACCACCTGCAGTTGGATTAGCCGTTGGAGGATGGCGAGAATAGCTACGCGTAGGATGATATTTGGGCCATGCGTCAAAAGCCTTTGTCATAGACTCAACGAGAGACTCAACCTGAGGAATTTGGTAGTGAACATGCTGAGCGACTGCTACAGCGGTTGAACCTAGCCAGGCCAAAAGAATGACATGCATGATTGCGAGAAGGCTGTGGGATAGCGGACAAAGCAGTCTCCCTATCAATTTATAGGCAGACGAGACTTTCATGTTACAGTCTGTGCTGATCCATAGAACAGTCCGGAAAAGGTGATTGATTAGGAACGAGCCCGTGTGTTGTGCATATGCCGACGCCCAACAAGGGACGTGTTGATCTCCCGAGGATCCGGGAATGCTCGTCGGAAGCTACATGGCGCTCGCAATGTTACATGGCGATAAACTTGAGGCTGGCTAGTTACCTCAACTTTTCCATCTTCTCTAATTGAATGCTTGGAGGAAAACGTTCACTGCAGGCGTTTGCGCGGACCGCCAAGCCCCCATCGGCCTCGAGGTTCTTCCGTACCTGCCTCTTGAAATCTAACGGTTCTGTATCGTGATTTGCTTATGTCATGTTTCCAATTGACATCCACCAAAGCTTCGACGACAGCAGCTCCTCTTGCCGCCGCGCCGCGCCCTGCCCATCACTACTACGCGCCTCAATTCTCTTCCACCCCCATCTCCCTGGTGTCAATGCTCGCTCTTCCATCCTCCTCGTCTCGCTGCATCGCTGCATCCCCTCCTCTACCTCCGTCTGCGCCGCTGTCGAACAGCTCATTCCCCTACCGCTTAGCCTTCTGGATGGGAGCTTGTGAAGAAGCCCCAAAAAAGTGCGGGCCCTGCTCGCTGTGCCGCAGTGTCCTTAGCTGACGCAGAGGACCTGTGTTGGGGAGCCTGTTCTGAACCCTCCTCAGCTTCCTCCATCTACGAATATAAATAGATCCTAAACCCGCCTTTCCTCTCCTCCACAGGTCCTGGGAAGCGCCTATTCTATTCTCTTCCCTTGCACTTGCCTCGATCTGACGCGTTCGGACGGATAACCTACTCGCTCGCTCGCTCCAAAGTTACGGCAGAACCCCTCCGTCGCCGCCCCTTCTTTCCCTTTCGTCGCGTCTACTCATTACACGACCCTTCGAGCCACTTTGCACGCCACTTTCTACTTAAGGGATAAGAGGCTAGTGTTCCTAGAAGTATGGGTCGTGCACGACGCGGTAATGGGAAGGAGGATGCAGGCGCCTCTAATGCCCAGCGTTGTTTCCCCGCCGATTTGGAGTCGAAAAGAGAGGGCTCGGGTTGTCTTACAATCGTACAAGGCCCAGCCACTGGACGATCGCCCAATGATTGCCAGGGGGACAGCTAACCACCGTCGGTGTCATGGAAAGCTGGAAATTGTAAGCACTGTCCTATAACCCGCACTATTCCTGCTGCTAACCCGCTTGTCTGTGTAGGTACTTCACCGACGTTATAGAAATAGATCCAGACCGCGTTTGGCTGGACTTGTGTCGTGGGATTGAGGAGGCCAAGGATTACTGCCGAGCATTCCTCTGGAGCTACGTTGAGGACTCGGGGCAAAAGCTTGTAGTCCTTGGACCGAAAGAGTACGAGTACAGACGGACTGTGAATTCGGCATCCTCTGTCACGCAGTGCTGGAGGGAACTTATCGCCGAAGCCGACTCTACCGTTCTTAGGAAAAGGAGAGATGAAGAGCCGGACAAGGAGAATCTATGGCGGCTGAAGTTCTTAGACCATACTAATCAGCGCGGACGGGGACCCGTCTTCGAGATCTCTAGGGTGGGTCTTCCCCTTCCACTTCCTCTCTGATTTCTTGCACTCCTATTCTGCTTTACATACCTGTTAGTTTGGCTGCTTGGGCCTTGCAGAATTACAGAAGACGGCATATCTGACATCCTCTGACTAGTGGATCTTTCACACCCTCGCAAAGGAGCTCAACCTCGCCATCACCCTGACGTTCGAAAAGATTGAGGCGACCGCCGAAGATGTCATCGTTCTCCTTAACACACTGTGGGAGCGTGCAGATGACATATTCTGCCAGCCCCGCACTCGTCTTTCCTTTCACGGTACTCTCCTAGGCGGCATTGGTGGTTTAGGCAAGCAACTACAAGACGGCTTACATACGGTGACATCAATCTAGCTGTCGTACGAGACCCAAACGATCGATTGAAGACAAAGCTTGTAGTTACACCCACAATTTGGAAGAACAAGTTGAGGTTGGCTACGCGCGTTTCTAGGGCAACTGCGTAAGTACGACCAAGCTGCTGCTTGTTTGCCCTTCTTCTGTCCCACCCCGCTTCTATAACGCTCACTTCTTCGATCTTGCAGACTCTCTTTTTCTATGATCCTCGTGCCGTATAGTACTGTTTGTCTCGCTAGCATCATCGCCTCATACGCAATTAAAGACGATGCCTTTGAGCCTAGCCTTGAGTCCGTCGAAGCGCAACTATATCCTGTCCAACACGACACAGGTATTCCAGGGCAGCTACCAGACCAAGCGGGTCCGTGAGGACCTTGTGAGGCTGGCATTCGGATCTATGGCTGGACGCAGCGACGCTCTTTTCCAGAGCCTCCGCAGCATGTCCCTACGCAGGGATGCAAAGGCTCCGGTAGACCCAAGCATGGCGGACTTGCAAGAGTTCGAAGAGCGTAGTGATGTACGGGACCTCCGTTCATCCTTGGAAATGGCACGGAAAGCTGGAGATAAGAAGGCATCCCGATCGTTCACATCACAGCTCAACAATCTTATTCAGACTATCGCAGCTGAAGGTTCAAGAAAAGAGGAGCGAATACTTTAACCGCGTCGATAGCCTGAGGGCTCAAGGATTGCCGACCGTGGACATTTCAGAAGAAAGCGGTCTAGGAAAAGCCTTACGGGGAAGCGTGGCAGTAGTGCGGCAGCTGCTATCGCTCGGTTTCTGCAAAGTTGCACCAAAACGACAGATGAAGGCTCTCCAGTAGAGCAACGCTCGAAGCTCTATATGGAGCTCCTTGTTGATTACCTGGCTCACCGACCACAACCATGTCCGCATCCAGAGTCAGAAATTCCCAAAGTCGAATCTGACCTTACCGGTAGACAGGAGAGCGCAGATGATGTAGCGGATAAGGATGAGGCCGAGACTACCGACGACGATCCTGACCTAGCCCCGACCAGAACGGAAAGGCCCCGGAATCGCAAAAGCCGGAACCAGTCTAGGTGCCTTCTCGGCTGCGGCTCCTTCCGCGGTAGGAGCGAGCTCACTAAGCATTACCAAAGGATGCATGTCAAAAATGGGACACTCGATTGGCCTTTCCCCTGTCTCGAGTGCCGCAGCCGGGAATGGGAGCTGCACCTCCTATGACCATCATGAATTAACAAGATCTCATTGTGGTCGATCACAGCTATAACCATGAGTTGGACCGGCTAGAAGATGAAACAGATTGGGACCCCAAATACTCATGCAAGGCCGCTGGACCCGATTCATTCGAGACCGCCATTAACAACTTCTCCAGCGTAACACTCACAAAGGTTTGAGTATTGGTGAGGTCAGATGATCTGTTGTATTCAATTAAAGAATCTATTGTACATTCTGGCCTGGCAAGGTGCTGTTCCAGCCATACTGTCAGCCAGCAGGGACACCCAGCCTAAACCTTCATCTTCTCAAACATCATGACGGTCTCTTGCAATGCCCGCAATCTGGCTTCAACATCCCGCTTCCGGCTCTCGGCTGATTGCATGGCATCGGTGACATCTTTGTCCTGTACTTTGCTCAGCTCTATCTTGATGGCGTCGATGTTAACTTGTTCTCTTCTTGCTTCATCTACCTTCGCTTTGACCTTTTCAGCCTCCTTTTCAGCATCTTGTATGCGATCCTTGACTTCAAGATAAACGTTTGCGTCAGCGGAAACAGGGAAAACTGCACAGTCAGTGGGGTTTATTTCTCCAGCCTTCAGAATACTGATCTTCACTGGTGTCTTGCCACTGAGTGACTCGATCGCGGAGAGCTGCGCTGACACGGTATCATGCGACATTTGATTAAGAGGTGCGATATAAGCCACACCTTTATCCTTAACGGCATAGTCCGCTAAGAGGGAACGGATACCTTTCGAGCAGCCCAGTACAAGCTCATAGGCTACCTCGGATCTCGGGTCATGGAGGGACAACTCATACTCTGGATACTCAGCGATCGTGATCGAGGATGTGTTGTCGCCTGGTCTGCGTGGTAGCCGCTGCCAAAGCTCTTCAGTCAGGAAGGGCATGAACGGAGACACGAGTCGCAAGCCGGATTCGATTGTGGTGTAGAGTGTGTCCATGGCTGAGCGAGCTTCTTCGGGCGTGCCATCTGAGATGATCGACTTCGAGTTCTCGATGTAGATATCAAACAGTTCATCGTACAAGTACCGGTGACCGATCTGGGTCGACCTTGCGAATTCACGTTCTTCGAGTGCCTGGTTCATTTGTTTTGCAGCGGTGTTCATCTTCGTCAAGATCCATCTCTCTGGCAGACTCTCCTTTCCTGTCAAAGCACTGCTCTCACGAGGAACAAAATCATTGCCAAGCTTTCCAAGGACATACTTCGTGGCCTGATAGATCTTGTTACAAAATTTTCGGTAGCCGTGCATCGTCTTTATGTCGAAGTTGATGTCGCTGCCAGATGACTGAGTGTAATTTATGAGCGAGAACCGCAAGGCATCGGCCCCGACCTCAGGAATGCCTTGTGGGAAGGCCTTTTTCTGGTACTTTTCGGCATTCTTGACCTCGCTTTGGGCTAGGTTGCCGTGCAGCAGCTTTTGATGCAGACCGTCGAGGCTGATACCGTCGATTATGTCAATCGGGTCAATAACATTGCCGAGTGATTTTGACATTTTTCGACCCTCGCTATCGCGTATCAAGCCGTGGCAGAAGACCTCAGTAAAGGGCACCTTTCCAGTCAATTTCAGAGAGAACATGATCATGCGGCTGACCCAGAACGGTATAATGTCCCAACCTGTCTCCATAGTCGTGTTCGGAAAGTAGTTTTCGAGATCTGACGTCTTGTCTGGCCATCCGAGGGTACTAAACGGCCAAAGTCCAGAGCTGAACCAGGTATCTAACACGTCCTCGTCTCGCTTGAGTGTCACTTTCTTGCCAGGGAATTTTTGTTCTGCCTTTTCCTGAGCCTCACGTTCTGTTCTGCCACATACCCAGTAGTCGTCAGTATCATTCCCACCGTCTTCACCCTCGATACTGATGTAATATGCCGGTATCTGATGGCCCCACCACAGTTGTCTCGACAGGCACCAGTCCTGGAGGTTTCGCATCCATTGCAAGTATTGTCGCTTCTGTAACTCTGGTCGAATGACGAGTTCGCCACTTTCAACCACTGCTATGGCAGGTTTCGTCAACGGCTCCATTCTCATCCACCATTGGGGTTTCAGAAGCGGCTCAATAACATCCCCTGATCGGCTGCATATCGGAACAACCATCTTGTTCGGCTCTTGTCTCGTATAGAGGCCGAGTTTCTTGAGTTCCTCGATAACACCGTATCTCGCATTGAACCTCTTCTCTCCGGCATAGGGACCAGCGTTGCTATTGAGAGTACCGTCCTCGTTCAGGATGTTGACGAATGGCAGGTCATGTTTCTTGCCTAGGTTAAAATCATTATGATCATGAGCAGGTGTTAGCTTGACAGCGCCAGTACCGAACTCTCTGTCAACATATTCGTCGGCGACGATCCTCAACTTTCTATCGGAGATGATCGGGTGTTGCGCAGTCTTGCCGACAAAATCCTTGTATCGATCGTCCTGAGGATGCACAGCAATGCCAGTATCGCCTAGCATCGTCTCTGGTCTTGTTGTTGCAACCTCTATTGTCTGATCAGAGCCCTCAATTGGATATTTGAAATACGTGAGTGTTCCAAATTCAATCTTCTTGTCATAGCCTGGCACGTCAAGCTTTGTCGTCCCTTCGAGCTCTTTCTGGTTGACTTCAAGTGTGGATAAAGCCGTGGAGAGGCGACACGACCAATGTACAAGCCTGTTGGCTCGGTAGATGAGGCCTTCTGAGTGTAGCTGCACGAAGGTCTCAGTGACCGCTTTGGACAACTGCGGACTCATTGTGAAGGCTTCCCGCGACCAGTCTACAGAGATACCGAGTCTGTGTGTCGTCTTGTTGATCGCTTGATGGTAATCCTCCTTCCAGTCCTGACATAACTGTACGAATTCAGCCCGACTAAAATCTTGCCTTTTAGACTTGCCATCTTTCGGGTGTCTGGCGAGCTGCTTCTCGACAACAGCTTGGGTCGCAATGCCTGCATGATCGCAGCCAGGGATGTAGAGTGTTGAGAACTGTCGCATACGATGCCACCTGATGAGGGTGTCTTCTAACGAGAGTGCCAGAGCGTGTCCGATATGTAGTCTGCCCGTCACCTGCGACTAGCGTTAGCAGATAACCATGCCATCAATACATGCATGAGTCCATACATTGGGCGGCGGCATGGCAATAACGTATTTGCCTTTCGGCTTGAGACTACCATCCTTCTCTGTTCGTGGCTTGAACAGTCCCTGATCCTCCCAGAAGCTGTACCAGGCAGATTCGACGACCTTGGGTAAGTAAGCCTTGTGGAAGTCGTCGTCCAATGGTTTCAAGATCTTTCTCTGTCCAGCTGGCGTCGACTCGACCCAATCTTTCGACTCGACCGCAGGAACATCCTGCTTCCCGGATTTCTTCTCCTTGGAAGCACTACTGGGTTGTTGCTGTTTCTGCTGCGCTTGCTGTGCTTGCTTCTCCTTCTTGTTGGCGAACTTCTCAAGCTTCAGCCGTTGCTTCTCGCTCATGGGCTTCGCTGAGAGCTGGGCCTGTGTAGAAGCCATCCTCAACGGCACACACAAGAGCACAAGACGCGGACGATAGCAGCGCAGCTGGTGCCCGAGGCGAAGGGCAAAAGACGGTATGGTGAAGTGACTCAGAGTTACCTCAGCAGGCTCAGACGTGATTCCGTTGGTGCGGATTTTCAATCGGTCCGCAAGCTGACTAACTACGTTAGTGCGAAACGCCGTTGACAAGTGTCGGAAAACAGCCTCAGACGTGATTTCCGGTGGTCAACGATATCCGCGTTGCGGAGGTTGCGGATATTGAAATAACTCAATACCAACATTTTATATCACTTTCCAAAGTTGATCGATTATACAACAGAACCTAGGCTTTCAGACTATATCATTTTTATCACTTAGGTCTTTTTAGGTCTTATGATCATTTTCGTTAAAAAAAAACCGCGTTGTTAACGACATCAGAGCCCTATAACTTTACTAAACGCTAGCCAATATATATAAAACCTGTGTAGATTTATAATAGCCACCCCAGAGAACCCATTCTAGCGGACATATAGCGTGGGCGTTAGGGTGTGGGCGATTCAATTGTCGACACATCACCCGTTCGGCGGCGCTTTCTGCTTGACATAGCGGGGGCTGATGGGGTAGCTATTGATCGATTATAGAGCTAGTTCTGCGGATTGATTTGACGGTATTTCTGAGATGGTAGCTGTTGTAGGGTTGTAGATCAATTTCGTTAAAGAAGGTGACTGCTCTACATACAAAACAAGTTGCTCCGCTTAATAAATATTGGCAAAGTCCCTCAGACCATAGTAGAATCAACTTGTTGACAAAAGAGGTTAGCGAGATCCGCTTGCGGATATACGTATGTCCGCTAATTGATTCTATGGTCTGAGCTTGCTGAGGTAACCATTTTCGGACACAAAACCCTCCAGTTATGGAGGCATCTAAGCCAACCCAGCACCATTTATAGGGAGATGGAAGAGGTGCCTGGCATGCGGACACCTAGCCGGCTTCGGCGGAAAAAGGGAGATTTGATTGTTTGATGGGCAACCCGGATACGCTCTGCTTATGTAAATGATTCTTTTAAGGCACCGGCAGTTCTAAATGCTCTTCTTCTAATTGCTATTGCACCCTAAACACTTCAGCTCTCTCTTTTAGACTATTCTGGATTAGGCTGAGAGGTTATTGAGAAATTTTTGGCTTTACAGGCTATGCGGGCCTTGCTCTACTAGGCTGTTAGTTAGGTCCCCCACTTTATCAAGATCCGTCCATTTTTATAAATATTGACACCTTTTTATCAAGTGATTATATTCAATCACTTGATAAAAAGAGGCGTCAATACTTACAAAAGTAGGCGAAATTTGATAAAGTGGGGGACTTGACAACCAGGGGGGAACATTAGCAGGTAGGACAACGCATCATGGATGACTGATCAGCTGGAGGGTGCGAGACTACAAGAGACGAAATAATAAACCAATGTCTTAGGTCATGTTCGAAAATGTCCAGCGGAGCAATTCCCGAGGCTCGCTTTAAAAATCAAATTTCGGGCGGGTCTTTAGCTCTCCCGATGAGTGCTAACTGTATTAAGACCATTTCCAACAAAGCCCCCACAACCTTCTTTAGAAACGAACTATATCCGCTTCGCATATCGTGTAAAGCTTCCAGCTCATTAGATTATATATGTCTCGTACCTGGCATGAACCTGCTAACAGTTTCACCCTCTGTGGTTGACTTTATAAACCTACCAATCCCAAACCCATCTGGAGCTGTAAGTAAACGAAGTGTAACATTCATCAAATCACGCACACCACCAACTAAAACAAGTTATATTTTCATTGCAAGGGATGTATCTTACTGTTTTATTTCCTTCCTGAGATCTAGAATCGTTTCGTAGATGTAGAACCTAGACTCCTGGGTAATCTACGGGTATGTACCAATGTGCAGGGAGAGTACTTGCTCGTCTCGTAGTAGATATCGCGTTTCTTCAAAGGCTACGAGGATCCCTCCTTCTATGGCGGGCGTATACGTATACCTAAGAGAACTCTCACTTCTCTGTCGCTTCCTCGCCAAAAGGCCGATTCCCTCCTTTCTTGTCATATTTCATTTACTTTTATCGGATATTAAAACAGCTGAGACATACTGAAAGAATTGCAATAATACGTGGCTGCTGTTGAAATTTAGTTGCAGGCTTTAGTAGTTTGCTTTGGGTGAAATTGAGTAAAGTTAAATTTCGCCGTTGGAAAGAGCAGATACCGAAGTAGTATATTATGAGGAATCACAATAGCTCCGAGGTAACCTCTTTTTTACAAAGTATTAAACGCGCTTTGGGCAGATGGAAAAAGCAATAGAAGGCGGGTTTGGGAACTGATAGACGGCCCGGGAAATCCGAAGTACACTGAGGGGATGGTGGAGCATAACATGCATTTTAGATATCCTGTGTCAACACGAGCAGGGAAATGTGTCGACTACATAGTCATGGAAGAAATGGCTTAGAACATATCATAGGATACTTGATGAAGAGGCAATATCTCACCATTCTCTGCATATGAGTTCAAACACGCACTTGTGGGTGCGAGCGACTCAAATCTAATCCGCATTGCTACACATTTTGCTGATTATATACAGTTCGTAGCAACTACCCATGCATCGCAAAAATCTGCTTCTTTCGCAGATGCACAGGAATCTCGTCTTCGGGCGTCCCTGGTATCGTTTTCTCCAATTTCTAGCGGACGAACCGTGAGTGACAGCAAAATCGGGTTGGCAGCTAAAAGTCTTACCAGGTTGTCAAATATGCACTTATTCAGCGGACGCTCTACACTTCGGCAATTCCACAGCTGCTGGTTGTTGTTCTCTAGGCACTCCCAATGTCTCCGAAACTCTGTTAAGCAGTGCTTGTTTATGTCATCTATTCTACAAGCCTCAATTGTTAGTTACCTCTAAAATGGTAGTAACTCAAAATAATATGGATCTGTTTAGCGGGATTCGGAAAGCTCATACACGCTCGTAGCACATCTTGTGACCTTCCGTCCTTCCTTCATGCACTCTAGCTCTCCTCTGCCATTGGACTCTGTCTTGCACATCATATAGTCATCATTGTAAGGCTTGCATCGTGCGCCAATGAAGAAGGATGCGCTCATAAGTGGTGCTGAGCTAGCTCCGATTTCCTTGACCTTGGGGATGTCATCTGGTAGAGGAGTGGTATCGATGAGGACCTGCTGGTTAAATCTGGCGGAAATCAGCACCAAAATGCAGAGCTGAAGATACTCTATGGTCTCACCTAGGTTGCCTTGCGGCCATTTTGAATTTGCGACCGCAATGGTGGAAATTGAAGCTGCGAAAGGTGTTTGAAGGTTGTTGGTGGTTCTGAAGATCGGCTTGCTCTCCAAGCCGCGAACCAGTCCATGCGCTGATTGGTCAATAGCGAGGGTAGCTTTCTTTCACGAAATCCGTGCCTACAACAAACACGACTGCCTGTCTCTCCAACGCCCCCGCGAACTGCCCATGGACTAGCTGTAACGAATATCTCAGAGCTGTTTTAAAAAGCTAATAATTCGGTCGTTTCCCTTATCGGCCTCCGCGGCTTTACCAGACCCAGCGTGTCTGAGCCCTCTCCAACAACCGTGTTCATAGAGCATCAATACCGTTACAGCCATGTTCGGCACCCAGCAACAAGCCCCGAAGCAGTTCGGCACACTTTTTGGGAGCTCGACAGCCCCTTCTGGAGGCTTATTTGGAAGCACGAATCAACCCCAGCAAAGCGGAAGCCTTTTCGGATCTACTCAGGCCTCGCAACCTCAACAGAGCGGCAGCATATTCGGTTCAACATTGGGGGCGCCATCACAACAGAGCAACGCGGGTGGCTTTGGTTCTTCCCAGCAGAACCAGGGCGCAAGTCTTTTCAAGCCAGCTCCAGCATTTTCGAACCCTCCACAGCAGCAACAGCAACAACAGAGCAGTATATTTGGAGGAAATCTTATGCCAGCACCGTCCCTTGGATCAGTCCTCGGCTCATCGCAACAGCAGTTACCGCAACTAAGGCAATCCACACTATTTAAACCTTTTGAGAGCGAATCAAGTCCTCGTACGTCTTTTTCTGCCGTTTCTTCAGTCGTCTTATACTCATGTTAAAATACTTACAGGTGAGAAACCCATACCTGAACAAATGAAAATCTTAGTCGACAAATGGAATCCCCAAAGCCCAAACTGCGCTGTCCAGGCCTATTGCTACAACCAAGTTCCTATTGATCATGTACCTTTCTATGGCCCGGGGCCACACGAGGATGAGAAAAAATGGGAAGAGGCATTGGCAAAGAAGCCTAGCAAGGGCTCAATTCCTGTTCTCGTGAAAGGGTTTCAAGAAGTAGCGCAACGGCTGAACATCCAAGCGCAGGCTGTCGTTCACCTGCAGAACCGTCTCCACGAAATCAATAACAGCCTTACGGTCATGATGCAAACTCACGATTTGGTCATTGCAGTGCGAGCAGCCGAGGCAAAGAGGAGACATATTGCCTTCACGCAAAGATGTCTTGCGCTTGCAACTAAGGTGCAGATTCTACGCAATCGAGGATATGCTATGGACACTGCAGAGGAAGAGCTAAAAAAGAAACTTGTTGAGTTGGAGAAGAAGGCTTTTGATCCTATTCTGGGTGGGAGGCAGGAGGAGGTATGGGCGAGGATGTCGGCAGTGAGGGCGAGAGCAAACTTACTTCAGGAGGAGTCTGAGAAGATGGGAAAGAATCTCGAGAATGGAGATGCCGAATCTCTTGATGAGGAGGGTATGAAGAAGGTAAAAAAGGTTGGTAATTCCTGGCCTTTCCTTGCAGTTACAAAACTGACGCAGTCATAGATATTGGACGGTTACGACTCACAGCTCTCGCATCTTAAGCAAGAGCTCGATCAGATAAGGACAGACCATGAAGAGTGGGAGAAGGCTTCGAAACCCGCGGTCAACGGGCACACCCCGGGGCGGTGATTTGTTGTGTAAATGAATACCCATTATAGCTTTCATGAGGAGTCGGAGTATGTATTTCTATATATAAAGGATTCGGTTTGGAAATCAATGCATGGAATAGGACGAGAAAAAAGTAGCGCAATGCAAGTCTCATACAATACAGCGGTGTCCTTCCAGCACTCTAAAAGTACATGAGTATTATCCGACGTCTATGCCATTTTTCCCTCCATGCGCCAAAATCAATGGATCGGTTGTGGTTGACGGTATTAAACGAGTTTTCGGATGTAGTCAATGGCAAAAGGAGCTGGGCACCTTCGTCAGTTGAGGTCTGCTTGTTGGATGTGGGAGACTCACAGAGGTATAGCAAGAGGCAGGTTCCTGCAGTCCACTTGACAGTCTGTAACGCCTCTTCCTCCTGGGCCTAGCGCATATCAATATCGCATTAGTAAAAAATACCTAGTGAAGGTTCCGTACCTGAAGCTCGGCCTTGCTTGGTGGTGGTGGCGCTTCAGAAGACATCAGTATGTTGACACGCGCAGGGAATCTTCAAGTGAAACTCACGTCCTCCGAACATGTTGGGTACTGGTTTTGTTTGAATTTTGTGTAACTACAGTGGCTTCGAGTGATGCAATATAGTTGCCAGGAGCGGCCAAATAAGACTTTGGATTCGCTGACTAAGTGACCAACTCCTTTCTTCAATGAATTATAGCACTACAACATGGATAGTTGAAATTTTAAGAATTCTTCTGGAGGTAGAATAAGAAGAGGGGAGGTAATCTGTCCATTTTACAGAAAGACAATCCACGTCGTGGGTATATGCGTCTGTTGTTCGTGGTACGGGCCGTCAGAAAGTTTATCCAACCTCCAGCTTCAACTTCATTCGCGACCTCCTTCACTTGTTCACCTCAGTAGCCACAATACCACCACCCACCCGCTAGAAAAGGCTCTCTATTCTATCAAGCATAGCCTATATCGCTTTAACCTTTCAAGCTTCTCAACTTCGAACATCGACCAAGGACACTCGATTCTATGGAAGACGTCTCACCACCGTCCTCCCCAGACCCACCACACCTCCCAGAAGCCGGGCACGATCCTGCGAACCTTCTCCGGCCCGAAATTGATGAGAACTCTACTCTCACACCTCCTATTGCCGATTCCACACTAAACACGGAAGCCATCGACGAGCAAGAAAGACAAGTCGATGAAGACGATGACGGCCTGTCTGACGCTGAATCCGCGCTCTCGGAAGTTGATGAAGCGCAATTCGAGGATTTTGATCCGGCTAATATCGCCATTGAAGACCGACCCGCCATCGTTGTCGATGAGACCAATGTCGCGCTGATCGGAGTACATAAGCGCAAGCGGACGGAAGGGGAGGGGGATGGCGAGGGGAAGAAGAAGAAAAAGAGGGATAATAGGCGAGAGAGGCCGAGAAAATCGAAGAAAAGGAGGGATGAAGATGAACAGTTAAGTGGCGGAGAGGAGGTTGAGGGAAGGAGAAGGACGAAGAGGAAGGAGGGAGGTGGTAGGACAAGAGGCGCTACTCCGGAGGAAGATGATGAGAATTTGACGCCCGAAGAACGTATGTGTGCCCTAGTTGATGTAGCTTGACCTATTTCTAGGCGCCTTGTGCTGATGGAGCTAATATAGGACGAATACGCGCTCTCGATAGAGCCATGGATGAAGCTGTGCGCAAGCAAGGCACTAGCCGTCGTCGCAAGAAGGATGGCATTGTGCGTATTCATCTAACCACAAACTACTATACAGTCAATTAACATCTGAGACAGGATCTCGAGCAAATGGCTGATGCCGAAATCGAGGATATGCGCCGTCGCATGACTGATGCGGCCAAAGCAGATAACGAGGGTCGGGATCGAGGACAGCCTGCTCAACACAAGCTCAAACTTCTCCCCGAGGTTGTTGCTCTTCTGAATAAGAACACGCTTAAAGACTCCCTTGTTGACCCAGACACCAACCTCCTCCAAGCCGTGCGATTCTTCCTTGAGCCCCTTAATGATGGCAGTCTACCAGCTTACAACATCCAACGCGAGCTCTTTACCGCTCTAGCCAAACTCCCAATTACAAAAGATGGACTTGTGGCTAGCGGTATTGGCAAGGTCATCATGTTCTACATGAAGAGCAAGCGACCAGAGCTAAACATCAAGCGGCAAGCGGAGAGGCTTTTCAATGATTGGACGCGGCCGATCCTCAGACGTACGGACGACTACCGTAAGAAAGACTTTGTAGAAGCAACTTATGATCCTATGTAGGCATATATCTTTCTTTCCTCATTCCATCCTTCGCTTACCGCGTGTCACACTAATCCCCTCTCTCCGAGTAGGAAACTTCCTGTCCGTTCAGCAAATCCCGTTTCAAGCCAAGCCAACGCTCGCGCCAAAGCCCTCGAAACCCCTCGGGTCTTCAACCGTGCCAGAATCGAAGGTGGACCCACCAGCTACACTATCGTCCCCAAGAGCAACATCCAGATCCCCGATCAAGTTCGCCGCGCACCAGGTGCGGCCGGTGACGAAGCATTCAGGCGGATGCGTGCCAAGCAGCTGGGAAAGAGTGGAAAGGGTGGGAGGTAGGTTGGTCTTGTTGCCATGGGGGATGTTGAATTTAAAATTGCCATTGGCTTATCCTGGGGTGTTGGATATAATTCTCCTTATTATATCTTACTGCTACTGGGAATTTTTGATTAGAGAGTCTTCGGAGAAGGCTGCAGCAGATGCATTGGCACCCGAAATGACGATTGAATCTCTTAATGCATGGCCGGCGTCTTAAGTTTCTTGAATTGTTTTGATTAGGCCAATATATAGGGACAAAATGTTCCAAACATGTTCTGCAAGACTATTTCTATTCAAACACTCCAGAGGTTCCTCTGGGGATATTTGTTATACGCAGTGATCGGACAAATGTTTAAGGTAGAGTTAAGGAGATCAGAGTTTTGATGCTTATATTTTGGCTAATAATTATCATTCTACTCATTTAGATGATCTTAAAGAGGGTCATTACAGTTTGGACTTCAACCAATTTCATTTATTGGAACGCCTTCTTCAACCTTCTTTGAGAGCGGTTCCTGCCGCTACCTTTCTAATCCCGTATAAATATAAACAGATATCACAGATTATCCAACGGCTATACCAAGCCAAGCTAGCGATAAGGCACTCTAAAATACCCTCCTCTAAACCATTAGTACTCTAACCCAACCCCAACCAAAGAACTACCAGTATTCCAAACACATGCATCAGATTCATTAGTTCGTTCATTCATCAGGCCACATCCCGCCAACCACAAACCCCTCGCTCTCTTCCCTCGAGTCCCCCAACCGCCTCCATATCGTGCTAATAATCCTGCTGGTCGGATTCGGTCGCGCAACCAGCAACACGCCAGAGCCCCGCCGCCCACGCCACACCTCCATGTCGATGTTGCCGCCACAGATGTTCCGCAGCGCCTCGACAACCGGCGACTGCTCGTCGCCCCACACGCTGCTATACGCGCTCTCGTCCGGGTAGAAGATGCGCATTTCCAGCTTGCGGAACAGCGGCGCCGGCGTCGGCGGCAAGATCCGCCGTACCAGCGTGCCCAGCACAGCGTGTGCGGTGCTGGTCGTGGTCGCGGAGTGTGGTTGGAGCTGCTGCTGGACGCGCTGCGGGCTCGGGAGGCGCAGGCGCAGGCGGCCGCGCCCTTGCGAGGTGCTGCTCGAGCTGCCGCCGGCATTGTAGGGCGAGGCGGAAGTAGAGGATGAATAGGTGAGCTGGTGGAGGTGCGGGTCCAGCCGCGACTTGAGAGTGTAGTAGCCGCTGATATATACGCAGCGAGCTTGTCGGAGGAGGGTGGGGTAGAGCGCCTTGATGACGAGCAGACCGTACGGGTAGCTCAGGTACAGAGAGAGGCCGCCACGGCTGGTGTGAAGCCGGCGGAGGCGCAGGTGTGAGCTTAGCTCGGCATGGATTTGGTGGCTTGTTTGGAGCAGCGCAAGAGGGGTGGGATGAGGAAGACAGTTCTTCTGATGATGCGCGCTGCGCGGTATTCCATCTTCTACAGGGTCTACGGGTACTGCTATTGAATTGGTGGTGGAGAGGAGGGATGGGTCGTAGTGGCTTCGGATGAGAGGGATGTGGTTCGGCGGAAGGCCTGGGATTGAGGTGCGCGGTATATAGTCTTTCTCGGTGGGGTCGTCGCCAGCGACAGCGGCGCTGGTTATGGTGATGGCATCGGAGTCGGAGAGAGCGAAATCGTATATTTGGAGGCGCAACTCAGTTGGAAGTTCCAGGAAAGAGGACCGACTTGAAGGCATTGCATCAAAGATTCTGGATTACATGGAGACAGACATGTAGCTGTGTGAGTCTTACAGAACTCTCAGATATTCGAATTGTAACTTAGGTAGTTTCAAAGGACAGCCGAGCGCCAAGACTGTGTGTGGACTTATTGAAATTGTGTACTCCAATCACCCCCTCCCTTCCTCTTCAACTAGAGGACGACCTTTGGAACGCACCAGCTATCCCAGAAGATGTGTAATAAGCATGTTGTTGTTTAATTCACTGGCTTGCCAACTTCGACTCTGCTGGGAAAAAAAATAGTTGAGGTTGTTCTGACGAAAGTTAGAAATATCTCCTCTTCCAGAATTTCGCTCTGTAAGTCTTACTCCTTTCCTGGTTTTCTGAACGAAATAGTTCTTCCCCCTTTCGGTTCACAGTTGTTCTGTTTGGTATGTTTTCAAAAATACAAATTTCCTCAGAGTTATCAAAGAGGAAGCTCCATACTGAGCAGATCGATAAACCCAGACAACATGACATTTTTCAATCATAAATGCTTTCATGTCGAACTGTTACGGCAGGAATGTACTTTTCCGGAATGTTTACAGTTCACTATTCCTCCCTCTATTCCGCTGCCGTGGCGCGATTCAGTGCTCCGCCAGACAACCATTTCAATACATTCATTCTCCTAAGCCCCCAAACAAACTCTGAATCACTCCAAACTAAGCCAGTATGAGAATAAATGTAGCCAACGGTCGTACTATCTCAATGACGCGTAATGGACTGCAGCTTCCCAAAAGTCTGCCCGACTCTCGCGTGGTCCTCGTTGGTTAGCGGATCTAACACTTCTCTAAAAAACAAGACCTCCTTGGGATCTAGGCCACACCTGTTTGTCTCTTCTCTTCTAGCGCTTGTGTGGGTGTTTGATTGGGGCTCTTGGCTGGACCCCCAGGACTGTTTGTCTGACCTGCTGACTATGCGGGAGGAGATACGGAGGAGTGTCCTCCTGCTGGCTAACACAATGATTCAGCAGACGTAGACATAATTCCGCTACTCCAAGTATTTAGATAAATTATAGGTGCAAGCCTTTTAGAGATGTATGTTGGAGGCCGTTTCGTGAGGCTTTACTGAAAGAATTTTGAGACCCTATCGATTGAATGCTCGGATTAATTTGCGAGATTTAGAGCTGCTTTTATACCTTCCAAAGCGTCGAGTCAAGCACCTTTGGTTGACGTGACCAGGAGTGAGCTGACCTTAAAAGGCTCGCTATACAATAAAGCAATTCCTAAATCTATGCCGACAACCACACTACTCCATGCCATCAATAAGCGAACTGTCAGGAAGAACTCCGATAGTTTAAAACCACATAAAAACATGTTATTTGTACGCTTTTTTTCCTCTTATGGTGCAGGAACATGTTTAGAATGGTTCGTTTGCGTAGTCATTTGGCAAACAGTATCCGGAGTCAAAGACGGCTCTACCAATGAACAAGTATGAAATTGAATATAACATATTAAAATTTGTCTAAAACATCAAAACTCCATTCTGGAAAGACATTGATAAAATACTTCTTGAGTCGTATCGTTAGCCAAGGCTCCATTATTGAACAACAGCTGAATAACCTCCTGCCACCGTTTCTGCTTCTCCGGATCCACTTGGCCCACCATGTGCCGAATAGCAATCTCCACAGCAGTGCCATGCATGCCTGAAGGAGTATTTACGTCTACTCCGTGTTCAATCAAGAACTGGATTTCATTGAAGTTGTCAGAATCGTTTGCAAGAATGAGCTGCAAGATGCTTCCATGTTCTCCAGCTGGACCATTGACATCCGCGCCGTGCAGAATAAGGATCCTAAGCTTTTCAAAATAATCGGCACCGCCGCATGAAACAGCTGCCACGGCGGGAGTACCCCACTGACCAACGTACTCGCCCTCGCCATTAGGGTCCGCACCATGGTCTAGGAGAGTCAACATAGTTTCTGCTGTGCCAGAGCTGGATGCTGCAACTAGAGCTCCTGATAGATAGCTGCGCAATTCGTGTATGTGGGCCTCCTGTTGCAGAAGCCATTTGACAGCATTTGATCTCGGGCATCTCGAAAGAAGCACCAAGACGTTATCTCCAACACCAGGATTATCAAGTGCTGCGCCATGATCCAAAAGCATCGTCATTTTCTTAATGCACTGTGATGACCTCGCTGCAGCTAGCAAAGCGTTGCCGTGCACTCCGCCACAAATATTGACATCGGCACCAGCGTCGAGGAGGAATTGCATAACAGAATTAGCATACACATCATCGGACGCTGCTGCTGCTATGAGAGGAGTGCGATACTCTCCACACGGACCATTTATCTGAGCTCCTCTTTCTAGCAACAAGCGCATCTTCTCAATACTCTCCTTGTGTGTGAACGAAGACAAAGTTGCACATTTTAGAGCATTGGAATTTGGGGTTTCACCTGGCATTTGCACTTCTAGGTCCGCTCCCTTGTTAAGAAGAAGCTCAATCACTGAAAGAGGCGAGTCAGCTTTCCTCCTACCGGTGCATGCTGCTATGAGCGCACTGCCGTACCTAGGGCAAGGTTTATTGACTTGTGCACCTCGACTGACGAGTAGAGTACAGAGAGAAATATCGCCTTTTTGCGCCGCACGGCAAAGAGGGAGGGGATGATGTACACTTTCGCTACTCAAGATATTGGGATCGCAGCCATGGTCTAAGAGTATCTCAACAACCTTGTAAGATCCAAGGCCAATGGCTGTCTCCAAGAGGAGCTGGAAAAGGTCCTGCTGCTGGGATTTTTCTGGAAACCATTGCTCTCCAAGGAGTCATTCTCCAAGGAATCTTTCAAAGGTTCTGGTCGAATGTTCGTTGTCGTCACCGAGCATTTGAAACGATAGCAAGAACAATTGGTCCCGCCAGTCAGAGAGGTCATTCAAACCTCTCTGGCTATCGATGAGAACCTTAATGGTCTCTTTTCTCCGAGAAGGAAACCATGCTGGAAAAGGTAGGAGGCGTCCTGGACCAAAAATGCCTTTAAAGCTGGCGCCATTTTGGATTAGGGAGCGGCAAATCATTGCGCATGTGGAATCCGATTTCTGCCACGGAGAAGCAAGTACAACATCAATAACAGACTGTCCGTACTCATTCCTTTCGTTTGGATCTGCTCCGTGAGAGAGAAGCATATCTATGGTCTCAGGCACGCCGCTCTCAACAGCTACTCGTAGGGCTTCCTTGAACTCTAATTCATTAATACCGAGGGTGTCACCTTCAAAGATCTCCCGAAGAACGAATTGCACCATGAAAGGATTTCGGGAGTTCACAGCTAGAAGTAGTGGATGGATAGAATCCTCTAAAGCAAGAAAGTCCGAATCTAGCCTGGACGACAATCTGGCACCTCCGCCGAGTAAAATTGTTGCAGTGGAGTAATGGCCATGGCCTATGGCACTCTCTAATGCTGTATGACAAAATGGCAAGACATTAAGCGGAGGCAAAAACGTTGGCTCGCTTGCAGTATTTTTTGAGGAGTCAAAGGATAGTGCATCAGGCGTGGCGCCCCTTTTCAGCAGCATTTCCACTACCACATCCTGTTGATGGCTTGCTGCGGCATATAAAGGATATTGGCCCAAACTGTCCTGACGATCTGGGTTAACCCCTGCGTCCAGTAACCAATCGACTATATTTGAGAGGCCAAGCACAGCTGCAAAAGAAAGCTTATCGATATTTGAAACCTGACGCGAGGTCCCTCTGTGGTACATCGAGGAAAATCCAGCCAGGGAGAATAGAAAAAGCACCTCGTCACGTCGAAATATCTCCTTGGTCAGCTCATGTACCTTGCCAGCATCTTCAGAGACAGCTTGAATATGATAGAGTGTGTGGAAGTTGGCGTATGCGAAGAATGCTACTGAATTACTCTCACGAGAACTAGGGGCATCTTGCAGTGTTGATGGTAAGGATAGTGACTGTTCGCCTTGATGGGCTTGGTGACACGCTTTATTCCCGCGGGGAGACATGGAAGTATCTGATAGAAAGCAACTCAGACAGGCAGCAGCAATGTCCGCATTAGCGTTAGGAAGGAGGCGATTTTTGTGTTGATTGAAATAGTGGTGGGTGGTTTCGTGGACAAAGCGTACGATCTCACTTTTATCATCGATGACGACGAGGCCTGCGCATACTGACAACAAGATATCCTCGTCAACGAGACAATCTTTGTCGATCCGGTTGTTACCAAGTTGTACGGCTAGGGCATATTGAAGCTGTGCGACTTGAAGCGGTGCTCGAGCACAGGTTACCCAAGAAAATACAAAAGTAGCCAAGGCAACACTTTTTTTTGACTGGTTTCCGATCCGAGATATGGCTTCTTCATAGGTGCCATTGAGCTCTTCAGGAAGTTGGCCAAGAGCTTCTTTGAGCTCGAACTTGCTGTGATTTTGTGAAAGAGATTCCAAATGAAGCTTGGCGAGAAGAAACCTTTCGATCATTAGCCTCTGTGCTATAGAGCAAACTCAAATAAATAGTATAAGAGAAAGAATACGTTGGCTACTACAATGATCCACAGTAGCCACTAGGGTTTATGAAGGTGGTGTGATCGTCTGACTTACATTCCTTGAGCCTTCTCCACAACAACAGCCTTGACGCGATTTTGAAGGTCCACGTCATCACCAAGGATCCTTTTCAGCATTAAATTCGCCGTGATTTGAGTACTGATAAACCGGCTAATATCGGAACTAGTGGCTCGAATCTCGACTCGCGGAGCATCTTCAAATATTCGATAAAAATGGGGGATTGGCCGAGATGTTATGAGGAGGTAAATGTTACCTCCCAGGTTTTGTAAATTTTCAACGAACAGTTGCGTCTTCCGGATATCCGGATGGAACTCGTCGAGTGCATCAACAACTAAGTAGATCCTCATGAAACGGCTGAACTCCGATTTCAGGGCTTCTACAAGCTTTGATGGGTTGGGTGGTGTTCCTTCAACATGCTCGTGATATAAGATTTTGGCCGATTCATAGCAGTCATTCCGACGTTCAATGAGTTGCTGCAGTATACTTCCAAAAAGGTTAGGAATGCTTTGGGCATCCTGATCTTTGTAGTCACAGAATATTCCGGCTATCCCAATTTCGTCTGAACTGAAAGTAGCTTCCAAATGGTTGAGTAGAAGAGACGTCAGGACAGTTTTTCCAGCGCCAGGTATTCCAGGGCAATAAAGTGTTTTGTGATTACCGGCAAGCCACTGCTGAACTTCCGTCGTCTTGAGGAACCAATCCCCAGTGTCGTCTTCTCGCATCTGGTAAATGTCATCCCGCTTATTCCAGACATTTCGAGTGGAGAGCCACGAGAAGATTTCTCGAAAAGATGAGTCTAATACCAAGGCCCTGTTAGCGGACTTTCAAATCTTGCCAACTAGTGCTGATGAGTTCGGGCCGGTCCTTCGAAGTTAATTGTAGGGAAATGGTAGACCCTACCTTCTTGGAGAGCCTGGAGCTTCATGACTTCCCTTTTACCCTCATTCATCTCCGCGTGGAGATCACGTACGCCATCATCCAGAGTTTGGCTCAATGCTTGCAGATCTTGACGAATTGCTTTTGATAGAGCGACGTGATCATGCTCAAGTGCGAGGCTAAGTTGTGATTTGTATTGCTCCACTTTATCGAGTAATCTTTCCGCCTCTCGTTCTGTGAACGGCCATTGAATGGATCTGGCAATCCTTTCCAATCCAGTAGCAAACGCTTTTCGTTCGAGCTTTTTCTTAAGATTATCAAGAATCCGCTCGAGTTGCTTAATGGGGCCGTTTGCTTCATCTAAAGATCGGATCGTAGCAGACCAGGAATCATTTATGAATGTTTCCGCGTCGATCAAATTTTTTAACGTGTTGAGCAGGCCACCCACTTGACTGACCTCGTCCCGCAACCTTTTGCATGCCTTTGATGCGTTTTGCACACTGTAAAGATACTTTAATACCTCGGCAGACAGATCAAGGACGGTAATGATGCCAGCGGCCCCGCTCAATGGATCGGCCATGAGGAGAACTCCGAAGCTTAGGACTAAGTTGGGAAAAGAGAGCGAAGCATTGTGTGCTTATCAGAGAATTAGAGTTAGGACTAGAGATACTTCGTGGAGCTGCACAGTTGGTACGATGCCGTGCTCTCATTCCTATGATTGACATTTGTCAACCTAAGCAAAAAGAGGGCTGTGAATCCATGGGTTCAGCCTCTCTGGAGAAGGTTAAGAGCAGGCAGAATAAGCCTGGAGAAGATTCGTATCTGCGGGCGCGAACCAATTGTGAATCCAGCTTGGCAAGATAATGGTAGTTTGTTTTCACGGGCTGAAGCCAGGATGACTTCCGTTTTGCCGAGCCCCAGGCGGTCTGCAAGGCCGCTCACAAGGCTGTTTCTCCGGCGGGCTAGATAAATTTGTGGTGTTTAGAATTCCTGCTTTGCCGTGGGATGTCCAAATGCTGTAATTTTGAGTTTGAAGATGAAAGTGCGCTCTCTTAATGAGTATTTTGCTTTACCTACTTTGGCTTTTTTGTGGTTGATTGAGGAATCTTGTAAATGATAGAGATTAAGACACGAATTGGTGTGCCTCTACGACCCGTGGGCGATTCTAAATCTGATTCCGAAGTATTTCTAAGTGGCTGTCTAGGAAGGTGTTTCTCGGTGATTGCTTAGAGGGAGTGCGCGGTAGCTAGAATCCAAACTTACCCAGTGTCATGTAATGACTATGCCCTTCATACCCCCGGGTTTCTAAACAACACCTTAACTTTTCTATTGATCGACTAATTAATCGGGAAGTCACCAAACCACCCAGATCTCCCCTTTATCCTCCAAAGTTCATCTTCAACGCAATACTCGGCTCTCCTCCTTCATCTCTTCTGTACACATCCTGGCCCCTCTCCTGTGCAACACCCCCGGCTTTGATTATATTCTCCATGAAGGCTCTCTGCGCTGCTGTCATCTCACTCACAACTCCTCTAAACGCCGATTGATCCGCGCTCGCAAGTTCAAGTAATCGCGCCGCCGTCTCTTTGTAAGTCTCCGGCCCCTCCTTACTTGCACGTGCCAACAGTGTCGGGACTACTAGCCCCATGGCTGCCAGTTTCTGTGCTAGCTGTGGAAGAGTGGGCACGAGCGACGCTAAGGCGTGGGCGATGACAGTGCGGCTTTCGTCCAGACCCTCGACGTCAGAAGGGTTAGCTAGAAAGGAGAGGAGGCGTGGGAGAAGGTGAACTGCGAGTGCCAACTCGGCGGGTCCCTTGTTGGGAAGAAGTATTAGAGTACGACAGCAGCTGGCGGCCACTTTACTTGTCATACGGTTTTCGAGGCACTCGCAAAGCTCATCCACGAAGCGTTTCAATAACGGATCGCCTGCTTCGAAAGCTGGGGCTGCGGAGCTGAGGAGGATAGTAGAGACAAGGATGGTATTTCTCTCGCAAGCGAGCGCGGTTTCGAACTCGCGCTTCTGCGCGTGTTTAAGGGTAGAGAGAAACTGGGTGAGGGTGCCGCGGAGCTGCGTGCTACTTTCGATAGCATGCTGAGGAGAGGAGCGGGCAAGGCCTGTTACAAAGCGTTTAAAGATTGGTAGTGACTGAGGGACTAGTGTTGCCTGGCACGAGCCAGTTCCGAGTATAGTTGCAAAAATGTGAAGAATGCAGGCATGGAGGTCGGTTTTGATTACGGATGGGAAAACAGCGGCTACGTCAACCAGAGAGGCTAGGGAAAGAATGAGCAGGGTAACAGCTTCCTCGGAAAGATCGTGGTAGACTAAACAGTGTCAATAAATGCAGATAAGATGGTGTTTTTTTGGAATTAGTGGAAGCTTACCCTGTAATTTGTTTTCCGTTAAATTAGGAATAAGTCCAGCCAACACCAAGACAATTATTTTCGTTAACTCGAATAGCTGATCGATGTCTTCGGACAGCTTTTCTTCGCCCACAGGCGCCCTGTGAGTTCATGAATATCTCATAAATATCGAAAGGCGTGTAAAGCTTACTCTAGCCCCTTCCTGGCTGACGGGTGGCCAAGACATAGATTCCTCACGATTCTCACAATGACCGACTGCACACCCAAGCCCTCTGTTAAAACCAGTCGATCGAGCAGGTCCATTGTCTCAGAGAAAACGACCTCCTGATAAATCGCATACCCGGATACAGCGGGTCGTAGAATCTTCTTCAATGCTTGCAATATCTCTAAAATTTGCTCCTTTGAGGCCTGCAGATCTCCTGGTCGGCCGACTAGGGCTTCAAAGGCTAGCCCGAATAGCACGAAAAAGAAGGCTACAGGCTCATCACGGTAGTTGATATCACTTGGCTTGCCACCGTTTGTGGCAGGTTCTGTGGGCTCGGTTTTCCCGTCAAGGGCGTCAAAAACGAATTCACTATCCTCATCTATGAGGCTTGCAATTGCATCAACGAGGTTAAGCCATGAATCTTGGTAGAACTTGAAGAGGTTAGCGGTTTCCCTCAGATATCAGAAATTGACAAGTACCTTAAGCAAAGTCTCCCGATTCAACGCTGCATAGATGGTATCAAGACTTCCCGAGAGCGAGGCGGGCCCGGAAGTTGTCGAGATATCCGGTTCGAATCGTAAGCGGGCATACTCTCTCAATGACGATAGCCAAAGAGGTGTAAGCTTTGCAATATGTGGTTTGAGAACATCAACAAGATACTTCTGCTCTGCGCTGGCAATTTGAAGTTCTGCCCAAGCCGAAAACACTGCCATCTTAACCATCACCTGGGCATTAGAGCCCAGACCTTTCAAATCGCCGATCGACGCTGTCTCCGAATCATCTGCATTATATTAGAAATAGAAGGGATTCGGTTTTTTGGTGCCTTACTAGAGAAGTTTTCTAGGGCGGAAACAAGAAGCTTGAGTATTCTCCCCATACGATCGACATCCGTTACGATACCAGTGGCAATAAACGTTGCACAGACATTGACAGCCTCGGCAGCTAACTCAGGAGAAGAATCTGCTGCGAAAGCCGGGGTAAGGGCAGAGCCAATCTGGGCTTGGTATTGTTCAAGTAGTGAAACCTCAGCAAAGTCTGGATCTGGTGTCTTGCCGAAAATCTAAGATGGAAATAATTAGAAAGGTTCAAGAGATCGGTGCATCAACTACGGTACCTTCAGTACTTGATCAATTATTTTCAACCCCCTAATTCGCAATTGCACTACACTAGCCGTAGATGCTGAGAAAGCAATTCGAACGACGTCGGCGATCCTTTGCTGCAAGGCTAACGCCGCGAGAGAATCGTCCTTAGAAGCCGCTTCTCTGCTTACCATTCTAAGGAGTTCATTCAGACAATCCATTGCAAATGTGCGTACTTGCCACTTCAAAAGTTCTTGGCTGGACTGCGGAATTGAGCCAGTATCATCACCTGGGCCCGATGATGACGCTGCAAACCCAGCAACTTCTTCATCCTGCAAATCCGGGACATCTTTGGGCTTCTTTTCTGTGGCAGTTGTAGACTGATCTGTTCGGCGCATAGTTTTAGTAAGTACGGTATGACATCTTTGAACCCATGTAGCTGTGTTAGATAACCCGGTCTGATGAAGCCAATTACGGATGATATTTCGCAAGACCTCATGCTCAGGCACTGTGTTGAAAACCAACCACAGCTGGTCTTCCAAACCAGGCTCAGCAGTCCGGATGACCTCCTCCGCATCACGTCTCATGAGATTATGAAGTCCATCAATTGCCATATCCCTGATCTGAGCTGAGTCGCTTTCGATGTCTTTCTGCAGTTGTCTGACATATGCTGCAAATTCCATATGTCCTGGGGCATAGAGGGAAAGATGTTCCTGGCACTTCAGACTTTCAATCACGACGAGCTTCTCTTCTTCAACTTGAAATTCGCGGATTAGGGTCATAATCATGTCCCGCGCTTTTGTCATGTCTTGAAGGTCCGGTCCAAGGACGTTGATAGTGCTGTCGATGCAACGAGCGATGACGGCTGGAGAGGGAAGATCAACCTCGAGGTTTGAAGAAGCTAAAGATCCACTTTCATTGTTGTGAGTATCGGCCACATACAATTGCGCAAGCATCCCAAGTGTGCTCGAGACGTAGCCAGAAAATGTCAAACCAGCAGAATCTGCAACTCTAGACAAACTCTCCAGAGCCCAGAAGTGTACAGTTGGATGAGGATCGTTGCCAAGTGACATTAATATACCAAGAATATTCTTTAGATGG
The DNA here is from genome assembly GCF_001692895.1 of Cenococcum geophilum 1.58. Classification (NCBI taxonomy): domain Eukaryota; kingdom Fungi; phylum Ascomycota; class Dothideomycetes; order Gloniales; family Gloniaceae; genus Cenococcum; species Cenococcum geophilum. The sequence continues at coordinate 1,351,544 of NW_027137598.1, forward strand.
TATCCAGCAGCCATGCCGCCTAATTGAGAATGGATGCATCCAAGGGCAACAGCGCAGCCAGAGCGCGCATTCGGTTCGCGGTTTGAGACTATCTGGTCTACGAGATAATTGACTTCCGCGGTAGTGAAACTATTACCAGAGCTGCTGCAGAGACGTCCGAGAGCCTCACCTGCAATATTCCGGACGTAGGAGTCAGGGTGCATGATGAATCCCTAATACTAAAGTGAGAATGGCGTACTATAGGTCGATCCGAGGAAATACATACATGTATAAGATCTTGCATGACCTTCTCTACCGCAGGGCCCTTCAGGTCGCCAGATGCGGACCTTGTCTCTTTCACCGCTACTTTTAACGCGGAAAGCAACGCCAAGGCAATATTTATTATCATGGCGGCCTTCCGTGCAGGGTCACGTTGAAGACTGTTTGCCGAGAGAAACGAGGAAATCTGCTCGAGAATACTTTCCTGGACCTTGGGAGTTTGCAGGGGCAAGCAGATTGCAAACAGATTGATCGCAGCGTTAACCACTTCGGTGGAAGGGGGATCTGGTAGATCATTGAAATCGTCGGAATTGTTTATGTACAGAGTAAGAGAGTCATGCTCGCGTGCCCCGCATATGGGCGAGAGAAGCTGACATAATGAGTACGCGTTTGAGAAACTAAAAGATTACCACGACAAAGAACTTACTGTACGGTCAACGATAGCCTCTGAGCCACCCTTCATTACCCAATGGTGGTGGGAGCTTGTATCATGTTCTCCTGGTAATGGTTTGACATCGAAAGCTCTGACAAGTCCGGTAACGCCAAAGCCGCAATTGTCTCCGACTTCCCAGATACTTTCAAAAGTACCAGCCGAGCTGGCAATAGCAGTGCTTAGAGAACTCGGAGCATAATTAGCAGGGTCAGCAAAAGAAGACACCGCAAATGGAAGTAAGTTCGTCTGGAGAAGAGTTTCGTTACTACCGGGAGGGCTAAGATTGACAAGCTTTGAGTAACACTGCAGTACTCTTCTTCGTACCATGNGATCAAAATCATGAAGCTGGAGCGCAGGCGAAAGCCTTTGGGAGATGTCATCAGTTGTCTTCTTGTTTGGCAGTGTATTCAAAAACAAGGTGGTGTTCTGAAGCATAGCGGCCAGCCTTTTAGTAACGTCCAGGGTAAGCAATCTGCTGTTAAATTCTAGAAAGGTCAGAATTGATCCAAGCGCACATTCCCTTACGTGAGCCAGAAAGCTCAGTTCAAGAACATTGCGCTGCACCATATTATCCTTGTTCAGTGGTTTTGGCAACGCGTTCTTCCAGAGCAGCAACAACTGAGAGAGGTGTATTTTGACAAAGTTGGGGCCGAGGGTCATGAGGCCCCCAATGAGGATCCAGGCCACTTGGATTTGGGTCGATGAAATGCGTAAATCGGAACTACTACTTGATTTGAGTAGTGTAGTAGCCTGCGAAAGCACTCGAGAATTGACGTCGACTGATCCGTAAAGTGGCTGCACAGTGGAAGTACTGAGGACAGCTGAGAGACCATTGGCAAACCCAACACACCTCCTAGGGGATTGTCGCGGCCCTGCTAGTAGACCGAGTTCTCGATTGACGCTGTTCATGCAAATCGTAACCGATGGCAACAACTGTTGTGGGCAAGCTAGAACGAAAGACCGCAGGCACGAAGATGCATAAACTTGAACGGTATAACTTGGATGCTGAAGTACTTGTAAGAGCCCTTCTCGACAAGTCTCTGCGATTGTATTTACGGCTGAGCCTAGGCTCGTCATTAAAGAGGCAAGGGCACTTAGCGTACCCGTGAGAGCCTGTTTCGACGGCTCAGGCCTCTCTTTGAGTACCTGAGGATAATCCTTGAGAATATCATTGGCAAGAAACTTCGCAGCATTCAATTGACCAGTTTCGCCCAGCATATCTCTGCCTATGACGTGTTCAAGGATTACCCGAACATATTTGCGGGTACTTAGGAGACGATACCGATTGTTGACGATGTTGGGATAGCTCAGAAGGTCATTGAATAGGTGCCGCGCAATATCCCCATACTTTCTCTCTACGACATTTTCACCGAGCCCCTTCAATGTCTTCATATAACAAACAGCAATTCCGGCTCGAGCGCGATTGCTTGTAGCAGGACGACAGTAGTGAAAAGATAACTGTTTGAATAAATCCTGTATACTAAAAATGAGCTGAGTATCAGACTTCTGAGGTGCTGGTGATCCAGGTCTCTCGACGACATCCTCGTCTCCTTCAATCTGAGAGTGCTTTTTGCCAGGCTTTTTCGGCTTTTTCGATTTTGAAACAGGTTCTCGGATTGCTGAATCAGAATAGCTCTTGACTAGGACAGCGCTTAGGCATCCAGCTGCGGCATGTCTCACAGTTGCGGATCCACTGTCGACCGCCTTCCATATTGCGTTCTGAAGCTTTTCAAAATCGTTGGAATTGTCGAAGTAGGGGGTTCTTTGAACAATTTGCTCAAGACACCAGCAAGCTGCGGCTTGGGCTAGAAGCGACCTATCGCTAGACGCAGCGGACCTAGCTTGTTTCCAAGCGTCTCTTGCCGCGGTTTCATCAGCAGAGCCACCAACTCCTTTGAAGACCCTGCCTAAGGCCTTAAAAATGGATGCCCGAAACCCGGCATGGTTTTGAGCAAGCTTTAGTAGGCGTAGCAATGCTGCAGAAGCCAAGGTTGATAAACTAATGGCGCTGTCTCCTGCAGTTTCAAATATGGCCCCAAGACAGTGTGCCGCAGCATGCTTTGTTTTGATATCTTTATCCGTCTTGCCTGTAACATTCAAAATGGCCACCAGCTCATTCGTAGATTCAAAAAGCAGCTTTCTATCCCCCTTTTCAAATATGCTGGCGAAAGCCCGCCCAAGGTTGTTGCGTATAACTCGGGTTGGAGCGGGGGAAGACAGGTTGACAATCTGAAACAGCTCCTTCTTGACATAAATCTGGTGGGCGGAAGCTCCATCAGCATCCAGAGAACATACATAGCGGGCAAGGTCGGAAGTAAACGTTAAAAGGTATAGGTCTTGCTGCTCTGAGGGAAGAGAATGTAGTTTAGGGATGTCGAGTTCGGGGTTTGAGACGTCCCCGTTGATGGGGTTTTGCTCCCGTGCAGCCATCGTAGGCAGATTTTATGGGGATTGATTTCCGAGGGAAGGTGATCGATGTAGTAGTGCCCTGGACATGCTGAAAATCAGTCTTGATGTTAATAGGTGGGCTGTAGTGCGGCGGTCTGAGGGCACCTCCGCGCAGGAGATGTTAATCTGCGCCAAGCCACAGGGTCACCTTTGAATTCGTCCACCAAGCTAGTGTCTAGCATTCAATGTCTGCAGCACCTCGACGCCTACTGGCGAGAACTCGGTTCTCAGACCCCTACACCTGCAGTGCCTGTCGAAGATGTAGATTTCTGTCGACACCTGCATCATTACAGTCAGGCCACAACAAATGGTCGACTATAAAACACGACAAGGGCAAGAACGATGCCGCTAAGAATAAGCAGCGCTCCATCTTCTCACATGAGATTTCTACTGCCTCGAAAAGTACATCTCCTTACTTTAAAGTATGCTATAAAGCTAACATTGGGTTCACTATAGTCTTTGGGCCGGATCCAAATATAAATCCACGACTAGCTCTAGCAATCAGCACAGCCAAAAAAGCCGGCGTCCCAAAATCATTGATAGAAAGCGCGATTGCAAGAGGTCAGGGTATCTCGGCATCTGGTGCGGCACTCGAGTCTGTCGTCGTTGAAGCCATGCTTCCACCTGCCGTTGCTACGGTTATTGACTGCCAGACGGACAACAAGCTTCGGACCTTGGCAGATATTCGGCTTCTAATCAAAGAGCATGAGGGCAGCGTAACTCCCACGACATATCTTTTTGAAAAGAAAGGGAGGATTGTATTTCGGGAGAAGGACGGAGTTGGTGTTGAAGAGGTTCTAGAAGAGGTATTGGAGGCAGGCGCGTTAGATGTCATTGAGAATAGCGAGGGGAAGGTTGTTGTCTTTACGGAAACAAATGAAACCAAAGCAACCGCACAAGCACTTGCAAGCTCGCTGGGCTTGGAGATTAGCGAAACGGATATAATATGGGATCCCACTGAAAACACAAAGGTTGAGTTGGAGGAAGAGGAGGCGGCTAAACGTCTCGGTCGCTTCCTGGAGGAGCTACAGGAAATCTCAGGAGTTCAAGGTGTATACATGAACATTGCCCAAGGAAGCATAGACGACGCTCTGTGGTCGGAACTGCAGAGTAGAATTATAGCATGACTGTACATAAAATACAAAAGGTAGCTTAGTGTACAAATAGAAATATTCAAATAAGCAAACGATGATATTATACCCACGAACGCCGACCATGCAAGCCTTTTGTACAAGAAGAATCTCAATCATACAGCCCGCTTCTCTATCCCAAGTCTGGCCGCAATTATGAATTCATCGATGCTGGCGTGATTGCGTTGCCCCGCCTACCAAGAATGCGTCCGAACTCCACCCATTCATGCACAAGCGTCGATGAGATTGATAACTACTTCCCGAATGCAAAGCTAATGCTCATCTGGCTGTTGCCGTCCCTGAGATCGTGCCTCTTCTTCTAACCGCTTCGCCCTCAGGGCTAATCTCCGCGTCCTCAACCGTTCTATTTCGCTCAGCATCTCATCTTTCTCATAAGGTATTCTATGAGTTTGTCCTTCCTTGGGCCAGAAATCGGGAACCGAGAACCTTCCATCTAAGTTTGTCCCGAAGTAGTACATAACTCCGATTGGGAATAGGATGTACATGCCAAACTGAACTATGTTAGAAAAGCTTTCCGTGAGGTTGCAAGGTGATGGCCGCTTATGAAGAAAAAGTACCTTAAAGATCTCTAAGTTCGGCCCGCCCATTCTGCAAGGTTGACAGCCCTCGATGCGCGGAGTAGTATGGTGTAGCAGTCTCCTTCAGCGTTTGGGTATGGTTTCCTTGAGGCGACTAATGCTTGTTATAGGGAAGTTCCAAGGTTCCTGATGAAATGGTTCGAGAGAAATTGGAATGGCTTGATTGAAGTCGGCGATTGTCCGGAGATAGATACAGTCGTTTACGAAATATCGGTAAAAATCGCCTGGCCACAACAAAACGCATCACCCCCCCATCAAAACAATACACCCCCTATAGTCCCACGAATATAGCTCTATATTTTATACATAGAGGCCCATTTTATGGCTCTATTCTAGGGCTATAAAACAAGCCCTTATTTATACAATTTAGGGCTGTTTTAGTGGAGTTATAGGGGGTGCTTATTTCTAGGAACAGAGGTGTCAGATTAGTCAGCGCAGAGCCTCAATTCAAGCTTTACAGTCGTTGTAAAGCACCCCCTATAGCCCAACTAATACAGCTCTACATTTTATAAATAAAGGCTTATTTTATAGCCCTAGAATAGAGCTATAAATGAGCCTCTAATATATACAAATTTGATTAATATTGGTGGAGTTATATGGGGTATATTGTTTTAAGGGGGGGTGATGCGTTTTGCTGTGACCTGGCGATTTTTACCGATATTTCGTAAACGACTGTAGTAGATAGAGGGCTGATAAAGTTACAAGAGCCTCGGTTCCACAAATTTAATTCATGCGTGAAGTAGATCTGGAGTGCAGAGGCTGAGCTTACCTCTTACGTCAACATGTAACCCTCCAACTGTTATATACATCTCTTAGCTCCTAGAATTAATCATCCCGCCACTATCCTTCACTCACCCATCAATTGGTATACCACGTCACTTTCTCGCTTCAATTGACTGTATAAGCCTGCCCCGCCCATCATGTCTGCAGAAGAAGCTATTACCATTGAGTATCGCGGCAAGGTCGCCATCGTTACCTTGAATCAGCCAAAGAAACTCAATGCTCTTACCTCAGACCTTTACTACCGACTGGCCATGTGCATGCATGAAGTCGCCGGCCGTGATGACATATATGTGACTGTTCTCACTGGTAAGGGCAGGTTCTTCTCTGCGTAATACTTCCTTTCTTCTTCGTCTTTTTGCATACCTCTCTATTCTATCTCCTTTTATGATTAAGTACTGATAATTATCCCTTGGTTGCAGCGGTGCTGACGTCTCTATCGGAGACGCTGCTCCCCAAAACGAGGACCTCCGCCGCTTTTGGCTCAAGAATTTCGTCTCCAACAACTTACATATCACTCATGCCTTCTATACGCACCCCAAGATCCTCGTCACAGCCCTCAATGGCCCCGCAGTCGGCGCATCTGCTGCGCTAATTGCGTTCTCCGATTTCATATACGCCGCACCCCACGCCTACCTCTTGACTCCCTTCTCTTCACTTGGCCTTGTCGCCGAGGGCAATGCTAGCAGAGGGTTCGTACAACGTCTAGGGATTAGCAAAGCGAACGAGGCTCTAATTATGAGCAAACGAATTACATGCGAGGAACTTGTGCATGTTGGCTTTGTTAACAAGGTCTTCGACACAGGGAAAGACAGCGAGAAGTTCCTTGCCAAGGTTTTGACGGAGGTAGATGATCGACTTGGAAACCACTTGAACAGTGACAGTATGGTGAAGATTAAGGCATTGATTAGGAAACCTGAGCGGGATATCTTGGATAGGCAAGGTGTAGAAGAGGTGTTTGGAGGTTTGGAAAGGTTCGTGGCGGGAATTCCACAAGAAGAGTTTAGGAAACTAGCTAGTGGAGAGAAGAAGCACAAGTTGTGATTTAAGAGAATACTATAACCATTTAATTTTGAACGAGTTCTCTTAAACTATTCTACTTATTGTAGTCTAGTAAAGAACACTTCAGCCAAATATCTTCGAACATAAAGTCATCTGAGAGCTGTTTTGTACAATAAACTAGCCCATCTAACTTTCTTGCACTGATCAAGTCGTTCTATCTCACAGGAGATTTACACTCTACTATCCTACATCGCTGTACTTTTAACCCAGCGACACGCCGCCCTCAGAAGTCAGTAGCTCGCCACCAAGAGAGTGTTCGCTCCCAGCCCCGGATCTTGGAACTCCAATACTGCCTCCGGCTCCTAGGGTCGATTTCCCGTTTGCTGCCCCATTACCCTTAATCTCAGTGGCGTTAAGCTCTTTACTAGCATTCTTCCGCTCATGGTCCTGTGTTTTTGTCATATAGCTGTTATACCTCAAAGTAGATAATATCATCACAGCTGAAATCGCAATGGCGATTGCAGCACGACGAGTCAAAACCCAGCGCAATCCCTCAATTTCGCTGCGAGCGTCGGAATTGAGCGCTACGGTAATCTTGTAGTTGAGCTCTTGGATCTGCGAAGGTATCAGCAGGGCTTAATTTAAATATCCAAGATGACTGCATGCCTTGCTTTCCATGCTCCGCTGCTCCATTCGTACTGCCATTTTGCGATCATCAAACATGCCTTTCAGTTCATCCTTTAGCGCTAGGCTCTCCTGTGCCAACCGCTGATTCAAGATGTCGACTTCGTGTTGCAATTGGTTGCGCTCTGTATGCAGCTTTTCAGTCTCACCTTTGCGATTGTTCGAGATCTCCGTGCGGAGCTCGCTGCAGGCGGCACGGAAGAGGTAAGTCTCCTAGATTTAGAGAGAATTCATCAGCACCACGAAATACAAAGGAGCAAAGCGTACTAGCATTAAGCAACAGTATGTCCTTACATTTTCTACATTACTCTTGCTCACCAGCCCATCTCGCGCCAGTTCCATATTGATAGTCAGTATGCCCCGTACTGCTTTCATAATCGTAACAGCCTGGTCCTGGGAGAATCCGCTTGTCTCCAGGTCCTTAACTAAACTGTATGTGTTAAAATGGTGCACATAAGGTGGAGCCTGGAGGTGTGGTGGTTTCTTCTTCTCTTCTTCTGCTGGGGATGGCATATGGAGTACTGTCTCCGACGGTTTTGATTCAGCCGCTCGTGGAGGATTTGGTGCGGGAGATGGGGGTGATGATTCTGCTGCATCTGGCACCTTAGGTCGAGGAATAGCCTCTTGGGATAATGAAGATTCGGAAGGCCTTTCGGGAATCTCATTAGGTGGAACTGTAGTAGGTGGGTTCTCTTTCGCAGGCTCAGTGTCAGGGCGGCTCTCCTGCGGTTTAGAAACTGTGTCATCGCGTGGCACTGCCGCCTTACTGCCACTTAGATGCGGTGGAGGCTCGTGTGCAGTGCCATAACGCTGCGGTTTCGTTCCTTGGTGTTGTCGGGTACCAGTGCTGAATCTTCGTCGCGGTCGAATGGGTTTTGGGTTATTGGGTATAGATACGCGTCGGGACGCTGCTTGAGTAGCTCTTATGGGCCGATAAAAGATTGGGTAGAGGAATGTCAGGCGTGGTACTGACATTTTATTGGCTTCATGTCTCTATAAACTCGCAGCCTCATGAAGGTGATGAGGCATGAAAATTTGATACCGTAATATATCAGAAGTTTAAATAAAACAAGTGAAACGGGCCTATGAAAACTGAACATTTCCAATTACCCCGAGGATCTATTGAGGCCCGCTTTCTTCCTCACTGATCAGATAGATTTATCAGGGTTTGGACCATTACAAGCACTATCGCTGATAAATTAAGTTTAATAGGGCGTAGGGGTAGGACGTTTAAAGTATGAAACAGAACCGCATTCACGGGCGTCTATCATTGAATTCTACCTTTCGAAGACCTCAGAACTCGTCACAAAATTTGCTAGCGCCATACAGTTGAGCTAATAATTCCAGCTAGAAACTTGCAGAGCGAAAGGTCGCAATGCGTCCAGCCATGAAGATATAACATCCAGCTCCGATCAAATGCAACCGCCGAAAGCTTTGCGAGAAAAATATTACAGTGAAAAAAGAACAGAGACTGACACCGAAATTTCCTTCATATATCCGACAAGAAGTGGTATCCTAGAAGAAGAAAAAAGCCTGAAGAGAAGAACAACTTAAGTCGGACCCCAACCATATAAATCATACTAAATGACTTTTTGTGCATCCTTTTTTTCGCCGTTCCCGTCCGGAGTGAGAATCGCCCAATTAAGACATAAAGACGAAAGTATGGAGGTATAGAACAAATCCCGTCTGAAAAACACCGACGCCGATATCGTCATGCATCATCGAATTCACGCTATGAACGTGTTACGAAGCATTTGTAATGCCAACCACATGTGGCGGAGAGTAGCCTTTGCTAGCGCTATTGTGTACAGGCTCATCCACCGCGCTGGTGTTCGTGCTAGGTAACGAGCTGCTCTGAGGGCTTTGAGCATCACTTGTAAGAGGAGTCGCTGCCGCCGAAACATCCGTGCTCATCGCCACGGAGCTGATAGAGTTGCGTTGGGCCATATCTGGGACAATATCGAACCGTTCAAATCTATGCATCTTTTTCTCAACCTAAGTTGCCAGTTAGCATCTCTCGAATAATAAAACGAGCATAAATCGTCACATACAGACAGTACCTGTTTCCCAGAAATAATCCGCTTGGCTTTGATCATTTCCGGCTGAAGATACTCAAGAAATTGAGCATAGTCGGGGGCGCTGAGTGTATCCAAAAGCTTCTCTATGAGGGCTGTTAGAAAGGGCCTAGGTTGCACAAGTTGTACGATAGTATATGACTTACGGATAACATAATTGCCGTAGCCATCTTTGATAAGCATCATTAAAGTGCTTTCTCCACGTTCATTCCTCTCCACTACTTTCATCATGATCTCACGCCGTTGTTCATCCGTGCCAAAAACCAGGCATTTCTCCACAACATTGCTCGCAAATTTGTGCTTCGAGAATTGCAAGAGCTGAGCCTTAACTAACGATATAATTTTGGCCCGGTCCTGTGGGTTGCCATGCTCAATGACATGCTGCGTTACATAATTGCCGTACTGATCTGATATGAGCTTAGGCCCTTCTGCGTGGAGCTCCTGAAGGATAGAACTTCGTGCCGGTTCCTGGCAGTGCTCGAGCATGCGTTGAATGACGCGGCAGCCGTAAGGGTGCGTTGCGAGCACCCCAACATTAGTATAGAAAGCCTGAATAATGAACTGAATGTGCTCAGCTGGCACTCGCTCAATAGCCTTTTGGATAACATGGTTCCCGTTCTGGTCTTTCACACATTTGAGCACATCCCGTTCTAGTTCTTTTACTAAGGACGCTTGTTGGTCGGTCAAGATATGCTCTAGTGCCTAGCGGGTCTTAGCACAGTCCTCGCGCAATATTACAATCTGCTTACCTTCTGTACGACTCTGCAACCATACATTTGCAAAGACAAATTTAACACTTGCCCTTTCATTCGGCTTGCGAGGATTCTCTTTTGGTTCTGGTCCCCATGTTCGAAGAACTTTTGGATAACATAATTACCGAATACATCTTGCATCAGTTGTAATGATTCAGACTGTAACTCCTTGAACACACGCTCTTTCTCATCGCTGTTAGCTGTTTCCAGTTTTTGCTGAATGAAACGAGACCCATGCTGGTCCCCGCTAAACTCAACAATATGGTCGTATATATCCTAAAAGATGTTAGCACTCGTACATTTCGAGATAATGAGCTCTTTATATTTACCTTGAGTTCGTAGCGCCTGCTTGTCTTATTGTTAGACTTAAACTCCTGTAGTAGAACACTGCGGATTCCTTCGCCAGTATCATGGTCGCGAGGAGCCTTAGGTGGTTCGATCAAGGGTATCATTCCAGGCATAGCTGGCAGTGGGATTCCAGGAGTAAGCCCATTCACAGGGATCCCATTTGGTACACCGTACTGATAAGGGCTGTATGGCCCTCTGAATTGATTTGTTGCCAACATTTGCTGGAATTGCTGAGGTTGAAAGTGCTGAGGGTTCATGAAATTTTGCTGTTCTTGTTGTACTTGCTGGACTTGTTGCACCTGCTGCAAACCTCGGAGCTTTCGCTCAACAACTGCGATGTTACCATTTGATAAGACACGAGGGGCTTGGTCGGTCCTAGACGGATATAGATGGTCATAGATAGGTGGAGTTGCAGTAGCAGAGTAAAAAGGACTTGGACGAATCCCACTTCCGTTGGGGGTAATGGCATTGCGGTTGTCGAATTGAAATGCGCGCAGTTGAGCAGCAGCATGGTCACCGAACTGACCATTTGGATAGCCATCTGGAGTGAAAGTCCCTCCGCTAGTGTAAGCAGCTTCTTCCGACCGAATTAAATTCTGTGAAACATCTGAGTGTGCGTCGCGAGGGAAACCCGAGTCGAGTGCAGAGGGGGTATATTGAGCGGGAAGTCCATTGACACTAACTGAAGGTTTGTGTAGTGTCATAGCCTGTTCTGGGTCGTTATCGATGCTCAACCGCCCGAACATTGAGATTGTGTCGCTTTGTATCGATCCACTCCGCTCCTGATATGCTCTCCCATTCGGTTGAGACGAAAACGATGAGTTGTGACCACGAGAAGAAGGCTGTACAAATCTAGTATAATTATCGGAACTTGGAGCAAATTGTAGAGGTTCTGCTCCGTGACGTGACGGGGGTAGGCTACCACTCCGGGAGGGCGCTGCGCTCGACGCGCCAAAGTATTCAGAGGCAGCAATGCTGCGCCTGTCATCGGTTGGAGAGTGCAACGATCCACTGTCATTCCAAGAGTTGACAGCAGGATCCCCCGACCGCTGCATTGGGCCTTCTGAATCCCCAAAGCGATTAAAGGCGCCAAATCCATTTGCTATAGGCTCAATCTGGCGCGAGGAAGAGAAGTTAACAGTGGTCGGGTCAAGGAGTGGCTTCGTTGCTGGCTTTGGAACCGCACTTTGGCTCAGAGCGGGGTTACGAGGTACGGCAAAGTAAGAGGCTGAAGGCTGAAGTGGGTCAACATATGGCTGAGAAGGCTGCGGTTGAGTAGCGGTACGCTGTCGAGCCGGTGATACTCCAGAACTCCTTGCGTGTGGAATAGTAGAGGCACTAGTGTCCGCTGGGCCCCACGGTGAACGTTGAATGTTCCAGGAATCGGATTCAGACGAGGCCACAAGAGACCCCGATCCAGTCTTTCCCTCAACCGAATCCATGGGTGTATTAAGATATGCACCACTCTCTGGAGAGCACGACGGTTAGTCTTTGATTAGGGATGGGCAGTTTCACTTACCACGAGACCTTGAGGATTCCCGCGCCGCAGAGCTGAACCCAGAGCCTAGAGGAGAGTTGTTCCATATGCTCCCTCCCCAGCCCTTGGTAGTATTTCCGAAGCTTTGGCCTAAGGACGAATGGGAAGGTCGTTCATTTTCCCCACTATTGACTGGGACCCCGCCATAATCGACTATGCGAGAAGATCTAGTCTGGAGGCATGTCAGATTATTTAACACTTGAGGAGCATGCAGCCACGGTCATGGCATTTTACCCACATTGTTCGACATTGTGACTAAATTTCGGCCTACTACACCTGATTCCATATTACAATGATCAGAGAGGTCGTAGAATCTTCAAGCGTTTACAGCGCGGGTAGTCGGATTTTGAAGGCGGATGCGATGGTAAGGCGAGTAGGGCTTGGGCGTCGAGGATGGCTATGTATGAGTGTTGAGCTGAGATACCCCAGGCGTCAGCAGAAGTCCGCGAGGCAGCGCAGAGTGCTCCGGTGGAAGACAGCCTTGGCAGACTCACCAAAAGTTGAAATGATGATATGGGCGGAATAGAAGGGAAAGGACAGAGAATATACAACAGATGGAGGCAGAGGAAGAAGTAGGAAAGTTCCCTCGCCGGGAGACAGCGTAGGCGCTGGGATTTGATATGGTGGGTCGTGGCAAGCGCACCCCTTGAATGTGTGTAATTTCGACGAGCAGTGAGGTTGTCAACCACTGTGCATGCTAAACTCGAAGCGGTACTGTCGCGCGCTGGTCGGGGAACGCATCAGTGTGTGATTCACGCCCGGGGAGAGCAGATGAGGGTGTCTGGGAGCAGCGCTCGATGCAAGGGAGGCAGCCTGGAGAATTGCGGAATGGCGCGTTGCTAGACGAGGCAGGCCGCGAGCAGAGGGCGGCTCATACACGGCAGGCGACCGCGGCGGAGGGGGAATTCTAGTGTATAGAGGGCTGGCGGAGGGAATAGTGAGCGTTGGGTGTGGTTTCGTGTCAACCCTATCGACTGCTAGGCTCTAAAGAAGCCACCGTCGAAGGTTCCAAGTTCCCTGCGCCCAGCCTGGAGGATCGACGCTGCGGAAGCGCTAGAGGTCGGAGCTTTCCCTTAGTAATTAGGTGGGCTTTGCTTAAACCTCAAGTCGTCTTTTGTCGCCCAGAAGGCTGCCCTCTCTGCAAGGCGCGTTGGAACTGATGCAGCGTGCTCCGTCGTTACTGGCTCTGGCTGACCGCCTCGACTTCGTTGCTCCTCGCGCTCTCTTCTTCGCGTACTGCCCAGAACGGTCGACCGGGGGTGTGACTTTAGCCTCACAGTGCTGGTTTCCGCAATTCGGGCTGATCAAGGCGCACCAGCAATCTGTCTTCGATGCGATGGGTGAGCTTGAGACAGTGGTAGAGATGCAGTGGTGCCCTAGCGTTGCAGCGGCACTCCTTATGTGCTTCAAGGTAAAGGTTTCACAAGACGCACACTATCCAGCCTTCGGGTGGAGGCTGCTGCTTTCCTGCTTCACTTTCTCGTCTGTCTCCGGATCAGAACTTCCATGCTCTAGCCTGGTACGCGCTTCCCTTGACGCCGTCGAGTCTCTGTGTTTGACTTGTTACCCTGCTCCATGTTTGCTCTGCTCCCTCCCCTGCTCTTAGTACAGCTAACCGCTCTCTGTCTCCCTATCTCTATGCATGAGGGCCACGTGCAGCCTTTCAAGCCACCCCCAGCCTCAATAAAAGAGACCAAGAGACCCAGAGGCCCCATTGTCTAGTACGTGTTCAGAAACTACGCTTGCTCTAGGTCATGTTCAAGAAAGAGTCATTTGCATTCCATGGACGGCGGTTGTGTAATACAACAATAAATCATTTCATATCGCAGCAACTCAGCATTTCATGTTTTCATATTTTGAGGCTATAGATACGCCAAAGGACAAGTTCAGCGCGCGCACAAGGAGCGGAAGCTAGAAATACTGAGCTTCATTTTCCCAATTCCGTGACGATGCGCTGTCACTTCTGATGAGCATCAAACGACTCTTCCTACCAGACATACCACTCCCAGCTCCGAAGGAAGCAACCACATAGGGCTCTGCCTCAACTTCCACTGGATCAAGGCTAAATCTCAAGTCCTAAAAGGGCCTGACTTTCTTGCCATGTACACCGCTCTTCGATCGGGTTGAGCCGATGCCGTTGCACCACACTTTGCAATGACGGGCTTGTACTTCTTTTAAACGTTTGTTTTCTCTCCGTTTAGTCAGTCTGTCCACCAGGGTCACATGATGGGTTCTGTGGAGCATTCCAGCCAGGCATCAGAATACTACGGGCAGATATCGGAGAAATGCGATGTCTTTTTGGTCAGTCAAACGACGTTATTGGCTGCTAATATTTTCGAGGTGGAAAAGCAATGCGGAAGAAATGTCCGACTGTAGGCGATTTTCCGGTCTCGCAGAGCTTCACTGGCTTGCCAAGCACTTGATCTCATGAGCTGCTAAAGGACAATCACTCAGTAATCTCGGCCTGCTTGTACAACGCTTCCGTTTTGAGTGACATGGTCACTCACAGGTCTAGATTCACCGGTCAGACAATACATGAGGCTTACTCAAGAGATTTCTTTCTTGGTAACTAAAAGAAATCAGCCTTTCCGCGTCGTCAGATGATGACGGATCACAAATTGAAGGTTTAAGGACAAATGAGACGGTCTACTGGCATCATGCCATGGCGGAGATTGGAGAAGCCGTAGAAAACTTCGGCGCGTAGTTCGTCGCAGCCAAAACGCCCACGCTGATAGCCAAACGCGAAATGCATCAGACTCGATAAGCTTAAAGCAAACTATTATTGCATGATTGCATATATAAGTCTCTATGTTCCCCCTCTCATAGAAGCTCATGAGAAGTCCGGCTCTCCTGAATTTGCCTAATTCAGCCCCGGCTCAGCCTGCCGTTCTTAATCGAGCATTCTTCCAGCGCTTACTAAGGTACTCTTCTCGACAGGCCGGCATCCGGCCTACCTAGGTTCTCGCAGCACCGTTGTTACACTGCCTGCCTTCAGGCCCCCCAGCGTATGAACAGAATGCATTCCCGCGGCGCTCCCTACCTTTTATTATTGTCTTCCTTGTGGGAGTGGCAGCGCGTAGACAGGGCGTGTCACTTGGTTGGTGGTTGGTGCCCATTTCATTTCGCATCTGGCGCTAATTTCTTCATTTTTGGCCCCCTCCAACGGCCCGAGCGTGCCCAGTTCCAAAATAACGACTTTTGGCCGTCGCTCCTCCCCTTCCTTACCTGTCCTCTCATCACCTTGCTCCCTCCTCGCATCTTCCACGCTCATTCTTTCGCAGCAACAGCTTCACTCTTTCAGCTGTTTTGCCTTGCGGTCCGCTCCTTTTGAATATTTACTAGTCGCGGTCCTTCCGCATCGATTGCGTGTTCGTACATAAAAAGGTGAGATCCGCGGGTCTCCACGCATTCCGTCCAGCCAATGTCTCATACTCGAGATGTTAAACAATGTCAACAATGCGCGTATCTGAGATACTCTCGCTCATATACTAACCAGTGCTGCATCTTCAGTCAGACTCTAAAGTTATCCAAAAACTTTCTTGACCCAAACCATATCGAAACGCTTATTCACGACCACACAACGCCATTTGTGACCACATTCCTTTCGATATGAAAACCATCCAGCTCCTCGTTGTGCGCGACGATAGCGCAGAATCACTTAATCCAACTATGGTGTCCCTTCTGATCGCTCTGCTGGTGATCATCATCGTCGGCTTACTGCTCATTGGTGCTTTATTTTTCGTGCGCAGCATTCGCAAAGGGAGAAAAGAAGCAGAGCTTCCCCTCTACAACGAGAAGAGGCAGTCGAAATCGTCCAATCACCGTCGTTTAACGATTACCGCTTCTCCCCGTGGGAAAGGATCGGAATCCATCTACGTCTTCCAGGAGAAGCAGAACCTTATTGCAAACTCGTGCAGTCCCCCGCCAAGCCCGATTCCCGAGATTCGCATCACATTCCCTGAGGAGGTGGATGAGTCTGGCAAGAGACAGTCAGGGAGAGTGGTCGTTGTTCGTGTTGGTGAGCATAGTGTTGGGTTGGAGCCTTTGCAGGAGGATCTTCCACCGTACCAAAAGGACGCTTCAGACCGTTTCCAGTCTCTCGACCTGGATCGTATTGGAGGACTCAAAGAGAAGGATCAGAGATGGTCATAGATCTCGAGACCCCAATACTTTGTTTGATTCAGCACCTTACCAAAACCACCAACACACCTCACCGTTTTACCCTTCGTTCTACGCCACTTGGCTATGACCACCTGTTATTCTTGTGACGACTTGTATAGTAGCGCTGAGTGTCTTTTCTTTCAGCACTTCAATTCTTACCCGTTACCATAAGCTGATCCACCGCTGTGGTCAGAACGGTCGGGTTTACGGCGCTAGCCTAATTGTATATTCTCGGAGGATGCTAGAATTCCATTCTGGAAAGGCAATGGTACTCTAGATCTTCTCCATAGAGGTTATAACCTCTTATATAGCTTTTATTCATTAATGTATGATACCCTTTACTGCCTGGCTGCAGCCGAGGAATCCAGTGCAAGCCATCTAATTATTATTCTGTGCCCACTTGATGCAATTGAATTATAAAGCTTCGAGAACGTTCAGTTAGAATATTCCAAAGGCCTTTTCAACTCAATGGAGTCTTGCAGTTCTCTCCGAGACAGGTCTTAGATCAGATTGGCTCTGGAGCCTTCAGATTCTGATCCAATCTAATTCTGATACGATCGTTCAGTCAAATCTCTTAGAATTAGAACTCTGCCATACATTCGCTTCGGAAAAAGACGATCAAATTTGTTACGAAACGAATGAGAATCATTGGCATGTTTTGGAAAAGGACGGGTTTATGTCAGAAACCATGATCTACTACAGAAATTTACCGAATCCTCACCTGTTTGAACCACTATTCTGTACTCGCGCATGACACCACCCATCCTCCATACTAACACATCGCCGTCGCCTATTTTTTGAAGCTATTTAAAGCCTATATTTTTTTCCTATTGTAGTTAGCGCCATAGCACACAGGAGGAGAGCTAAAGCACCTAAGAATACTACAAGGAATACTTCTAAAGCGCCTTAAGAAGTAGACCTTACCGTCAAACCTGCACTGCCTATATTAATACCTCCTACTACTACAGAACAGTCCAAAGGCCCTTAAACCTTTTATTATTATTAAATATAGCCGTGTACACTAATAGCATAGCGCTATTTAGCATCGTTCTACCTCTCTTATTTAGAGTCTTTAAATTCCAGGAGTTTATTACTATAACGGAACCTTGTAGCAAGTACTACGATGGGCTCGTTAATAGGCTAGGTGTGTAGGTGATGCAAATTAAAGTTAACAACGTAATAACAACTGGTGGAGTGGTTGCCCAATAGATTAACTCTAAGGAAGGAACTATCTAGGTAGGGACTAAGGGTCCTTAAATACACAACTATACTCCTATAAAATCCTTCTTATATATAATATATGTCTTATATATAAGGTATATAAGTTCCTTTTATTCCTCTTATTTAATACGTAGTATATTATATAACTTTAGTTACTATTTCTTATTATACAGTTTTACCAGATCTATTCTAAACTATACTCTTATTAACTAACTAGCTTCTTTTAACTCCTCTCCTAGTAGTTATAATATTATACTTAAAGCGTCTATAATACTATCTCCCTTCTCTTTATCTTTATCCTTAAAGATTTCTAATATCTCTAAGTTATTTACTAAAGGTGTAATATCCGTTTAATTAATTTAGTTAATATTATTACTTATTATACCTAAAGCTTCTTCTTCTTTACACGCCTAATATTATGCTCACACCATTGCTATAATATTATTGCTTAGTGAGATTATACTATCTCTATGTTCTCGTTATATAAAAAAGGGGTTAGTCTATATTATATTGGTAAGTCCTTTCTTCTAGTAACCCTTTTCTTATTTAGAGTATACTAAAGCGAATATTTACTTATCCTATAACGTTTACTTTACTTTTAATACTAAATATATGCGTTTTATTACTCTTAATAGTCGTCTAGTTCCCTAGCTAATTTATCTTAGGGTCTTATATTTAATCTACTACTACTATTACGGAGTAAGTACAAGTGGTGATAATATATAACGAAGTAGATATTATTAAGCTATGTACATAAACTGTATGATAAGGTTAAGACGTTGCGTAAGGAAAGAAGGTAGGAAAACGGGAAGAAAGGGCATATATTGTTAACTTAGTTGCTTAGTTAATACGTGTATAGGGTAGAATAGGGTTTAGGTCGTAGTCCTAGCAGAACTTAGTAGAATTTAGTAGAACTTAGCAGAATATAGCAGAATGCCGTAAATTGCCGTTAGATTGCCATTAGATTACCATTAGATTGCTATTTTACGGTTAGTCTCTAATTACTAAGTTAGTGGAAACAGGTAGACGTGTATAAGGTGTTATAAGGGTGTCCCGTAACAGTACCCCCCCTTTAAACTTAAGCTTCTGCGAGATGGGGCTATAGTAGTTCTAGGTGGAGTTTATAAAAGTCTTTTACGGCTTATATAAGTCCTATAGAGTTAACGGGTTCCCATAAGGACTTAATAAAGCCTCTCTATTTTATAAGATATATATATTAGTGTTTCCGTTTATTATACTTAATATTATTAATTCTTTTAATAAAGTATTCGTTCTTACCATCTACTTTAACTAGTGGGGGAGGGTCCTATATTTATCTAGGCAAGGCGTTTAATACGGGAGTAGTAAGATAAAGGACTGACGTATAAAATACAGGGTAGATTTTAACCGTATTAGGGAGCTTTAATTAGTAGAAGTAAGAGGAGACGACCTTCTTAACCTTATAAGGGCCAGCGTTCTTCTAATTAAGTTTCTTAGTAGGTTGTTTTGTGTTTAGGTTTCTTATATTTAGCCAAATAAAGTTACTAATTTAGTAGACTAGTGCTAGGGTTTGTTTCTTATTCGCTGCGGCTTTATAGATAAATTAGGCCCATGTTATTTTGTTAGTAAGGAACTATTATAGTTCCTCTATCTTTTTTACGAATTTATTTACTTCTATAACTTATAAGGCTTAATAAGTGGGGCAAGGAACGTTGCTAAAGGGTTTAAAACCCATTTATAAATGCTAGCCGTAGTTAGCCAGGAATGGGGAGACCTTTGCGGTTTCTAAAACGGAATTATTCGCTATAAACTCGGCAAATATAAGCTAGTTAATCCAGTCATTTTATAAGTATGACGTGTATATCCGAATATACTGCTCTATTATAGCATTTATACGTTCTATTTAACTATCCGTTTCCGGGTAATAAGCTATAAATAATAGTGCTTTAATGCGGAGTTGGGTAGTTAGTTCTTCCTAAAATACAGAGATAAACTAGCTGCCTTTATTAGAGATAATCGTTTTAGGGAGTTTATAGAGTTTTTATACGTAATCTAGGAATAGCTAGGCGACGGTAGGTGTTAATATATTGGGGCAGGCGATTAAGTGTCTTATTTTAGACAGTTAGTCTATAACTACTATAATATTTATATAGCCTTTACTTACAGGGAGATTAATAATAAAGTTAATTAAGATGTCCTTTTATCTTCGGTCCAAAGCAGGCAGTGGCTTTAGAAGGCCGTTATACGTCTTATGTAAAGCTTTAGCTTGTTAGCAGATATAGCAGCTAGAGACGTACCTTTATATTATATTATATATATTCGGCTAATAATATTCTTATTAGAGCAGTTCTAGGGTTTTTTCTTAGCCTAAGTAGCCGGCTACCGGTAGATTATATACGTGTTTAAGGAGCTTAAGCTTAAGCTTATCGTAGTTAGGGATAACTAGACGGTTCTAGTAATATAAGCGGTTTCCGTAGGCTTTGCATTTACTTAAAAAAATCTTTTTAGAGCGTCTAGTGCTATCTTATATTAGCTTAAGCGTCTCTTAGATAAACTTGTTATTTAGGTATTTATTAACTATAATCTACTCAATTAATCGATTAGTTATTTTAAGGACGAGTACCATAAGATCTTTAGTAGGAGGGTTAAATAGTTTAGGGCGAAGTAGGGTCTAATTTTGGTAAGAGCGCGCTTCTTTTAGGGCTGGCGCGTCTTGCGAGCATTGGGTTAGGGTATTAGGCTTCTAACCTTAGACGCCTAGGCGGTATATAATTAAGAATTAAAAACAAAATAGATATTTTAACTAGCGGGCCTAACGATAACTTAGCTGTTTTATGGTTGTAAAGTACTATAGGTTCTTATAGTCGCTAAGGATCTTAATTGGAAATCTAGCGCCTTCTAGTTTAGGTCGCCATTGTTTAAAGCATCTAATAATAGCTAATAATTCCTTATTATAGATCTTATAGTTATATTTAGCTAGGCTTAGTTATTTTAAGAAGTATACTACGGGGTATAATACTCTATCCTCGTTATATTAAGATAGGATGCCTTTAGTAACGTAGTTAGATAAGTCGGCTTCTATAACACTTATTTAATTTAGGTTAAAGTATTAGAGTATGGGCGCAGTAGTAAACATAACCTTTAGATAGGTAAAGGCCTTCTTATATTCCTTATTAAAGATAAAGACTTTATCCTTTTAGGTTAGAGCTATAAGGGGTAAAACTAGGGCGGAGAAGTTATTAATAAACNNNTAGTAGAAATTAGCNAATNCTATAAAGGCTNTTANNTCCTTAACNTTNTTNNGTTCTTACTAGTTTATAATTACTTTAACTTTCTTTAGGTCTATTTATATACTATTTATAGAAATAAGGAGTCTAAGGTATAGGACTTCTATTTTATAGAACTTGTATTTATCTATATCTAATTATAAACTAGCTTTATATAGGGCTTATAGGATAAGGTTAACGTATTTCCGATATTTAGTTAGGTTATTACTATATATTAAGATGTCGTTAATATAAGCAGTATAGAAGATATCTAGGTAGGGACGTAGGGTATTATTTATATAATGTTAAAACGAGCTTGGAGCGTTTATAAGGCCAAAGGGTGTTACTAAGTATTTAAATAGTCCATATCGGGTACGAAATGTAGTAAGCTATTTATCCCCTTTTATAATATAGAGACGGTTAAATATAGAGATAATATTGAGCTTTATGTAGTAATGAGCCTTACTTAATTAGTTTAGCGTCTTTTATATTAATGGGATTGGATATCGGTTCTTAACGGTAACGGCGTTAAGAGCTTAGTAGTTTACACAGAAGTGTAAACCGCCGCTAGGTTTCTTAACAAAGATTACTAGTACGGCTATAGGCGACGAGCTTACTCTAATAAATCCTTTGCTTAGGTTCTCGTCTAAATACTTTTATAGTACTTAGAGTTTATTTTAGGATATCCTGTATAAGGGTCTAAATCTAGGCTGCTTTCCTTCTTTAAGTATAATCTTATGGTTATATAGTTGGTATTCTAGTAGCTTATCGGCTTCCTTTTATAAGAACGCATCTAGGCGATAATAATACTCTATTAGTACCTTTGTGGTAAGGTTAGTATACTTCCTTAGTACTAAGGCCTTCTTAATATTGGCCATCGTAATAGTGAAGATTATATGCTCGGGTTTCTTAGTAAGTTGCGCTAATGGGGTAGCTCTAATTATGCGGATATCTAGGGTGCCGAGCTCGCTCGGATTGCTTATAGTTTCTTACTCGGGTTTAGGTTTAGTATTGGGTATAGAGTTAGTATTAGATTTAGGTTCGGGTTCTTTAAGAATCCTTTTTATAGTAGAATACTAGTCCTTCTAGTATTTTTATATATTAAGCTTAAGCTTTTACTTGGCTCGGGGCGATATAGTACTTAGGGTCTGTTTATAGGGTTTGGTAGAATTCCTAGGTTAGTGGAATTTAGTGGATTCTTTAGGCGCGGGGTGGACAGTTATGGAAATTTTAGACTAGTAGATCCTAGTGAATTTTTTAAATTTTAGTTCTGGGTCTAAGTAGCGGGTTATAAGGCACTTCTGCTTGTAATAGGAGGCGGTAAATAAAAGCTTAAGGTTATTCTAATTAATAGTTACCTTATATAGCTTTATCTAGGGTTATTTAAGGATTACTAAGTGACCTAGGGTGGTAATAAAAAGTTTAATTAATTCTTCGTGGTTTAGGTATTAAAGTCTTAGGAATACTACGTGGGTAATACGGCCTAAAACGGTACGTTTGCTATTAAATCCAAATACGTTAATATGCCAGTTAAGGGGGGTTAAGGTAAAACCATTATCTTATATAAAGATCTTATTAATAAATCCTATACCGCTAGCTCCTGTATTAATTAGGATTTAAGTATTAGCCTATTAACTATTCTGCTAAAGACGGCAGTTAATAGTTATGCTATAGTCCCAAAAGTTAAAGTTCGTGACGTTAAATGCGTTTAATGAGATCTTATAGCAAAGCCGTCCTAGAGAGCGACTTAGCTCTAGGACCTTTCTTTTAGAGGTAATTAGGGTAGGGTTCTTATAGGACGTTGGCTGTAGCTTTATTTTTATAAATAGTACTTACTAGACATAGGGCTGGAACTAGGAGGAGATTAGGGACGGTAACTAGAAGATTGATGCAGTAAATGGCTGCTAGTATTAGCCGTTCGTAAATTGTTTTGGGGCATAGGTAAGGGGATAAAATAATATTTTAAGATGTAGTCCTTACTTCCGCACTTAAAGCAGAGGCCTAGCTTAATGCGTCTTTCTTATTTAGGGGACCCTAGTAGGGCGTACTCTAGGGTTCTAGTGTTAATATCTATGGCGTTAGGGTGCTTAGGTTAAGACGACTTAGTAGACGTTTATAGGGCTGTCGTATTATATTAAGGGGCGTGTTTTAGTGTTAGGCGTAGTATATTATTATACCGTTTGTTAACGACGTTTACGTAGGTATTAAGGGCTCCCGGTAGGTCTACGCCTATTAGGGAGGTTTTTAGTTTAGGGCTTAGAGATTTAATAAGGCTATTAATTAGTACGGAGTTATTCTAGCCTATTTCCCTTACGTAACGGTTAAATTTAGAGAAGTATATTAGGAAACTTTTCGTTCCTTAAGCTATGTAGTTTATCTTTCTCTAGGTAATAGCTTAACGGTTTAGGTCGCCGTATAAGGCTTTAAGAAGTACAACTAGGCTTTATACTAAGGTTAGCTACCTCTTCTCCTAGTCAACTTAGGGCGTAACAGAGTTAGTTAGCTTTAGTTAGGTAATAGTTGGCGTTACTAGTTAGCTTATTTTTTAGCTAGCTTAGGAATAATTAGAGCTTTTATCGTTTACTAGTAAATACCAGAGGGTTAGGTAACTGCTTAGATTGTTATAATATGGTAGTTAGTTTAGGGTAAATAGCTGCTATAGGTTCGGGACTCGCGTTTCGCGTGTTTATCTCTAGAGATAGTATTCGGTCTTAGGGTTTTAGCGTAGGCATCTTAAGGGTACGGACTTCTTCTTAGAGGGCTTCCATTGTTTTCTAATACCGTACTTTTTATTCGGCTTATTATTAAGTTAGGGTAACTTATTATTATTTAAGGGCCTCTATAAAGGACTTCTATATACTTACCATTTATTTTTAGAGGATAGATATAATATCGGCGGCCGTTACGGGGGCTTTAGGTGCGTTTTCCATTTTGGGTAGTAGTGTAAGTGGTTAACGTAACGTAGTATTACGGAGTGAGTATAAGTGGTAATAATATATAACGAAGTAGATATTATTAAGCTATATATATAAACTATATAATAAGGTTAAGACGTTATATAAGGAAAGAAGGTAGGAAAACGGGAAGAAAGGGCATATATTATTAACTTAGTTGCTTAGTTAATATATATATAGGGTAGAATAGGGTTTAGGTTATAGTCCTAGCAGAACTTAGCAGAATTTAGTAGAACTTAGCAGAATATAGCAGAATGCCGTAGATTGCCGTTAGATTGCCATTAGATTGCCGTTAGATTGCTATTTTGCGGTTGGTTTTTAATTACTAAGTCGGTAAAAACAGGTGGACGTGTGCAAGGTGTTACGAGGGTGTCCCGTAACAACTACTTATTTTAATAATAAGTTATTTTAAGCTCTTATTAAGTTAAAATATTCTTATAATGCAGAATAGAAGGCCCTAGATACTTATATTACGGCGTTTACTTAATTATTCCGTCTTAAAAAAGGTTATAAAAAGGTTTATTTTAAAGAGTAGAAACTTATAGAATAAGGTCTATAGGAACTTAGTAATAAAAGGACGGACTTTCCCTTATTAAAGAAGGAAACAAGTCTAAATAGCTTAGTAGCTATTCCTCCTAGGTCCCCTTAAGTGACTTATTCTTTTATAATCCTTCTTTATTAATATTACTTAACCTAATTTCTTCCGATACTCCTATACCTTTCCTATAGCGTTTTTTAGATTTTCTAGTAGTTCCTAAGTAGTCTTATTATAGCCTATCTACTTTACCTTATACTGTATTTTATTATTAATGTTCTTATAACCAATAATCTTTAAAACTTACTATTTGTTGTCTTCTTGCCCTCTATATATATTTACTTTGTAAACTAGTAACTTAATATTTCTATATACTAGCTTTAGTATTATAATATGCTATATAGAGTAGATTTTTATTTTAGCTAGTAGGTTTAACTTAAATATAACTAGTAAAATCCTTTAGGTAATTTTAAAAGGTCCTAGTCTAACATAGTTTAACTTTTTACTTAGTTATTAACTTTTAAATTTTTTATAGAGTAGCCATACTTTATCTCCTTCCTTAAAATCTGGTCCCTTAGATCTCTTAGTATTATAGTACCTTTTTATTCTTTCTTATACTATTTTTACTAATTCTATAAGGTCTATATAAAGATTTATTAATATCTTTATTCTTTCTTTAGCTATGCTACTTATTTTCTTTACTTATTATAGTAATAACGATATTCTTGGTTTATATCTATAGTTTACCTTAAATAGTAATATGCCTATAGTAAAAACTGGTTAGTACGATACGGTTCGTACAGCCAAGCGTATCGTTATACCAATGGTATTGTTATATAAAGAGTTACGTGTTTGGTTAATAAGTAATAAGAGGGGGGAGTTTATACTTAAAAAGGCTTAAGGCGTCCACCTTACCAGCTAAATTAGGCTCGTATAAGAGTATATATATTAGATCCCGCAAAAGTCATATAAGTTCGCGAGTACTCTCTATCTTTTTGGCCGTATAGCGACGTAGAGCGGGACACGTTACAACTCCCTCCCATATAAAATCTCTACTGGTTATAACGATTTTAGTGGGGGAGACTTAACGATATTATTAAAAGTCAGAATATCGTAATATTACACCAAAAATAATTTGATTAAGGGGTGTAGATCGTAATATAGAGTATATCGTTGTAATCAGATATCGTACTAACCAGTTTTTACTGTATCCCTTTTTATGGTATTATATTATATATAAACCATATAATTAGTAATAGCGATACCTAATTATTTTACGTGTAATTAATATAGTATTTTAAATACTGTTCTAATATCTAATTTAATCTCTCTATAAATAATATACGGTAAAGGTTACTGCTTTAACTCCTTATTCCGCCAAGAATACCTATTAAAATACTGCTATAAATCTTAGATCTCTATCTAATATAATTTTACTTAGTGCTCTATATTTTATAAATACTTCCTTAATATAGATTCTAGCAATATTCTTTACTAATATTTCTTCTTTACACGCTATAAAGTATCCCCGCTTTATAAGCTTATCTACTATTATTAAGATTATATTATAGTCTTATCTAGTAATAGGGTCTCTTAACTTTAGTAACTTAATAATAAAGTCTTATAATATAACCTCTTATAGTCTTTCTAGTATCTTAATAGGTTATAGCCCTCTATATAGCTTATACCTTATTAGTTTATTTTTCTAGTAATTTAGATATTCTTTTATAACTTTTTGCGCTAAGCTTTAAATTTTATTAATAATATACTCCTTTTAGAGTCTTAATACTAAGCCTATTGCTCCATTATGTCCTTAAGTTATTCCCTTATAGAAATCTTCTATAAAATACTCCGCTATACTTCTTAGAATATACTTTACCTCTCTATACTTATATAGTATTTCTTCTCCTAAATACTTTAACTATTCTTTTAGCTATGCCTTAAAGATCCTTTATACCTAAAAGTTTTCTAATAACTCGTAAACTCTATCTAGTTCCTCTTAAGTTACTATAATTTTTAGATAATTATATCTAATTAGTCTATCTATATCTTTTTATAGTAAAGCCCCTAATAGCTTTTTATTATTTTATAGTTTAGCCTTTTAACTTAAAGTATCTGCTTATATATTATCTGTACCTTTAGTATACTAAATCTTAAAATAATATTCTATAAGCATTTCTGCCTATTTAACCTATTTTTAGTTAAGTTTCTTTATTATTAGAAATTCTGTTAGGTTTTTATAATCTATTTTAACTATAAATAGTTTCTCTATACCTTATAAAAATACTCTTTATTTCTTTAGTACTATAACTATACCTAATAACTCCTTATTATAGATGTTATAGTTTAACTCTAGTAGTATTATCTTTCAACTATAATATACTACTAGGTGCTATCCGTCTTAATATTTCTATATAAAGTATACCCCTAATATAAAGTTTAATATATTAATTTATATAACTATCTTTAATCCTAGTTAATAGATCTTAAGAACTAGCTCCTAGGTAAATAACTCTTTAACTTATTTAAATAATTTTTGCTATTTCTTTCTCTATACCTATAGTTCCTCTTTCTTTATTAGTCGCGTAAATAGTTTAATATTCTTTAATTACTACGCTATATACCTTTTATAGTAATTATAAAACCCTAAAAATAATCTTAACTATATAACGTTCTTTAGTTTTTACTAATTTACTATAGCCTTAATTTTTTTTAAATCTATACTAAGTTAGTTTAATTTAATAATAAATTTAATAAAATTAGTCTTTCTAGTAAAGAACTCGCATTTTTTAATTACTACTAGTATCTATTCTTCTTATAGTCTCTTTAAAACCCATTTAACGTATTCTCTATACTCCTCCTTAGTTATTAAATAGATAATAATATTGTTAAGATATACTATAATAAATTAATTTAAGTATTCTTTTAATACCTTATTAATACGCTTTTAGAATATTACTAGTACGTTTATAAGCCTAAATTATATAACTAATAGTTTATATAGTCCTTTCTTTAACCTAAAGGCTGCTTTTTATTTATTGCCTTTCTTAATTCTAATTTAATGGTACGCCTATCTTAGATCTATCTTTATAAAGATTTATATATTACCTATTCTGTCTTAGATTTTACTAATTAAGGGTAAAGGATACCTATCCTTTCTAGTAATGCTATTTAACTATCTATAGTTAATATGCAGTCTTAGTTTACTATTTTTCTTTAGTATAAATAGTACTGGATAACTTACTAATAACTATAATAGTCTAATATATCCCTTTTATAAGTTTTCTTAGATAAACTCTTTTAATACTTTACCTTTTTCTTTAGTAAGCTTATAGATTAAAAAGAACCTTAAACTTATTTCTAGTTCTAATTCTATCTTATAATCCTATACTATATACTTTAACAGTTTCTTACTATACTTATAGTATCTCTTTAGTATATAACTTAATTCTTTTTCTATTTCCTTATAGGTCGCTCCTACTTAGTACTATATTAACTTAGCTTAATATTATATCTTATACTATTAAGTATCTCTAATATTAACCTAACCTATAATCTAATTAATCCTTANATTATATTNCTATAACTAAGGCATTNCTAATACTNCCTTATTATTNCCTAATNGTAATATATTAAAAGANATCTNNANTTATCTCCCTTTAATAGTTAACTAAATAGNTCCTATTTTAAGATTAATAATGCCTCCTCTATAGGCTATTAAATCTCCTAAAATTATTACTAATAGGTAAGAGTACTCCTTTTTCCTATATAGTAATCCTATTCTTTTAACCGCTACTAGAAAGATATAGTTTCTTATTACTCTACTATCTATTAATACTTTAAACTATTAATATTACTACTTAATTTATAAATTTAGGTGTTATCCTTAAATTCCTTTAAGGGTCTAAGGCTCTACTACTAGTTCCCTCTAGTTTTATAGGCCTCTACTTTTCCTAATTATTAGCTACTCAATCCTATTTATACTTAGTCTACTTTTAGCTAATACTTAGTTCGCTTTTTATCTTTAATATACTATAAACACGTATTCTTTAGGCATTCCCACTACTATTATCTATTTAGGTATTCTTCTATAAGGAATCTTCCTAGCTAAAGTATTAAGTCCCCTTAGGTTTATATTTCTACTAGGTGCTAACTATATATATACTTAATATTTCTATATTTCGCCTCATCTGGTGCCTAATATATCCTTATTAGGTACTTCTGGTTCTTACCTTTAGGTGCTCTATATATATTATATATATTATATATATATATAATCTATACCAATATATAGTATACTTAGTGTCTTAGGTTAACTCTTAGCTTATTTTTTCCTTAAGTTTAAACCTTTCTTATATTAATCTAAGCGTTGCAACTTTATTTATAGGTACTAAGATTCGCCTCTTACTTCTCTAGTCCTCTAATTACTCTTTTAAATCTTTTAATATTATAATTAAGGCTTCTTTAATATAACTTATAGCCTTTTCTATAATTAGGTGGTCTTAGACAATTTTTTTTATCTAGCTATATATAGAAATCTTCCTACTTATTATTATGTTGCTATCTATACCACTTTTAGTATAACCCTTTAAGTATATATAGCTCGTCCATAAGGAAGTATTTCCTTATTACTATATTATAATAGCCCTTTATATACTATTCTTTAACTTAATTAAAATCCCTAAATCCTCTTTATTTTCTAGTTTAGTAAGCTACTTAGCTCTTAATATACCTACCCTAGGCCTATTAGTAATTCTTTATACTAGTGCTCTATTTTATATACATCCTAATATACTAGATCTCTTATCTAGTTTCTATTCTTACTATATAATAATTCTTTACCTAAATTCTTCTATAGTTTCTTTTAGTTTTCGCCTTATAAGTAGATCCTTAAAGTCTTTTTACTTCTTAATTTTAGTTTATTTAATAGTCCTTATTTATATCTAGAAATCTTAATCCTATAAGATCCTTAATCCTAAGCTTGCTTCTATCTTAAGCTTAGCTCCTACTTTAGTCTAACTAGGCTTAGGTATTCTTATCTTATCTTAAGAGTCTTAAATCTTACTTATCTTATCTTAAGAATCTTATACCTATAGGAAATTCTATCCTAAGCTTATTTATATATCTTTAAACTAAGCTATTACCCTACTCTATCGGTTTCTATCTATTATAGGTCCTTAAGTATACCTTATCTTATCTTAAGAATCTTAAGCCTTTAGCCTTTTACCTTTAATAAGTGCTAAAGTAGTTCGCTACCCTATTTCTCTTATATCTTATAAAGCAATAAATATTATATCTAGTACGGTCTTAATCCCTACTAATGTTCCCTATTCTATAGTAGAATTATCCTCTACCTCTTATATAATATCTTTAAGGTCTATATACTCCTAGTAAGCTACCTTTATTACCTTATTATTATAAAATATTTCGCCTATATTAAATTTATTATCCTTAATATTTAATCTATAAATTAGTTTATTAGTTCCTCTATACGCTATAAGATTTAGCTCTTATAGCTAATAACTTATACTATACTTAACGTCTTTATACATTTGGTATGCGTTATTATAATAAAATATAAAACTTCTTGTCGGGAATAAGGCAATTTGCCGTCACGTACGGCAAACTGCCGTCACGTGATGGCAAGTTGCCATCACGTGTCGCCGCGGCACTAGCGTAGCGAGGAGCCTTAAGCTCCTTGCCCTTCCTTATTCTAATTAATAAGCTTTATTAACTAATATCACTGTAACCCTACTCGAGTAGTCGTTATTAGTGAGTTACCCTATATAACTAATACTGATTAGTGGTTAAATATATAGTTAACTATAGAGCAGCTAGGTTTTCGAATAGAAGAGACAGTCTTATATAGGGGTGCTATATACGCTTATATGGAATAGATCCCGGCGATACCGTGCTACCTTAAACTTGCGGAAAACTAGTAATAGAAGTGTTACTAAGTACTAGGAGATACTAAGTTGCGTCTATTACGTAGAATAACCGCATTTACAAAGATTTGGTTAAGTACTTTAAGTTAGAAGTATTACTAAACCTAAGGTCCTAAGTTAACGTCCAAAACGCGTTAAATAACATTTTAAATTGCCTACCTCTTAATAGTAAACCTACGAGATCCTATAAAACCGAAAATCCTACCTATTTTTAACGTATGATACCCTGTTAATTCTATACCTACTATGGCGTTAACCTACCTAAAGAAGTATAAGGAAGACATTAACCTAAAGACATAGAATAAAGCTATAATTAACCTTGCAAACGCTAATAAACAAGACTTAAATGGATTTTTATTATACTATATAGTATATTATAAGGATAGTGAATATAATAATACCGCGCTATGGGAATATATAAAGGAGGACTTTGTTAGATAGATAAAGGAAATATAGGCCCCTATGAATAAGGATATTATATAGGACTTCTGTAACTTCCTTTAGGAGAATAGAGTATTTGTCCCTAAGGATGGGGGTACTATTAGAGATAATATTTAGGAGTAGGTTCTTAACGTAAAAGAAGAGCATGAATGGACTATATAAGAGATTAAGCACCAACTACGCACTATAAGGAAGCTTAACTTATAATAGAATTTAAGTAATATACTACAAGAAACGCGTTCTAATTCCATTGCTCTAGGTATGAGTTCTTCCGTTCTATATCTATCGCCTCTACCTCTATCTTTAGTTCCCTAGAATCCACTAATTTAACCCGTAACTTTAACTACTACCTCTTAATATAAGCAAGTATAAGATCCCCTTGCTTCGCGATCTACTAACCTTTAAACTCTACTAACTAGACCTACGTCCCCACTGTAGCCTATAATACAACTCCTACTTCCTTTATCTTAATCTTAAATTGGAGGTAGTTTAAAATTGCTTATAGAGCTTGCAAAGCTCTATTTAGATTAGGAAAAGAAGTTTAGTGGGGAATTATACGATATTCTTAATTTAAAACTACGTATCTTCTATAACTATTGCTAAAAGGTAGGAATAGAGTCTAATTAATACTATAATGCTTATTCCGTTATGTTTAAGGGCTAAGCTAATACCTTCTATTATAATTGTTTAGCAGGAAAAGGATATAATTTTAACCGCATAA
This sequence comes from Cenococcum geophilum 1.58, assembly GCF_001692895.1. NCBI lineage: Eukaryota > Fungi > Ascomycota > Dothideomycetes > Gloniales > Gloniaceae > Cenococcum > Cenococcum geophilum. The sequence goes on from NW_027137598.1 coordinate 1,382,813, forward strand.
TATATAAGTTAAGATGCTACTTTAAAATAGAAGAGAATAAGTAGCAGTATATATTAGAATGGAGAGAGACTACCTTTTTAAGGATTATTGCTATAAACCTAGGTGTCCCTCGGCTTAATTATCTTTAAAAGCTTTTTAATTAACTTTAGATAATTTAGCGTGGTTTATCCAAATTATATTAAGAGGACTTTAGCCTATATAATTAAGTTATTAGTGTATATTAAGGTATTAAAGAATATAACCTTACTTTTTTTAATCCTGCAAATACTTATAAAGGAGTGTGTGCTTAATTAAGATCTTTTGTTAGCACCGCTCTACGCTCTTAAAAAGTATAGTAATTTAACGCCTAACTTTAACCTACTTTAATTAACCCGCCTAACTAATATAATTATAACTAGACTAATTGAATATATAGTGGCCGGGGTAGGTAATACGGTAGAGGGTATAATTAATGACTATAAGGTAAAGGTAGAGGTCCTTATAGAGGTTTATTTTAAAGTAATTGCTAAAAGAAGTATTATGTTTATAAGAAACCGAATTACTAGTTAACTAGGTATTCTCTTAATAAATAAAAGGAGGTATATAATAAGTTCCGCCAAAGTGTAAAAAATGTTAGAAATTATAAGGTTATTATAGCCTACTTCTAAAGCTTCCTAGTTTAATATAAAGGCGTAGAAGATCTTAAGGGTAAGGTTAATAAGGCTAAACAGCTCCTTATAGATATGGAAATTGAGGAGTACTTACCCAACTAATACTTTACTAAGTATAGTAAGGTAGATGGTATATAAACCGTTACTATTCTTAATAACTAATCTACGCTCTATTTTACTATAAAGTTAAATATCTTTAATGAGCTAAGGGAGAGTTCTACGTTTTCCTTTAATAACAGATACTCGGCAAACGTCTTCTATAGTATTATGCCAGATACTAGAGCCGTAGGAGTATCTATAGTAGGAGAACCTTAAGTTTAAGCCCTTTAGTAGCTTAATAGCTCTATTTAGATTAACTATTTAACGGCAGGCTAATATATAATTTGTTTTAGCAAGGGTACTGTAATCTCTATTAGTATAATTAGGGTCTAAACCCCCTTAGGGTATATTACCTTTTACGTTGTTCCTACGAATACCCTATTTCTATTTTGCATTAGAGATATAGATAAATTAGGTGTTAAGCTTAATAACCTTAAAAATATACTTATTTAGGGAGATAATTAGGTGCCCGTTATACGCAAGTAGGGTTACCCCTAGTTACTCCTTTATTAACTAGAAAAGAGTATTGCTTAGAGCCATTTAACTAAGTCAGAGTTATATTAACTACACCATCGTTTTAGCTACCTATTCGTTTACTAATTGCTTAGGGTTCTTTAGTAGGCAGGCTATAAAGTTAAGGTTAAGGCAATTAAGCATCTTATAAAGTACTATTATTAATACTAAATAAACCAGAAGTCCCCTGGCCGATTTAAGTTTACCCTTAAAGATAACTATAACTTTAACTTCTATATTATTATTAACGTTATATATCTTAACGGCAAGCCAGTACTCTAAGTTATTAACTTCTTAACCTCCTTTTAAGCCGCACAATTTTTTAAAGGATATGTTAGCTAGGAACGTATAGGATACCCTTTAATTATACTAGATTAATATCTACCTAGGACCCCCTAATTAAATTATTTATAATATAGGAAAGAACTTCTTATCTATAGAGTTTTAATAATAGATAAAGGCAATGGCAATTGAGGTTAAGGAAGTCCCTATTAAGGCATATAATAGTATTAGAAAAGTAGAATAATATTACGCGCCATTATGCCGCGTATATAAGATTATCTCTTTAGAACTAGAGGACGCTAGCGAAGAACTTACCTTATAAATAGCTGTTAAAGCTATTAATAATTCCGCTGGCCTAGATAGACTTGTACCTACGTTACTAGTTTTTAGCGCCTACCCTTAAATAACTAATAATTCTCTACTATCTCCCTCCATTATATAATGAGCTAAGGCTATTCGCAAGGCAATAAAGGAGGTATAACGTCTCTACGCTATACGCTAGGTTAATAATGTACTAGAAATAAGAAATGGCCTAAACACCTTAACTATACTTGATCTGCTACTTTAGTTTAAGGTACGCGTATAGTATAAAAAGGGAGAATAGTTAGGCCCATATTAACTTATTATAATTAATAGTTAAACTTATACTATTTAGATACCTTATAGACCCACTTAATTCCGTTTAACTGTTATTAAGCCTTACTATAAAGATAACAGTTCTAAGCCTTTACAGGATACTATAGAAGATGCCCTAAAGGAGAGCCATAATTAACGTGCTCTAGAAGGCGACTATAATCCTAATATAATTATAGTAGATACGCCATAACTATAACGCGGTAGAGGTTACCTGAAGGAATTATAAAATTGCTAATATCTTATTAATTTTAAAGAGCAATTTATTGCCGCCATTAAGAATAGAGTTGAGCTATTAATGGCCTTTATAATAGCTAAGGAGAAGGCTAACTTTAAACTTATAAAATAGCTCTAAAAGAAAGGTCGTATTATAACTCCAGGAGCTCCTTTCTAAGCATCTAATAAGTAGGAGATCGATGGTCTTATTATAAGAGGGGTCTTTAAATTCAAGAAGTATAACCCTACTAAGTTTAATAAAGTTCGTATCTTTAAGTTAAGAATAGTTAACGAGATTAAAGGCAAAGCTACTAACGCCCCATTTAAAAAATTAAGGCTTATTATCTAAGGCTACAATGATAATAGTAAGGAGGTAATTTTTATATAATCTCCCACAATTCAACGAGCTAGTTAGCGAGTTATTATTGCACTAGCTTCCTCCCTAATAAAGAATAAAATAGCAGTCTATTTGCGAGATATTACTTAGGCCTATACTTAATTAGAGACGCACCTTTAGCGCTTAATATTAGTATACCTTCTAAAGTAAATTCGCCACTAATACTCCGAAGATACGATTATAGTTGTACTTAAGCCATTATATAGAATTATAGAGGTAGGAACTTACTAGTAGGCTACCTATAGTAAGCACTATAAAGAGAAGCTTTTAATAACTACTTCTATATTTAATCTATGCTTCCTTATTATAACTATAGGAACTCTATTTAGAATTGTCGGCATATAAACCGATAATATAATTATCTTAGGAGATAACTGATTCTTAGCTCTTAAAGAAGACGAGCTAGTAAAAGTAAATCTTATAGCAAAGCCAAAGGAAAAGCTTAATTTAACAACACTATTACTCTTTAATGGATGTATCCTCTCCCTAAATAAGGATTCTATTGCTTTATGCCAGAAGGGTTAAGGTAAAAAGATTAACATTATTAACGTTAATTCTCTAAAATAAGGATATATAGAGTAACGCGCTTATAGAGCTTATATCGCTTCTATTTATTAACCCAAGGCTTTATTTAATCTCTCTGTTATTACTTAACACTAGGAACTAACTAAGGATAACGTCCTTGCCCTAAATAAGCGTCTCTTCTAGTAAATAAACTATCTTAACTGGGGACTACTCTATGTGCTTATTAATCTTCCTACCGCTAAGCTCTTTATATTTATTAATAGATCGTTTATAAATAATAAAGATTTTAGCTCCTAGCTAGGATATAAGATTATTATCGCGAATAAATCTACTAGAGAGAATAACTTCACGATTTACAGTAATCTTATTTATTGGAGCTTAACTAAGAGTAAGTACGTTACTTAAAGCGTTCTAGTATTAGAGATATATAAAATAGTTAGCGGAGTTAATATAGCAATTGCAATTGGAACTACCCTAAAGATAATTATAGATTAACTCAAACTTCCTATTATCCCTATAATTGTATATACCAACTTATACTCCCTCTATAAGTGCTTAGTTAAGCTTAGTACTATAAAGGAGAAGCGCCTTATAATTAATATTATAGCACTTTATTAATCCTATAAACGGTAAGAACTTTTTAAGATTTAATAGATTAACGGTTAAGATAACCTAGTAGATATAATAACGAAGGTAAACCTAAATAAGGCTCTAGAAACGTTTGTTAATATAAATACTTTATATATATAAGTTAAAGGTTAGGTTAAAAGGGAGTAAGAGTATAACGCTTTATAGACCCTAATTTTAACTAGCTAATTAGGATTTTCTATACCTAGTATAGAAAATCGCTATTGGCTTGCTTATAGCTAGCGCCTTAGCGGCCCTAACGGCCTTAATATAATATCTACCCATAACTTCTTAGTAAGAAAGCACCACGTGCTAAGAGGCAAATTTTAGGATAGCAAGACTTATATTATAATAGCAATAGTAAGTAAGGAGGATCTATATTTATTATAATAGTTAAGCAGTATTTATATATAGAGGGCAACTACAAAAGAAGAGTTGCTAGTGTTGGGAATAAGGCAATTTGCCGTTACGTACGGCAAACTGCCGTCATGTAATGGCAAGTTGCCATTACGTGTTGCCGCGGCACTAGCGTGGCAAGGAGCCTTAAGCTCCTCGCCCTTCCTTATTCCAATTAATAAGCTTTATTAACTAACATCACTGTAACCCTACTTAAGTAGTTGTTATTAGTGAGTTACCCTATATAACCAACACTTCTAATTAAAATTTTTTTTATTCTTTATAGTATACTATTATCCCTCTATATATATATATATCTTCTACTAGTCTAGTTCCCTTTATTATATAGTAACTCTAACTATCTTTATAATCCCTTATAAAGTAACTGTTAGGAATAAAGGCAAGTGGTCACTATATAAGGTATATTGCCGTCACGTATAGCAAGTTGCCGTTACGTGCGGCAAGTTACTATTATGTGTTGCCGCGGCACTAGCGTGGCGAGGAGCCTTAAGCTCCTCGCCCTCCCTTATTCTTTTTATATAGAACAATTATTATACTATCTACGAACCGTAGCTACGTAATATCCCCTTATGTAACCAACACTAATTAGTAGTTAACTTTACTATTATACTATAGAGCAGCTAGGTATTCCACTAAGAAGAGATAAGCTATTATACTAGTACTACTTATGCTAGAGGAAGCTGTCTTTTAAGGTTAGAACTGGTCCTAAACCTTAAATAGAACTCTTCTATAAATCTAAGGATTTAAAGGCTAGAACTAGTCCTAAGCCTTCCTAAGATTATAGATTCTTATATCTACTATATAAAACAATACGCTTTATAAGTCTTCGCGATTTAAGGCTAGAACTAGTCCTAAGCCCTATAACCGCAAATATACGTCACGAACGCGTACTAAATAATAAACGCGTACTAAACGATAAATATATATCACGAACGCGTACTAAACAACAATCCCTATACTAATAACACTTCCCTCCTTCTAAAAATATAGCTACGCCTACTTTAAATAACTGGGAAGACTCCTTACTACTAGGGGTAGCTTTATACGCGAAACTTATTAATGAAAATTAGGACGAATTTACTTTTAATATAATAACTTATACCGCAAAACAAGTTAATAGCTTTCTCCTACACCGTATTATATTCTACTAAAGTAGATACTACACCGATTTACAGCTATGGGAATATTTCAGGGAGGATTTTATAGGATAGACCGCTAACACCTAGGCACTTAGCAATATTAATATTATTTGGGATTTTTAAGACTTCCTTTATAGGAACGGGGTATACGTTACTAAGAATAGTAACCCAATTACTAGCAATATTTAGGCCGTTATTACTAGTATAAAAGAACTAGTATAGACGGAAGCTAAAATTATACGTTAACTACGGAAACCTAAAACTAACCTATATTCTTTAGAAGGTAACTTTAATTTAGAACGAAACCCCTAGAACGCTACTCTCCTATCTAAAGGTACTCTCCTACCTAGAGGTACTCTTCCTCTACCTCTACCGTCTCTAACTTCTCTACTCTAGACAACCGGTAAGCCTTTACTATAAGAAGTTATAAATCTAATAAAGGTATATTTAGACAAAGAAAAAAAGGTTGGAGGAGAACTATATAATATACTTAGAGTAAAACTATAGGTCTTCTATAACTGTTGTAATAAGGTTAAAATTTAACGCCACTAGTACCACTACGCTTTCTCTATTATATTAAAGGGATAGGTAGTAACATTTTATTACAACTATATTACGGGTAAAAACTATAACTTTAATATAATGCTTTAGCTTACTAGAGCCTACTTTAAGACTAATAAGAATTGCTAACTTTATATATCTAAATAGCGGGAGACTACGTTCTAGAGAGTTATTGCTTTTAACCCAATAAAGACTTATTTAGAGTGCCTTTAACTACTCTTTAATAAACTCCAGAAAATCTAATATAGCCTTACCAAAACTTACTAAAATAAGAACAGCCTAAGGGACTAGGTTATCTTAGTATGCTATAGCATTTCTAAGTGTAACTTGGCGCTATATAAACCTATAAATATATTTAAAGGAGTATATGCCAAACTACGCTCTGCTATAGGTACTATAATATAAATATAAGAACCTTAACAGTTCTATACCGAAAACTTTACCTAACTAAGTATTCCCAACTAATATAATTATAACTAGACTAATTAAATATATAGTGGCCGTAGTAGGGAATATAAAAGAGGGTATAATTAACGTCGACTATAAGGTAATTATAGAGGTCCTTATAGAGGTTCATTTCAAAGTAATTGCTAAAAAAAGTGCTACATTTATAAGAAGCTAAATTGCTAGTTAACTAGACACTCCCTTAATAAGCAAAAAGAGGCATATAATAAGTTCCGTTAAAGTATAAGAAATGTTAGAAATTATAAGGTTATTACGGCCTATTTTTAAAGCTTCCTAGTTTAATATAAAGGCGTAGAAGACCTTAAGGGTAAGGTTAATAAGATTAAACAGCTCCTTATAGATATAGAAATTAAGGACTACTTACCTAACTAATACTTTACTAAGTATAGTAAGGTAAATGGCATATAAACCGTCACTGTTCTTAATAACCAATTTACGCTCCATTCTATTATAAAGTTAGATATCTTTAATAAGCTAAAGGAGAGCTTTGCGTTTTCCTTTAACGACAGATACTCGGCGAACGTCTTCTATAGTATTATACTGGATACTAGAGCCGTAGGAGTATCTATAATAAGAGAACCTTAAGTTCAAGCCCTTTAGCAGCTTAATAGCTCTATTTAGATTAACTATTTAACGGCAGGCCAACACATAATTCATTTTAGTAAGGGTACTATAATCTTTCTTAGCACAATTAGGGTTTAAACCCCCTTAGGGTATATTACTTTTTATATTATTCCCACAAACACCCTATTTCTATTTTACATTAAAGATATAAATAAATTAGGCGTTAAGCTTAATAACCTTAAGAATATGCTTATATAGGGAGATAATTAGGTACCTATTATACGTAAGTAGGGTCACCCTTAGCTGCTCCTTTAATAACTAGAAAAGAGTATTACTTAAAGCCATTTAACTAAGTNAGAGTTACGCTAACTATACCGTCGTTTTAGTTACCTATTAGTTTACTAATTACTTAGGGTTCTTTAGCAAGTAGGCCATAAAGTTAAGGTTAAGGCAATTAAGCATCTTATAAAGTACTACTATTACTGCTAAATAAACCAGAAGTCCCCTAGCCGATTTAAGTTTACCCTTAAAAATAACTACAACTTTAACTTCTATATTATCATTAACGTTATATATCTTAGCGGTAAGCTAGTGCTCTAAGTTATTAACTTCTTAACCTCCTTTTAAGCTGCGCGTTTCTTAAAAGATATATCAGCCAGAAACGTATAGGATACCCTTTAGTTATACTAGATTAATGTCTATTTAGAACCCCCTAATTAAATTATCTATAATATAGGAAAGAACTTCTTATCTATAGAGTTCCGATAATAGATAAAGGCAATAGTAATTAAGGTTAAGGAAGTCCCTGTTAAGGTATATAATAGCATTAAAAAAGTAGAGCGATATTACGCGCCATTACGCCGCGTATATAAAATTATCTCTTTAGAACTAAAGGACGCTAGTAAAAAACTTACCTTATAAATAGCTATTAAAGCTATTAATAATTCCGCTAGCCTAAATAGACTCGTACCTATATTGCTAGTCTTTAGCGCCTACCTATAAATAACTAACAATTCTCTACTATCTCCCTTTATTGTATAACAAGCTAAGGCAATTCGTAAGATAATAAAGGAAGTACGATGCCTCTATGCCACACGCTAGGTCAATAATGCATTAGGAATAAGAAATGGCCCAAATACCTTAACTACGCTTAATCTACCACTCCAGTCTAAAGTACGCGTATAGCGTAAAAGGGGAGGATAGTTAGGCCTATATTAACTTATTATAATTAATGGTTAAACTTATACTATTTAGATACCTTATAGACCTACCTAATTCCATTTAACTATTATTAAGCCTTATTATAAAGATAATAATTCCGAGCCTTTATAGGATGCCCTAAAAGATGCCCTAAAAGAGAACTATAATTAATATACTCTAGAAGGCGACTACAATCCTAATATAATTATAGTAGATACGCCACAACTATAACGCGGTAGAGGTCGCCCGAAGGGATTATAAAATCGCTAATACCTTATTAATTTTAAAGAATAATTTATTGCCGCTATTAAGAATAAAGTTAAGTTATTAATGGCCTTTATAACAGCTAAAGAGAAGGCTAACTTTAAGCTCGCAAAACAGCTCTAAAAGGAAGGTTGTATTATAACCCTAGGAGCTCCTTTCTAAGCATCCGACAAGCAGGAAATTAACAGTCTTATTATAAAAGGAGTCTTTAAATTTAAGAAGTATAACCCTACTAAGTTTAATAAAGTTTGCATCTTTAAGTTAAGGATAGTTAATAAGATTAAGGGTAAGGCTACTGACGCCCCATTTAAGAAATTAAGGCTTATTATCTAAGGTTATAATAATAATAGCAAAGAGATAATTCTTATATAATCTCCTATAATTTAACGAGCTAGTTAGCAAGTTATTATTACATTAGCTCCCTCCTTAATAAAGAATAGAATAGCGGTTTATTTGCGAGATATTACTTAAGCCTACACCCAATTAGAGACGCACCTTTAGTGCTTAATATTAGCATACCTTTTGGAGTAAATTTGCCACCAGTATCCTAAAGATACGATTATAGTTATGCTTAAGCCATTATATAGAATCGCAGAGGTAGGAACTTACTAGTAGGCTACCTATAGTAAGTACTATAAAGAGAAGCTTTTAATAACTACTTCTATATTTAATCCCTACTTCCTTATTATAACCACGGGAACCCTATTTGGAATTATTGGTATATAAACTAATAATATAATCATCTTAGGAGACAACTAATTCTTAGCTCTTAAAGAGGATAAGCTAATAAAGGCAAATCTTATAGCAAAGCTAAAGGAAAAGCTTAATTTAATAACACTATTACTTTTTAATAAATGTATCCTCTCCCTAAATAAGGATTCCATTACTCTGCGCTAGAAGGGTTAAGGCAAGAAAATTGATGTTATTAATATTAATTCTCTAAAGTAAGGATATGTAGAGCAACGTGCTTGCAGAGCTTATATTACTTCCATCTATTAACCTAAGGCTTTATTTAATCTCTCTATTGCTACCTAATACTAGGAACTAACTAAGGACGACATTCTTGCCCTAAATAAACGTCTTTCCTAGTAAATAAACTATCTCGATTAGGGACTACTCTACGTGCCTATTAATCTTCCTACTGCCAAGCTCTTTATATTTATTAATAGATCGTTTATAAACAATAAAGATTTTAGCTCCTAATTAGGATATAAGATTATTATCGCGAATGAATTTACTGGAGAGAATAACTTTATAATCTATAGCAATCTTATCTATTAGAGCTTAACTAAGAGTAAGCGCATTACTTAAAGTGTTTTAGCATTAGAGATATATAGAATAGTTAGCGGAGTTAATATAGCAATTACAATTAGAACTACTCTAAAGATAATTATAAATCGACTCAAACTTCCCGTTATCCCTATAATTATGTGCACCGACTTATATTCCCTCTATAAGTGTTTAGTTAAGCTCGGTACCACAAAGGAAAAGCGCCTTATAATCGATATTATAGCACTTTAGTAATCCTATAAGCGTTAAGAACTCTTTAAGATTTAATAGATTAATAGCTAAGATAACCTAGTAGATATAATAACGAAAGCGAACCTAAACAAGGTACTAAAGACGTTTATTAATACAAATACTCTACGTATACGAGTTAAAGGTTAGGTTAAAAGGGAGTCCCTAGAAATTTCTTAGTTATATAAGGTCTTAAGATATCTAGGAACTTTAACCGGCGGTTAAAGTTATTTAATTGGTCAGATTCCCTTACTAAGCCTTTTTTAGGAGGGGGGAGTATAATATTCTATAGACCCTGACTTAAACCAGCTAATTAGGATTTTCCATCCCTAGGATGAAAAATTGCTATTGGCTTGCTTACCGCTAGCGCCTTAGCGGCCCTATTAATAAGATACCTACCCACAACTTATAAGAGGCAAATTTTGGGATAGCAAGACTTATGTTACAGTGGCAATAATAAGTAAGGAGGATTAATATTTATTCCGCTAGTTAAGCGGTATCTATATATAGATAGTAACTATAAAAGAAGAGTTGCCAGTGTCGGGAATAAAGGTAAGTGGTCACTATATAAGGCATATTGCCGTTATATATAGCAAGTTACCGTTATGTGCGGCAAGTTACCGTCACGTATCGCCGCGGCACTAGCGTGGCGAGGAGCCTTAAGCTCCTCGCCCTCCCTTATTCTTTCCATATAAAACAATTATTATACTATTTACGAACCGTAGCTACGTAATATCCCCTTATGTAACCAATAGTAACCTTATTTTCTATAATTTATATAAGCTCCGTTTTTAAACTATTAACTTTGCTATAAAGTCTACCTAAACGTCTTCTACTACTAAGATCCCTAATTTAGCCTCTACTCCTTAGTCCTATAATTACTAAATCCTTAACCTTTAGGTTTTTATAGCTTCTTACTCTATTTTTTATAGGCTTCTTTAGTACTACTTAGGTTTATTAGCTTTACGCTATACTATAGTTTTTAACTTAGTCTTAGTTGTTATATACTTTACGCCTTATATAACTATAGAACTCTATCCTAACCTCTTTTAGCCTATTCTCTTTAGTAGATCTAATTATTAATCTTAATTACTTAATCTATTAGTTCCTATAGGGTATCTATATCTTCTATTAGGATAATTACGTCTTAGACTTTAACCTTAAGTCCCTACTTATACTATGCTATAAGCGCCTTATTATTCTACTTAACTTATATAGCTTATTACGGACGCTTTAAGTATAATATTATAACTACTTAGGGAAGAGTCGGAAGAAGCTAGTTAGTTAATTTAAGCACGGTCTAGGATAGAGCCAATAGAGCTATATAACAAGGAATGGTAACTAAGGTTATATAACGTGATCTATATAATCTATAATAGAGTAGATAGAGCACACGTACCTTATATATAAGAAGAATTTTATAGAAGTATAGTTGTGTATTTAAAGGACTATAGTTCCTACCTAGATAGTTCCTTCCTTGTAGTGATTCTTAGAATATAATTAAAGTTAATCTATTAGGCAACTACTCTACTAGTTATTATTACGTTGTTAACTTTAATTTATATTACCTATACACCTAGCCTAATAATAAGCCTATTGTAGTTCCTGCTATAAGATTCCGTTATATAATTACTACTATAGTTACGGTATTAAATACAGAAAGTTAAATAATATGCTACTAAAAGTAGCTACTATAACGCTATTAACGGTAGCAACTACTTTAAGATTAGGAAACAATACTAGTATAGCAGACACTAACTTATAGTAACCTATAACAGTTAGACAGTTATAAGAGATAGTTAACTAGTTAATAATAAACAATGCAGTATTAGAAGAAAGGGTTAATGGGATAGGAGTGGCGAAGATTAAGCTATTATTAATCGAAAGATATTTAGGAGAAAGATTAAAGCTTAAAGGATTTCTTATGTAAATGCACTTTAAGGTTATATAGGAAGGGGTAAAGCTACCTATACCTATAGATCGAATAGCCTATATAGGACTATTCCTATTAAGAAAAGCACTTAAGTAGTTTAAATCTTACCTTACGGAGATATAGGTGAATAGAATGACGACTACTAATTAAAAAGTGCGATTTATGTTCTTAAGCTAGGAAGGATTCGTAGAGCGACTTATATAAATATTTAGAGACCTAGAGGCAACGACTACGGCGGAAAGAAAACTCTAAGATATAACACAGCGAACTTTAGTAATTAAGTATATAACGTAGTTCTAGATGCTAGTAATATAAATTAAGTAGAATAATAAGGCACTTATGGCACAGTATAAGTAAGGACTTAAGGCTAAAGTTTAGAATGTAATTATTCTAATAAAAGATAAGGATACCCTAAGGGAACTAATAAATTAAGCAATTAAGATTAATAATTGGATCTACTAAAGGGAATAGGCTAAGAGAGGTTAGGATAGAGTTCTATAGTTATATAAGGCGTAGAGTACGTAATAACTAAAGCTAAGTTAGAAATTATAATATAGCGCAGAGCTAATAGACCTAAGTAGTACTAAAGAAGCCTATAAGAGATAGAGTTAAAAACTATAAAAACCTAGAGGTTAAGGATTTAGTGATTATAGGACTAAGGAGTAGAGGCTAAATTAGGGATCTTAGTAGTAGAAGACGTTTAGGCAGACTCTATAGCAAAGTTAATAGTTTAAAAATGGAGCTTATATAAATTATAGAAAATAAAGTTACTTTATAAGGGATTATAAAGATAGTTAGAGTTACTATATAATAAAGGGAACTAGACTAGTAGAAGATATATATATATAGAGGGATAATAGTATACTACGAAGAATAAAAAAATATTTAATTAGAAGTTTTACATTTTATTATAATAACGCATACTAAATATATAAAGACGCTAAGTATAGTATAAGTTATTAGCTATAAAAGCTAAATCCTATAGCGTATAGAGGAACTAATAAACTAGTTTATAGATTAAATATTAAGGATAATAAATTTAATATAGGCGAAACATTTTATAATAATAAGGTAATAAAGGTAGCTTACTAGGAGTATATAGACCTTAGAGATGTTATACTAGAGGTAAAGAATAATTCTACTATAAAATAGGGAACATTAGTAGGGATTAAAACCCCACTAGATATAATATCTATTACTTTATAAAAATATAAGAGAAGTAGAATAGAGAACTACTTCGGCACTTAATAAAGGTAAAAGGTTAAAGGCTTAAGATTTTTAAGAAGAGATAAGAAATAACTAAGATTTTTAAAATAAAATAAGGTATACCTAAGGACCTATAACGGACGAAAACCAATAGAGTAGGGTAATAGCTTAGTTTAAAGATATACAAATAAGCTTAGGATAAAGTTTCCTATAGGTATAAGACTCTTAAAGCAAGATAAGTGAGATTTAAGACTCTTAAGATAAGATAAGAATACCTAAGCCTAGTTAGACTAAGGTAGGAGCTAAGCTTAAGTTAGAAGTAAGCTTAGGATTAAGAATCCTATAGGACTAAGACTTTAATATATAGATAAAGGCTATTAAATATAATACCGAGATTAAGAAGCAAGGAGACTTTAAGGATCTACTTATAAGACGCGAAAGGAAAGAAACTATAGAGGAATTTAGAGCGTAAATTACCTTATAGTAAGAATAGAAACTAGATAAAAGATTTAGTATATTAGGACGTATATGAGATAGAGTACTAGTATAAAGAATTACTAATAGGCCTAGAATAGGTATACTAAGAGCTAAGTGGCTTACTAAACTAGAATAAGAAGAGGATCTAGGGATTCTAACTAGGTTTAAGGAATAACATACTAAAGGCTATTATAATATAGTAATAAGAAGATACTTCCTTATAGATAAACCGTATATACTTAAGGGGCTGTATTAAAAGTGGTATAGGCAGCGACATAATAATAAGTAGGAAGATTTCTGTAAGGGTGTGAAGAGACTTCGGGGAAGATTCGAAGGAACGATATAAATTCTATCTAAATCTAAGGGTATATAGCTCTCGCTAAGAACAAGACGTTGCGTAAAGAAGAGAAGGGAATAACAAGAGAATCATATAATTAAATAGTCAGGGGCTTGGTGGTCGATGCGTGCGCGCGTGCGCACGTGCGCACGCGGTCTTCGACGGACTTCGGTAGAATTCGATTGATCTGGCAGAATTCGGCAGAATTTGGTTAAAGCGTCGGAATTTATCTGTCGAGTGTTTTACCGAGACATTCCTACTGTAACTAGACTAGTCCCGTTACAATTTCTATATATAGTTAGATGAAAAAGTTGTCTAAGACCACCCAATTATAGAAAAGGCTATAACTTATATTAAAGGAGCCTTAATTATAACGTTAAAGGATCTAAAGAAGTAATTAGAGGACTAGAGAAGCAAAAGATAAATCTTAGTACCTGCGAATAAAGTTATAACACTTAGATTAATATAAAAAAGGGTTAAACTTAAGGATAAAGATGAGCTAAGAGTTAACTTAAGATACTAAGCATATTATATATTAATATAGATAGCGTATATAGATAATGCGTATAATATATATAGAGTACCTAAAGATAAGAATTATAAGTATCTAAAAAGAATATATTAGATATAGGATAAGGCGAAGTATAAAAATGCTAAGTATATGCATAATTAGTATCTAGTAGAAGTGTAGAGCTAAGGGGACTTAATACTTTAACTAGGAAGATTCCTTACGGAAAAATGCCTAGACGGATAATAGTGGTGGGAATGCTTAGAGAATATGTGTTTATAGTATATTAAAGATAAAAAGCGAACTAAGTATTAGTTAAAGTTAGACTAAGTATAAATAGGATTAAGTAGCTAATAGTTAGGAAAAATAGAGGCCTATAGAACTAGAGGGAACTAGTAGTAAAGCCTTAGACCCTTAAAGGAATTTAAGAATAAGACCTAAATTTATAAGTTAAATGGTAAGATTAACAGTTTAAGGTATTAATAGATAGTGGAGTAATAAGGAACTATATCTTACTAGCAGCAGTTAAAAGAATAGGGTTACTATATAGGAAAAAGAAGCACCCTTACCTATTAGTGACGATTTTAGGAGATTTAATAGCCTATAGAGGAGGTATTATTAATCTTAAAACAGGACCTATTTAGTTAACTATTAAAGGGAGATAAATTAAGATGTCTTTTAATATATTACTATTAGGGAACGATAAGGCAGTATTAGGAATGCCTTAGTTATAGGAATATAATCTAAAGATTAATTAGGTTATAGGTTAAGTTAATATTAGAAATACTTAACGCCGTAAGATGTAATAATAAGCTAAGTTAGTATAGTACTACAGTAAAAACTGGTTAGTACGATATCTGATTACAACGATATACTCTATATTACGACCTACACCCCTTAATTAAATTATTTTTGGTGTAATATTACAATATTCTGACTTTTAATAATATCGTTAAGTCTCCCCTACCAAAATCGTTATAACTAGTAGAGATTTTATATGGGAGGAAGTTGTAACGTGTCCCGCTCTACGTCGCTATACGGCTAAAAAGATAGAGAGTACTCGCGAACTTACACGACTTTTGCGGGATCTAATATATATACTCTTATACGAGCCTAATTTAGCTGGTAAGGTGGACGTCTTAAGCCTTTTTAAGTATAAACCCCCCCTCTTATTACTTATTAACCAAACACGTGACTCTTTATATAACAATACCATTAGTATAACAATACGCTTGGCTGTACGAACCGTATCGTACTAACCAGTTTTTACTGTAAGTAGAAGTGACCTATAAAGAAACGGAAAAAGGACTAAGCTATATACTAAAGAAATACTATAAGTATAATAAAAAACTATGGTTACTAAAAAGTAAGAAGCTATTAAAGTATATAGTATAGGATTATAAGATAGAATTAGAACTAGGAATAAGTCTAAGGTTCTTTCTAATCTATAAGCTTACTAAAGAAGAAGGTAAAGTATTAAAAGAGTTTATCTAAAAGAACTTATAAAAGGGATATATTAGACTATCGCAGTTATTAGTAGGGTATTTAGTACTATTTATACTAAAAAAGAATAGTAAACTAAGGCTGTATATTAATTATAGATAGTTAAATAGTATTACTAGGAAGGATAGGTATTTTTTACCCTTAATTAGCGAAATCTAAGATAGGATAGGTAATATATAAATCTTTACAAAAATAGATCTAAGATAGGTATATTATTAGATTAGGATTAAGGAAGGTAATAAATAAAAGGTAACTTTTAGGTTAAAGGAAGGACTATATAAGCTATTAGTTATATAATTTAGGCTTATAAACGCATTAGTAATATTCTAAAAGCGTATTAATAATATATTAGGAGAATACTTAGATGAATTAATTATGGTATATCTTAATAATAATATTATCTACTTAATAACTAAGGAAGAATACAGAGAATATATTAAATAGGTCTTAAAGAGACTATAAGAAGAATAGATACTAGTAACAATTAAGAAATACAAGTTCTTTACTAGGAAGACCGATTTTATTAGATTTATTATTAAACTAGGCTAACTTAGTATAGATATAAAAAAGATTAAGGTTATAGTAAATTGGTAAGAACTAGAGAACGTTATATAATTAAGATTATTTTTAGGGGGTTATAATTACTATAGAAGGTTTATAGTGTAATAGTTAAAGGATATTAAACTATTTACGCGGTTAATAAAGAAAGAAGAACTATAGGTATAGGGAGAGAAATAGTAAAAATTATTTAAATAAGTTAAAGAATTATTTACCTAAGAGCTAGTTTTTAAGATCTATTAATAAGGACTAGAAATAGTTATAGAAACGGATATATTAGACT
Source organism: Cenococcum geophilum 1.58 (assembly GCF_001692895.1). Classification (NCBI taxonomy): domain Eukaryota; kingdom Fungi; phylum Ascomycota; class Dothideomycetes; order Gloniales; family Gloniaceae; genus Cenococcum; species Cenococcum geophilum. Next base: position 1,399,688 of record NW_027137598.1, read on the forward strand.
ATATACTAGGAATATACTTTATATAAAAATATTAGAATAGATAGCACCTAATAATATACTATAGTTAGAAGATAATACTACTAGAGTTAAACTATAACATTTATAATAAGGAGTTATTAGGTGTCAGGAATGAGGCAAGTTGCCGTCGCATAAAGCATATTGCCGTCACGTGTTAACGTGGCCCTAGCGTAGTAAGGAACCTTAAGTTCCTCACCCCTTTCCTCATTCCTATCAATAAGAATCAACTAATATTACTATAACCCTACTTAAGTAGTCGTTATTAGTAAGTCACCCTATATTTCTAATACTAATTAGTGGTTAAATACATAGTCAACTATAAAGCAGCTAGGTTTTTAAACAGAAGAGACAGTCTCATATAGGGGTACTATATACGCTTATATGGAATAGATCCCGGCAATACTATACTACCTTAGACTTACGGAAAACTAGTAATAGAAGTATTACTAAGTACTAGGAGATACCAAGTTGCGTCTATTATATAAAACAACCACATTTACGAAGATTTAGTTAAATACTTTAGGTTAAAAGTATCACTAAACCTATAGTCCCAAAATTAACGTCCGAAACGCGTTAAACAACTACGCATATAAAGATTTGGTCGAGTACTTTAGGTTAAAAGTGTCACTAAACCTACGGTCCTAAAGTTAACGTCCAAAACGCGGCAACAACATCTTAATTGCCTACCTTTTGACAGTAAACCTACGAGATTCTACAAAGCCAAAAAAACCCTACCTACCTTTAATATACGACACCCCGTCGATTTTATACCTACTATAGCGTTAACCTACCTAAAGAAGTATGAGAAAAGTATTAACCCGGAGATATAGGATATAGACATTAACCCTATAAACGCCGAGGAATAGGACCTAAACAGATTCTTAGTATACTATATGGTACACTATATAGACAGCAAATATAATAATACCGAGCTATAGTGTTATATAAAGGAGGACTTTATTAGATAGATAAAGGAAATATAGGCTCTTATAAAAAAGGACGTCGTATAAGACTTCCGTAACTTCCTTTAGGAGAATAGAGTATTTGTCCCTATAGATAGGGGTACCATTAAAGATAATATCCAGGAGCAAGTTATTAATATAAAAAAAGAGCACAAATGGACTCTATAAGAGGTTAAGCACTAACTACGCACTAAAAGGAAGCTTAACTTACGATAGAATCTAAATAATACGCCAATAGAGACGCGCTCTAATTCCATTACTCTAGGTATAAGTTCTTATATTCCGCATCTATCGCTTTTACCTCTATCTCTAGCTCCCTAGGATCCACTAATTTAACTAGTAATATTAACCACTACCCCTTAAGAGCAAGCGTAAGATCCCCTTGCTTCGCGATTTAATAACCTTTAAACTCTACTATAAGAAGATTAGGTACTACGCCATATTCCACTAAGCCCTATATCTTTACTACAGCCTATAAAGTAATCCCTACCTTAATCTCCAATGCAATTTTAATGTGGTTTAATACTACTTAGAGGCACCTTAAAAATGCTTATAAAGCTTATAAAGCTCTATACGGATTAGGAGAAGAAGTTTAGCAAGGAACTGTATAACATCCTTAATTTAAAGCTGCATATCTTCTACAACTATTGCTAGAAGGTTGGACTAAAACCTAACTAATATTATAACGCCTATTCCGTTATGCTTAAGGGCCACGCCAGTACCTTCTATTATAATTATTTAGTAGGAAAAGGATATAATTTTAACTAAATAATATATAAGATAAGATGCCACTTTAAAATAGAAGAGAATAAGCAGCAATATATGTTGGAGTAGAGAAAGACTACCTTTCTAAAAATTATTGCTACGAACCTAGGTATCTCTTGGCTTAATTATCTTTAAAAGCTCTTTAATTAACTTTAGATAATTTAGCGTGGTTTATCTAAATTATATTAAAAGGACCTTAGCCTACGCAATTAAGTCATTAGCGTATGCCGAGGTATTAAAGAATATAATCTCACTCTCTTTAACCCTGTAAGTACTTATAAAGGAGTATATACTTAATTAAGATCCTCTATTAGCACCGCTCTACGCTCTTAAGAAGTATAGTAATTTAACGCCTAACTTTAACCTACCTTAATCAACCTAGCTAACCAATACGATTATAACTGGACTGATTAAATATATAGTGGACGTAGTAGGGGATACAGTAAAGGGTATAATTAACGTTAACTATGAGGTAATTATAGAGGTCCTTATAAAGGTTCACTTCAGAGCAATTATTAGAAAAAGTGCTACATTTATAAAAAGCCAAATTGCTAGTTAACTAGACACCCTCTTAATAGATAAAAGGAGGTATATAATAGGTTTCGCCAGAGCGCACAAAACGTCAAAAACTAAGAGGTTACTATGGCCTACTTCTAAAACTTCCTGGTTTAATATAAAGGCAAAAAAGATCTTAAGGGTAAGGTTAACAAGACCGAATAGCTCCTTATAGATATGGAAATTAAGGACTACTCTCCCAACTAATACTTTACTAAGTATAGTAAGTTAAATAGTATATAAACTATCGCTATCCTTAATAACTAATCTACGCTCCATTCTATTATAAAGTTAGATATCTTTAACGAGCTAAAGGAAAGTTCCGTGTTCTCCTTTAATAACAGATACTCGGCGAACGTCTTCTATAGCATTATACCAGATACTAGAGCCGCAGGAGTATCTATAGTAGGAGAGCCTTAAGTTCAAGCTCTTTAGTAGCTTAATAGCTCTGTTTAAATTAACTAATTAACAGCAGGCTAATATATAATTCGCTTTAGCAAGGGTACTATAATCTCTCTTAGCACAATTAAGGTCCAAACCCCGTTAGGATATATTACTTTCTATATTATCCCCGCAAACACCCTATTCCTATTCTATATCTAAGATATAGATAAATTAGGTATTAAGCTTAACAACCTTAAGAATATGCTTGTCTAGGGAGATAATTAGGTACCCGTTATACGTAAGTAGGGTCACCCTTAATTACTCCTTTAATAGCCAGAAAGGAGCGTTACTTAAAGCCACCTAACTAAGTTAGAGTTACGTTAACTACACCGTCGTTTTAGCCACCTATCTATTTACTAATTACTTAGGGTCCTTCAGCGAGTAGGTTATAAAGTTAAGGTTAAGGTAATTAAACATCTTATAAAGTATTGCCACCACTACTAAATAAACCAAAAGTCCCCTAGCTAATTTAAGTTTACTCTTAAAGACGACTACGACTTTAACTTCTATATCATTATGGATATTATATATCTTAGCGGCAAGCTAGTACTCTAAGTTATTAACTTCTTAACCTCCTTCTAAGCCGCACGCTTTTTAAAAGATATATCAGCTAGGAACATATAGGATACTCTTTAATTATACTAGATTAATATCTACCTAGAACCCCCTAATTAAATCGTTTATAACATAGGAAAGAATTTCTTATCTATAGAGTTTTAATAATAGGCAAAGGCAATAACAATTAAGGTTAAGGAAGTCCCCATTAAGGCATATAATAGTATTAGAAAAGTAGAACAATATTATACGCCATTACACCGTATATATAAGATTATTTCTTTAGAACTAAAGGGTGCTAGCGAAGAGCTTATCCTATAGATGGCTGTTAAGGCTATTAATAATACCGCTGGCCCAGATGGGCTTATACCTATATTACTAGTCTTTAGCGCCTACCCTTGAATAACTAACAATTCTCTACTATCTCCCTCTATTACGTAACGAGCTAAGGCTATTTATAAGGCAATAAAGAAGGTGCGACGTCTCTACGCTACGCGCTAGGTCAACAACACACTAGGAATAAGAAATAGCCTAAATACCTTAACTACGCTTAATCTGCCACTCCAATCAGAGGTACGCGTATGGCGTAAAAAGGGAAAATAGTTAGGCCCATATAAACTTATTATAATTAATAGTTAAACTTACACTCTTTAGATGCCCTATAAACCTACTTAATTTCGCTTAATTATTATTAAGCCTTACTATAGGGATAATAGCTCTAAGCCTTTATAGGATACCCTAGAGGATACCCTAAAGGAGAACTATAATTAACGTGCTCTAGAAGGCGAAGGCGATTCTAATATAATTATAGTAGATATACCGCAACTATGACGCGGTAGAGGTCACCTAAAGGGATTACAAAATCGCCAACATTTTATTAATTTTAAAGAGTAATTTATTACCGCTATCAAGAATAAAAATAAACTATTAATGGCCTTTATAACAGCTAAAGAGAAGGCTAACTTTAAACTTATAAAATAGCTTTAAAAGAAAGGCCGTATTATAACTCTAGGAGCTCCTTTTTAAGTATCTAATAAGCAGAAGATCGACAGTCTTATTATAAGAGGAGTCTTTAAATTTAAGAAATACGACCCTACTAAGTTTAATAGAGTCCGCATATTTAAGTTAAAAATAGTTAATAAGATTAAAGGCAAAGCTACCGATACCCTATTTAAGAAGTTAAGGCTAGTTATTTAAGGTTATAATAATAACAGTAAGGAAGTAATCCTTATGTAATCCCCTATAATTTAATAAGCTAGTTAATAAGTTATTATTACGCTAGCTCCCTCCTTAATAAAGAATAGGATGGTGGTTTACCTATAAGATATTACTTAGGCCTACACCCAATTAGAGATGCGCCTTTAGCGCTTAATACTAGCATACCTTTTAGAGAAAATTCGCTACTAATATCCCGAGGATACGATTATGGTCGTACTTAAGCCATTATATAGAATTACAGAGGTAGGAACTTATTGGTGGGCTACCTATAGCAAGCACCATAAGGAGAAGCTTTTAATAACTACTTCTATATTTAATCCCTGCTTCCTTATTATAACTACAGGAACTCTATTTAGAATTATTAGCATATAAATAGATAATATAATTATCTTAGGAGACAACCAATTCTTAGCTCTTAAAGAAGATAAGCTAGTAAAGGTAAACCTTATAGTAAAGCTAAAGGAAAGACTTAACTTAGCAACACCATTACTCTTTAATAGATATATCCTTTCCCTAAATAAGGGCTCTATTACTCTACGCCAGAAGGGTTAAGGCAAGAAGATTAACGTTATTAACGTTAATTCTCTAAAGTAAGGATATATAGAGTAACGCGCTCGCGGAGCTTATATAGCTTCTATCTATTAACCTAAGGCTTCCTTTAATCTCTCTGTTGCCGCTTAATACTAGGAACTAACTAAGGATAACGTTTTTACCCTAAATAAGCGTCTTTCCTAGTAAATAAACCATCTTAATAGGGGACTACTTTACGTGCCTATTAACCTTCCTACCACTAAGCTCTTTATATTCGTTAATAGATTATTTATAAATAATAAAGATTTTAGCTCCTAGCTAGGATATAAGATTATTATTATAAATAAATCTACTAGAGAGAATAACTTTATAATCTACGGCAACCTTATCTATTAGAGCTTAACTAAAAGTAAGCGCGTTACTTAAAGTATTTTAGCATTAGAGATATATAGAATAGTTGGTGGAGTTAATATAGTAATTGCAATTAGAACTACCCTTAAGATAATTATAGACTGGCTTAAACTTCCTACTATCCCTATAATTATATGCACCAACTTATATTCCCTCTATAAGTATTTAGTTAAGCTTAGTACTATAAAGGAGAAGCGTCTTATAATCGATATTATAGTACTTTAGCAGTTCTACGAGCGTTAAGAACTCTTTAAAATCCAATAAATTAATGGCTAAGATAACCTAGTAGATGTAATAACAAAGGTAAACCCAAATAAGGCACTAGAGACGTTTATTAATATAAATACTCTACATATATAAGTTAAAGGTTAGGTTAAGAGGGAAATTTAGAGAAGTTAAGATCTTATAGAACTTTAACCACTGGTTAAAGTTATCTAATTGGTTAGATCCTTACTAAGAGCGCCATGCCTAATTAATTTAGGTGGCGGTGTGGACTTCTGCCAACTAATTAGGATTTTCCATACCCGGCATGGAAAATCGCCATTAGCTTGCTTACTACTAGCGTCTTAGCGGCCTACCTGTCTTCGCGTTATCCACCAAATTCTACTAACTGCCGTATTATTATATATCGTCTGGTTTTGTTATATATTGTCTGGTTTTATTATATATTATCTAGTATTATTATATACTATCTGTTTATATATATATATATAGCAACCATAAAAAGAAGAGTTGCTAGTGTCGGGAATAAGGCAAGTTGCCGTCGCATAAAGCATATTGCCGTCACGTGTCGACGTGGCCCTAGCGTGGTGAGGAACCTTAAGTTCCTTACCCCTTTCCTCATTCCTATCAATAAGAATTAACCAACATCACTGTAACCCTACTCGAGTAGTCGTTATTGGTAAGTCACCCTATGTTTCTAACATTAGGTATAGTTATAGCACTAAAAAAATAAAAAGTATTTTTATAAAGTATAAAAAAACTATTTATAGTTAAAACGGATTATAAGAACCTAATAGGATTCTTAATAATAAAGGAACTTAACTAAAAATAGGTTAGATAGGTAGAGATACTTATAAAATATTATTTTAAAATTTAGTATATTAAGGGCACAGATAATATATAAGTAAATACTCTAAGTTAAAAGGCTAAACTATAAAGTAATAAAAAGCTATTAGGGGCTTTACTAGAAAGAGATATAGATAGATTAATTAGGTTTAATTATCTAAAAATCATAGTAATTTAAGAAGAATTAGAAAGAGTTTATAAGTTACTAGAAAGCTTTTAGGTATAAAGAATTCTAAAAGCATAGCTAGAAGATCTATAGATGGATATATATAAAAATTAAGAAATAAAGTATATCCTAAGAAGTATAGTAGAATAATTTATAGAAGAATTCTATAAGGGAATAACTTAAGGACATAATAGAGCTATAGGCTTAGTATTAAGACTCTAAGAGAAGTATATTATTAATAAATTTTAGGGCTTAGCGCAAAAAGTTATAAAGGAATATTTAGATTATTAGAGAAATAAATTAATAAGGTATAAGCTATATAGAGGGCTATAACCTATTAAAATACTAGAGAGACTATAGGAAGTTATATTATAAAACTTTATTATTAAGTTACTAAAGTTAAAAGACCCTATTACCAGATAAGATTATAACATAATTTTAGTAATAGTGGATAAGCTTATTATAAGAGGCCAGCTTAACTGGAACGTATAATTATCTAATTAACAGTGTTACCGGTAAGTAGAAGGTAAGTTAAAGGTAAGTTAAAGATAGAATAAGTTTTATATATTAAAGGATAAATGCTTTTAACCACTTCTATTAGAGACTAATCGCTAGCTCTTCTTTAAAAGAGAACTAGCTCCCTATATAATCCTTCTAAGACGCTAGCAAAACCCTTCGCCTCTTACCTATCTAACTATGTCTTTTAGGACGTAAATAGAATATAGATAAAACCTCTTACCATCTTATCCAATATATATCTTCTAGGGGATTCTATTACAATTACCTCCCCTTTAAGGGTCTTAGTCCTCTAAGACTTTACCTCTACTAAGCTTTTATAGAGTTCTGGCTAAAACTACTAGGGAGAATTCTTAGTAGAAAGGTACTCTATAATACGGCTTATAGACGGTTCTTTACTAGTGTAGAAACTTACTTTATCTTTAGTTCCTCCACTCTTCTTCTACTATAGCTCTTTATAATGCCTTTATAATGGAAATGTAATAGTAATAATAAAAATTAGATAGGATTTACCTTTCTTATTATAAGAGTTTATTATAAGTTAATCTAGAAGTTGTCCTATATAACACGCCCACTAGCTATTATCCCCATTTACCTAAAATAGGTTCTAATAATAACGTCTTTATTTTAATTTTCTTTTAGTTTATAAGCTGTCGCCTCTTACGCATCTTTTTATTAACAATACCATTTGTCTTGTCTCTTAGCAGACTATTTTTACTATATCTTAGCTTTTAGCTTCCGTATCTCCAGCTATTCTTTTATAGCTGCTCTATTCTCTTCTTATAATACGTTTATAAGTAATAGGATCCCTACCTTATCTCTTATAATAATACTAACTTCTTAGAGTATTCTCTTATAATAGCTTATAGTCCTTCTGCGCGTCCCTAAACCGGTAATAGTATTATTCCTCTTCTAGCGACGCCCTAGACAGCGTCTGTTACTCCTATAGCAGTTTCCCTAAAATGTTATTATCGCTACGTTTATACTCTTATATAGGATCCTTTTTATATTTATAAGATGCCTTACTCCAGTAAAAATAAATCTAAGTACTCCTATTATTGTAGTAGGAGAAAGACCTGCGTTCTAGTATTTCCCATTCCATTATATTCTAAATTTTGCTAATTATACTAAATCCCCGCTGTCTATATATATAAGACTTATAGGCTTTAACGCGCTATTTAAGATTTCTACTAATATTCTAATAGTAGCAGGCAGGGATAAAAGGTGTTTTCCCTTACTCGCAAACTCTTTAATTTAATAAGGGTTTCCACTACTATAGAGACGCAATAATCTTGGATATATAGTGTTTAGAAGCGCATATACAAACAGCTTACCCTTATTAATAATAATATTCGTACTTTCACGCGGGCTACTCTAGCTAGGTAAGTTTCTCTAGTAACTTACTTAGGAACTATGCTAACTCTTTTAGCCAACGTCTCTCTAATCCCTACTTAGACGCCAATTTGAAACTTAATACTAAGGATAGTAACAAAGGTTAAGATAAACGTTCTCCTCGCCAGTCTCCCGCCTATACTAGTCCTTCTAATACCCATTGTTCTAGGGGGAATATTAGTAGAAGTGCTAATAATTCTGGGGATAGAGAAGCTAATAATACCGTTAATAATAACGTTAAGATAGAAGAGGAGGCTTCTATTACTGCTATTGGTATTTAAGTTATTACCTAACTCTTTCCTTCTTATTATAGTACTTTTTAGGTGCCTCTAGGATGCCCTATTATTAGGAATTAACTTTATACTTTAGGGATGCCTTTATTCTAAGCTTCGGTAATAATTCTTATAAAGGTAGTATATTACTATAATCCCTATATATAATAAACGGGTAGTATTCCTATAGGTGCTTTATAATTTTTTAAAAATTTTAATTCTTTATAGACTGTCCTTTTGCTCCTCTTTATATTATTAACTCTACTATATATCTCTAGTACCAGACCAAATACTCTCCTTTTATCCCTAAGAGATCCCTCTAAATCCCTAAGACCACTTCTTATAGTGCTACTACTCCTTTTTATATAGCGTCTTCTTTAAATAGTATCCCTAGTAGTTCTCCTATAAATCCCTATAGGCTTCCTCTTATAGGATTCTAGGATCCTTATTATAATAGCGAAATATTTCCGTTTTTAATACCTATGCTTAATCCTATAGTTTTAATTTATAGGGTCTTTTCTATTATTTTACCTATAGCATATCCGGAACCATTTCTAAAATTTTACCTTTGGTTCTTAGGAAGGTTTTAATTACGGTGTTATATCTTAGCTAAAGGTACTTTTTAGGTTCCTAACTGTTATATGCCTAAGAGTATCCTTCCTAATAAACTAAAAATTCGCGCTTTTTCTAGCGCCATCTTTAGTCTAAAATGTCTTCTACATTCTATTCTAGTTCCCTATTAATTTTGCTAGGTAGGGGCAGTTCCGCACTATCTTTTCTCTAATATAGCTCTAGCAAAGAAATATAAAATGTAGGATATATTAGATAAGATTTTAGTAATTCTAATTTATAGGCTTAGTTTCCTTTAGTTTTCCTAACTATTTTAAAGGGTTTAAGCCACTAGTAATCCAGCTTCTTCTTAATACGTTTTATTTAGATATTTTTTATAAACAGTAAGACTTCGTCTTCTATCTCAAATTCTTTCGGTATATATTTTTTGTTATAGTACCTTTTTTATATAGCTTAGGCGTCTAGTAAGTGTTTTTTAAGTTCCTTTTTGCGAATTCTTATTTGCTTAATTCTTTCGGACGCCACCAGTGCCTTTCTTTTAGGAATAATGTCCTTAACATTCTAGGGGTTATTTACTTTTACCCCAACAATGCTTTATAAGGGGTTATTTTTATACTACTATAGATGCTTATATTATATACGTGTTATACTAAAGCTAACTATAATATCTAATTATCTTGTTAATAATTAATATAGTAGCGGAGGTAGTATTCTAATAACGCATTTAAACGCTCTGTTAGCCCGTCTGTTTATAAGTAAAAGGTAGTACTTATTCTTCGCTGTATTTTTAATAAGAGATAGAATAAAGACTAAAATGCACTATTAAATACGGTACCTCTATTAGACACGATTCCCCTTAGTATACTAAATAAGAGCCACCGTTCTAAAAACAGGTCTGCCAGTTCTGCTACTGTGATCGTTATTATAATAGTAAAGTATCCTAAAAACTTTATATACCTATTAATGATTACTAGGATAGCGTTAGCAACCTCTTTAGTTCTTATCTTAGTAGGGGGTAAGCCTATAATAAAATCTATTATTAATTCTAATATAGGTCCCTATGGAATAGGAAGCACTAATAACTCGCTATATAGGCGATGCCTAGATATCTATATTCTTTGGCATATATTATACCTTAATACATAGTCCTTAACCTCTTTAGACATTCCATCCTAAAAGTATTTCCTTTAAACGGCCTTAAGGGTTCTATTAGCACCGTAGTAACCCCTAAGAGGGTTATTATAGAAGACCTTTAAAATTTCGTCTTAAATCGCTTAGTCCTTTAGGATATATACAGCACCCTTAAAGCGTAATAGACCCTTTTAGTCTTGCTACTATAGCTTCTTAGTAACTCCGGCCAAGTTAGTCTCTACTATATCTTTCTACCTCTCCCTAAAGGTAAAGGCGTCCCTTTATTAAGCTTAAAGAAGAAGATCCGGAAAGGTTTTATATAGATTACTTACTTCTATTTCACCTGCCGCCATTATAGACTTAAGGTATAGCATAAGACGTTTTAAACTATTAGTGCTAGTAAATTCTCCTACCGTTATATAGTATGCTATACTATAGATAGGCATCTTGCCTATCCCCCTTAGATCTAAAAACTTGCAGCTAATATACCGTCGAGTTAAAGGTGCCGTAATACCTCTAGCATATCCCGTAGAATTCTCGCTAATTCTAGGGTACGCTAACTTTATAACGTCTGCTTAGTCTATAACCTAGTCTATAACTATATCCTGCAGCTCTATAATTATATTGCTTTATAGCTGCATTACTAGGACCTCTGCCCTATTACGAAATTTAGTAGTTTTAGGGAAAGAGTCTTCTTTTTTTCTAAGCAAATTTTGTAATATAGGGATCATTTCCCCTATACTGTCTTAGATCCTCCCTATTTTGTAATTTAGACGTCTTAATAACCTATTAGCGGGATTTGTCTTTCCTAGGCGGTACGTAATTTTAAAGTCGTACTATAATAGTACTTTTACCTATCTGGCTTATTAACTGCTTAATACTTTTATAGTTATAAAGTATTTTAGGTTGTTATAGTCTATAAGGACTTTAATAAAATAATTGCTTTCTATATAATAATATCTCCAGTGCTTTATTACTGCGATTATCGTAAGTAGCTCCTAGTTATGCGTTATATAACGCTGCTCTATAGGGGTTATTTTCCTTAACTAAAACACCATAAAATACTATTCTCCGTCTTTTAATTAAGATATAATTGCCTTTAGGGTAAAGCCGAATATATCCGTTTAAAGATATATATATAGCTCCTAGCAGAAGTGTATTAGGATAGGCACCGACGTAAATAAATCCTTAACCGGTCTATTGCCTACTTAGTAGCTTCCCTAAATATAAAGGGTCCTAACTTCTTACTATTTTTAGATCCTTTTAGTAGATTAGTAATTAGGAGTATTACTTATAAATAGTAGACAATAAACCTTTGGTAGAAGTTCGCCGTGCCTAAGAAAACTTATACTTCTCTAAACGTTATAGGGTATAGCTATTCCCTAATAGCGTCTACCCAGCTTTTCTCTATTAATACTCCATTAACGCTAATAATAAAGCCTAGAAAATTAATGCTAGTAATATAGAAAGAGTATTTTTTTAGGTTTATATAGAGCTTATATTCCCGTAGTCTTTCTAGTACTATTTGCACATAGTGCGTATATGCTTTATAGTTATTAGAGTAGACTATAATGTTATTAAGGTAGACTATATATATCGTATCTAATAGGCCCGATAATGCCTTATTAATATAGGCCTAAAATATCACTAGTGCGTTAGTAAGCCCGAATAGCATCACTAGGTACTTAAAGTGGCCGTACTATATTTAGAACGCCGTTTTCTACTTATCGCCGGCTTTAATCCGGATTTAATAGTATATATCTTTTAGATCTAGTTTTATAAATATCTTTACGCCTAATAGCCTGTTAATAGGTTCCCCTATTAAGGGTAGTAGGTAGTAATTCTTTATAGTAATCCTATTAAGCGCCTAATAGTCAACACAGAGGTAAAGGGTCCCGTCCTTCTTTAGTATAAATATAATTGGTGCCCCTACTGGGCTTATAGAGGGCCAAATCTATTCTTTTTAAAGATTGTTTACTATATACTAACGTAATACGGCTAGCTTATTTTCTAATAAGTTATATAGTGGTCCAAAAGGAGGTTGCTTATCCCCTGTATTTATCTTATACTTAACCAATATAGGGTTAGGTAAGGTTTGTGCAGCCTCTTTATTAGAAACCTCTTCTAGGTTTATATATTCCTGCGGAATCTCTAGTTCCTTAACTATATATAGCCGGACATCCGAAAATAAATACCCTATATCTTTATTCTTGGGGTTAAGAGTGGTATATATAGTATATATCTACCCTTCTTCTTGTATATAGCTTAGGAAAGTCTCTTAATCCTTAACTATAATGCGTAATAAAGACTTCCGGTGTTAATATAAGGCTAAAGGCCAATTAATATCTAGGTTAACTTGGTAAAACTATAAGTATCCTAAAATAAGGTTATACCCCTTAATTTCTGCGGCGTAGAAGCGTATCTCCTATATATTCTATAGACCGTCACGGTCCTAGCTAGTAACAGGAAATATCTATTCCCCGTAGTATAGAATCCGGTAGCCTCTAATACTTTAAACGGTACGCACCTATAAGCCGCTAAGGTCTAAATCTAATTCTTTTACTAGTAATTAAGAAATAAACCCTATACTCACGCCGCTGTCTATAAGGCAGTCTTACGTTACCTATTTATTATTAACTTAAATAGAGACAGGAATAACTATATAGTAGTTTACTTCCTCCTTTTCTTACTAGCCTAGTATAAGGAAGTAAAGATCTACTAGGCTATCTCTTTTCCTAATTAGGCCGACTCTTACTTCTTTTACTAGTAGAAGCGGCTTATATAGCCCTTCTTGCTATAGTTATAACAGGTATATATCTCCTAGTTCCCCTCCTATAGATTAGGTCTCTGCCTATTATTATTTTAGGGTTAACTAGCGTTACCCTAGGGCTGCAAGGCCTACTTACGTTGTCCTTCCATAGAGCGGTTAGGTTGAAATCTGCCCCTATTATTAAAGCTAGGTCTAGCCCTACGCTCTTTATTATTAGCGTCTTATTCCTTTCGCTTACCTAAATAGTCTCTTTTAGTATTTTTAATCCGAGTAGCTTTAAAGATAAGCTTTTCTTAAGAGGTAGGAATTTCGCCCTTCTCTTATATGGCCTGTTAAATCTTAGGTTATAGCTTAGCGAGTAGCTAGTGAAGTTATATAGCGTCATCCCACAGATCTAAGTAGGGTATATTATCTTTTAGTTCTTCTAAGTAGTTTATAAACTAGACCACAGTCTAACCATCCCACTATTTAGCGTCGTGGTATCGCTAGTTATAGTCTATCCCTTAATTAGTAGGGTTTTAAACCTAATTAACCAACTAACGTAGTCGGCGGGCTAGTGGCCTACGCGGGCTAGTGGCCCACCTCAAAACCCAACCAAAAATTAGAAAATTTATACCTTAATATCTTAACAACCACTTAATAATAAATTCTAATAATTTAGATTTGGATTTTTATATATACTTTACAGCTTGTATTAAATTTATATAGTAAATAGTTTAGTGGTTTTTAAGATATAGTGATTTAGCCTTATTTTAGCCCCCAAAATTTAATATCTTAAAAACTACTAACCTAATTACTATGCAACTTTAATAGAAGCTGTAGGGTGTATATAAAAGTCCAAATCTAAATTATTAGAATTTATTATTAAGTGGTTGTTAAGATATTAAGGTATAAATTTAGTAAGTTTTGAGGTGGGCCACTAGCCCGCCGACTACGTTAAGTCTTAAGTTCGCTAAATTTAAGGGGTGTAGTAAGTTTCTTCTTATAGCGTATTTATAAACTCTTAACGGTGCTACGCAGGAAAGTAGAAGCAATTAGTGTCTAGTTATACTTATTAGAGTAATATTTCGGATTTAGCCGAAACTTGGTTTTACATTAACAGATAAAACAATTATAGTTCTAGAGACTATTACTATAGTACTTATTAGGTTCCTTTATACGGAATTTAGGTTTTTCTAACGTTATAGCGTAGTATAGCGTTACCCCTTTAAGTCCGCTTCGTGTTTAGGGTGTCTATACTTTCCCTAATTATCCTTATAATTGTTCTTAGTAGTTTTAATATACTTATCTTAATCGTATCTTTAACTCCTTTATTTTTATAGGGTCTCGTATAGCGACCGCTTTAATAACTCCCTAGCGGTAATCGTTTCTAAGGGTCCTATAAGGTTAGATGGGCCAGCCGTGGCTTCCTAGTCCACTCTTTCGTAAGTAAAGGGAATGCGCTCCTCTAGGGAGACTCTCTAAGCCTCCTATAGTAAGGGCGTTGCTTTATAGGGTAAAGGAGTATAGTCCGTTATCGTTAATTAATAGCCGTACGTCCCTAACAGATTGTAAGCGATTAGAATTATAAGAGGCTAGCCTAACCGGAACGTATAATTATCTAATTAACAGTGTCACCGGTAAGTAAAAGGTAAGTTAAAGGTAAGTTAAAGGTAGAATAAGTTTTATGTATTAAAGGACAAATGCTTTTAACTACTTCTATTTAGAGACTAATTGCTAGCTCTTCTCTAGAGGAGAACTAGCTCCCTATATAATCCTTCTAAGACGCTAGTAAAACCCTTCGCCTCTTACCTATCTAACTATGTCTTCTAGGACGTAGATGGAACATAGATAAAACCTCCTACCGTCTTATCCAATATGTATCTTCTGGGGGATTCTGTTACACTTATAAAGTAGGGATACTTTATAGTATACACAGAAGAAATATTAGTAGAAGATGTCGCTAGAATCTATACTAAGGAAGTATTTATAAGATATAGAGCACTAAGTAAGATTATATTAGATAGAGATCTAAGATTTATAGTAGTATTTTAGGAGGTATTCTTGGCGGAATAAGGAGTTAGAGTAGTAACTTTTACTATATATTATCTGCAGACAGACGGTTAAATAGAAAGATTAAATTAGATACTAGAGCAGTATTTAAGACACTATATTAATTACGTAAAGAATAATTAGGTATTACTGTTATTAGTTATATAGTTTATATATAATATAACGCTATAAGAAGGAATAGGTATATTACTATTTAAGGCAAATTATAGATATAAGCTAAGAATATTATTATTACTATAATAAGTAAAGAAAATAAGTAGTATAGCTAAGGAAAGGATAAAGACGTTAATAAATCTTTATATAGACCTTATAGAATTAGTAAAGATAGTATAAGAAAGAATAAAAAGGTACTATAACGCTAAGAGATTTAAGGGACTAGATTTTAAGGAGGGAGATAAAGTATAGCTACTATATAAAAATTTTAAGAGTTAATAACTAAGTAAGAAGTTAGACTATATTAGACTAGAACCTTTTAAAATTATTTAAAGGATTTTACCGGTTATGTTTAAGTTAAACCTACTAGCTAAAATAAAAATTTACCCTATATAGTATATCGCAATACTAGAGGTAGTATATAGGAATATTAAGTTACTAGTTTATAAAGCAGACACATATAGAGGGTAAGAAAAAGACAAATAGTAAGTTTTAAAGATTGTTAACTATAAGGATATTAACAACGAAATATAGTATAAAGTAAAGTGGATAGGCTATAACAAGACTACTTAGGAACTACTAGAGAACCTAAAAAATGCTATAGGAAAGGTATAGGAGTATTAGAAGAAATTAGGTTAGGTAGTATTAATAAAGAAGGTGTCTAAATAAGGTTCTGTAATATAGTAGACACGGTTGCTTGTAACCAATTGGGTTTACCACGTGAGCTAAGCGAGCTCAGGAGATCCACCAAATTCCACCTGTAGAAGTAAAAAGGAAGAAGAAGAAATTAATTGAGACCAAAAACCCCCCCTACCGTGATCCGAACAGAAGGATTACTAAAGAATAAGTTACCTAAGGGGGATTTAAGAAGAGCAGTTGCCGAGCTACTTAGATCTACATCAGGAAATTTTTTTTGGGGCTCGTTGTTGCGGTTTGCGGCAAATTGCCGCAAACCGTACGGCTGCGGCAGGTGGATATAGTTGATAGCAATTTGCGCAAAACGCACGTTTTGCAACAAAATCGCAGCACCTAATAGCAAATTGCGGTAAAATGCTACCCCTATAAATAAATTGCAGCAAAACGCTACCCTATAAATAAATAGCGCGCAAACTGTACAAATTATAAAAACTGTACGAATTATATAAACCGTACGAATTGTACAAACCGTACGAATTGTACAAACTGTACGAATTGTAAAAACTGTACAAATTGTAACTATATAAATTATAATTATATTATATAATAACCAAATTATNACATATTCCCATAGATTTCTATAATATACTTTTAAATATATTTATATTATAACTATATAAAATGTAGAGCTATCTACTTTGGGCGTCAAGGGGGAAGCCTCTCGCAGAGGCTCTAAATCATCTACCTACCTACCTGCCNGCCTGCCTGCCTGCCTGCCAGCCAGCCTGCCTGCCTACCTACCTGCCTACCTGCCTGCCTGCTTGCCTACCTGTTTGTCTGTCCGTCCGTCTATACCTACCTGTCTGTGCCTACCTGTCTATGTCACCTTGATTCGATCGATCGATCGAATCGTTTATCGTGTTCGCTGGCTGGTCGTTCGAACGGTTGTCGTGTGGCTCTGGCGACGGTCGTGTGGCGATGACGACGGTCGTCTGGCTGACGGTCATGGCCGGCGGCGTCCGCTCTGGCGACGGTCTGGCTCGGGCGGTCGTCTAGCTCTGACGACGGTGTGGCGACGGTGGGGAGCGGGTGTGGAGGGGGGTCGGGCGGACGGTGTCTAGCTGACGACGGTCGTCTAGCTCTGACGACGGTCGTCTGGCTCTGACGGTCGTCTAGCTCTGGCGACGGTCGTCTGGCTCCGGCGACGGTCGTCTGCTGGCTGTCGTCTGGGTGTCTTCCTAGGTAGGGAGGATGTAAGGAAAGGTAAAATATGAGGTGCTACCTAGGTGTATATAGGGGGTATACTTGGCAGAGGCACGTGTAGAGGCTATCGGAATATAGCGGGGGACCCGATAGTAGTGTGTCACGCGCACACAAAGGCTTTGTGTTAGAGCTTCGTGTAGAGCCTCCGTATGCAGAGCTTCGCGCAGAGCCTCGTGTAGAGCTTCGCGCAGAGGCCTCGTGTAGAGCTTCGCGCAGAGCCTCGTGTAGAGCTTCGCGCAGAGCCTCGTGCAGAGCCTCTATATGTAGAGCTTCGTGTAGAGCTTCGTAGCTTTATGCAGAGCTTCGTGTAGAGCTTCATATAGAGCTTTATACAGAGCTTCGTGTAGAGCTTCGTGCAGAGCCTCTGTACGTAGAGCTTCGTGTAGAGCTTCGTGCAGAGCCTTGTGTAGAGCTTCGTGTAGAGCTTCGTGCAGAGCCTCGTGCAGAGCCTCTATATGCAGAGCTTTGTGTAGAGCCTCGTGTAGAGCCTCGTGCAAAGCTTCGTGTAGAGCTTCGTGTAGCTTCGTGTAGAGCTTCGTGTAGAGCTTCGTGTAGAGCTTCGTACAGAGCTTCGTGTAGAGCTCGTGCAGAGCCTCTGTACGCAGAGCTTTGTGTAGAGCCTCGTGTAGAGCCTCGTGCAAAGCTTCGTGTAGAGCTTCGCGCAGAGCTTTGTATAGAGCTTCGTGTAGAGCTTCGTGTAGAGCTTCGTGCAGAGCCTCTGTATTAGGAAAATTTTTTTTAGGCACGTTGTTGCAAGCGAAAATCGGGGTCTGCGTAAGTCGCAATTTTGGTAGTTTGCGGCGATTTGCAGCAATTTGCTACGAACACATAGATAGGGCAGGCGCGTGCATAGGTAGCCTATGTGTTTGTAGCAAATTGCTGCAAATCGCCGCAAATTGCCAAAATTGCGACTTACGCAGGTTTTGCAGACCCCGATTTTCGTTTGCAACAACGCGCCCAAAAAAAAAATCCTGATGTATTTCCTGATGTATTAATTTAATAATATAAGTAAGCCATATCCCGGGGCACGAAATACATATAGTATTATATACTCTTTAGGATAGTAGTGACTGTCAATTCTATTAAGGTAGACTACGTAGTCTATATACTAACGCACCTCCCCCTAATTAGTTAGTACCTAAGTAGTTAGTGCACCAAACGCGTAACTACGCGTTTGGTATACCACGTGCTATAATTATATACTGGCGGTACTTGGAAATAACTTAATTATATCTAACCTCCGTAATCGCTTTAATGGAGCTGTAAAACACAAAAGAAATATATAGGAAATCCCTCTTGAGGTGCCTTCTAGGCTGCCTTCTAAACGGTGCTCTAAGCTAGTCGTAAGTCCTACTTACGGTCCGTAAAATAAACTATACAGCCTTCTAACGGGCCGTAAATAAACCGTACGGCCTTCTGACGGGCCGTAAATAAACTATAAGTGCTCTATTAGTCTCGTTCCACCCATTCTATAACCTTTAGATTAAGCTTATTTATATTAATTAGGGTTTTTAGAGCTTAGCACGGCTTTGCCTTAATTATAGCGTCCGCTAGGTTATCTCCGCTACTAATCTATTTAACCTCAATAATCTCACGTTATTTATAGGCCTAATGTAAGCATATTAGGTCGACTATACGCCTCTTTTCCTATATCGTACCTAGTTTAACTAGGCAGTTGTAAAGGGACTTTAAATTAGTATATAAAACTAGGGATAGCTGCTCCAATTATAGGATCTTCTAGATTATTAATTTGATTACGGCTGCTATATTAAAGCCATAGGCTAGTATATATAGTTTAAAAGCTAGTACGCTATGGGTTACTCGTTTACATTTAATTAAAGACCAATATAGTATATTTATGTCCTAATTATAGTCCGTAAGTACAATTACGAAGCCAATTTGTGATAATAGGTCCCTATTATTAGCAAAAGAGGCGTCTGTAAATACTATTACGCTAAGGGAATTTAGGTCTAGTGGTATAAAAGTAAGTCCTCTTATTGTATTGTTAATTTGCCACTAGATATACTTATTCAGCTACTTAATATCTTCCTCTTATGGATCTGTTACCTAGGCCGCAAAGGATAAGTTATAGGCAGATTTGGGCTAACAGACTATAGTAATATAGGCGCCTCTTACACGCTATGCAACGTATTAGTCCTTTATATTTACGGTCTTACAGGTCTCTTTACGGGAGCTAGTAAGGTCTATAGGCTTCATTATAACAAGCCTTAGGTTTTAAGCTTGGCGTTCCTAAGTTAATTAAATTAAGTTGCCCTTTTATATAATTAAGCCTCCGTTAAACTTAATTAGGGTCTGCTCAGTTAATTACTCTTACGGCTTTACTAGGAACTTAGCCTTTTATAATTTAGTCTCTTTAATATCCGCAAAGGTCTAGTCTACTAGGAAGAGGGTATTATCCGTTTAGAGTCTAATAATACTAAAGCCGTTTAATAGGGTGTATAGGAGGCAGGGGTTATAGGTTAACTGTTCTATTTTAAGTTTACTAATATAATGCTAGTAATACGTTTTAAACCAATGGTTTCCGGCTTCCGGTACTCCGTAAAGGTATTTTATAACCTATAAAATTATTCCTAGTTGCAAGTTAAGCTTAAGGGGTAGTTATATAAAGATGTCCCTATTTAGGTAGGTATTAGACTATATATAGGCTTGCGAGATATCCTATAAGTAGAGGGCTACGGGCTTAGTTTACTATAGTCTAGGCGTAAGTGCAAGTATAATCTATTAACTAACTTATTAAATTATAGGTGATTGCATAAGGACTAAGTCCTTTTCTTAGTCATTATAAGCTTATATAATAAGCCTTAACTTCTTAAAGGCTTTGTTAGTACTAGGGTGCTTAATCTTGTTAATAAAGCGTAAGTTAAATATACAGGCGCCTTGCGGAATGTCTTTCTCCATTATAACCACAAAGACGCCCTTTTTAAGTAGTCCGTTAATCTCTTTACGTCTTAAGTCCGTAAAAGGGTTTTCCTATACTAGAACTAATATATCCGTAGGCGGAGATTGCTTTACGGATATGCCTACGGAGGTTAGGTAATTCTTTATTACGGGGTTCTTTGTTATAGGATACTTTTAGGGGCGTCCTCGGCCACGCTTTACGGCAGGTTTAATAGGTTTAGTGGGTTTATAGGGGACTTTTAGAGTAGGTAGGGGTGCTTCTAGTTTATCTGGTTTGGCGGGTGCTTCTAGTTCGTCTAGTTTAATATTACGGGTGTTTTTGGACCGAAAATAGGGCTTTATAGACGCGCTTTTAAAGCTAGTTGGTCCGCTAGGAAGTTATATATAACACGTTTCGTCTTCTACGGCTAGTAAATAGTAAGGTCCAGTCTAATTGCCGCTCTTACGCTATATAAGGACTTTAGAGTTAAGTGGGAGGTTATATACTAAGGTTATATTAAGTCCGTTACAGTAGTATAGAGCGTTATTAATAGTTTATTTGGCCTATAATTTAACTATTTCGGCTATTGCCTTCTATATTATAGCTGCTTGTTCCGTAATAGACGGGGTAAAAGGGCCTAGGTTACTTATCCTTAGGTAAGCTCTATAAACTAAGAGGGTAGGTACTAGTCCGTTAGGGCCAGCAGTATTATTAACGGCTTTTACGGCCATCTATAAAGCCAGTTCCTTTTAAATATCCTTACACTCGTCCGTAATAATCTAGTAAGCTCTTTATAGAGCTAGATAAGCTTGCTTAACAAGCCTAATAGACTAGTACGCCTTAACTAGAACGGCTTTTATTGAAATAGCTATAGCCATAGTATACTATTAGAATTCCTTACTAATAAAGTTCCTACTAGCGTCGTGGGTAATATACTTAGGAGGTCTAAGGTATATATTAATCCAGCAGGTCCGTAAAATATCCCAAGTATATTTTATAGATATATTTTACAACCAACGGGCGGCTTAATAGCGGGTTGCCTTATCAATTATATATAATACTGGGCTGCCGTTAATATACATAATATCTACATACACTAAGTGGTTAAAATTAAGATCATTATAAAGAGTGAACTTAAATCGGCCTAGAAAACGTTTGTATTTCTAGCAGAAGGAGCAGTATTTAGTTAGGTGGTTAATTGCCTTCTTATTAATATTATTATATCCAAAACGTTCAAGGACTCTATACAGCTTTTTGGCTAATAGGTGGCCGAAACGGCGGTATAGGCGGTGGATTTTAGTACTAGTAAGGTAGTACGGGTTATAGTTAAAAGATTCCTAAATATAGGTCCGTAAAGTCTCTCCCTATATAAGGAACGGGTATCTAAATCGTTATGTAATTAGTAGGGTAATATGCTTGCTTTCTGGGGCAGTTATAGGGCCAATTAAGGTATCTGTAACATTGTTATAGTAAACCTATAGCCT
This sequence comes from Cenococcum geophilum 1.58, assembly GCF_001692895.1. NCBI lineage: Eukaryota > Fungi > Ascomycota > Dothideomycetes > Gloniales > Gloniaceae > Cenococcum > Cenococcum geophilum. The sequence goes on from NW_027137598.1 coordinate 1,421,519, forward strand.
ATCTATGTCCGCAAGGTAGAGTAGGAAAGGGGTGTCTACTTTTACTATATAGAAGTTAACTAGGCCAATTAGGGTCTTAACTGCAACTAATCCAATTAATGCGGTTAAGCTAATGCCAAATTAGATATTTACGGCCCCGGTTTATATAGTATTAATATCTATATTATCCTTTGTAATAGTCTTATATACAAGGTATTGTCTATAACCTATAGTAGACTTCTTAGAGGCACCTATATCAATTATAACGCCATAGAATTCTTTAGGGGTATAGCGTTCTGTGGTGATATATGCAAATAGGTCCTATTCGCGGTCCATAACGTCCATAACAGGTCCAACGGGTGTGCTTATGGGCTGGTTTTTAGGTGCGATTAAGTATACAAAGGAACGGTCGGCTAATACGGTCATAATATTAAAGGCTTAGTTGTCTATAAAAGGTCTATAAGTAGTTAGGAATATCTCTAAGGTCTCCTATTCCTAAGTATTTAAGTTAAAGTTAATTATAAGGGCTTCTATTAACTCGTTAAGAGACTCCTTTACTTCCTTTCCTTTATAGTCTAAGATAAACTAGTTAATCTAATTATTAAATCTCTTTTTAGACTTATTACGTTCTTCCTAGGTATACCTTATAGACCAACATCCTTTCTTACTGTACATAAAGCACTTCTAGCTAGTTTGTCTGTAGGGGTATACTTTTATACGGGAGTTACTGCGGGGGTTATAGGTGGGACTTAGTCGGTACGGGTACTGCCGACAGTAGCGGCGGTCCGTAAAGTAGGCGTCTAAGTTAGTTTATAGGGTTTGCAGGTCTGTAATAAAGGCTTAAGTACTACCTAGCGGGTTTAAGGCTTTATACGTTGCAATAGAGGACCGTAAATCATTAATAAGGCCAGCTACGGTGTCTGCGGGCTTATAATAGGCGTATTTATAGGGTTTTATTTCCTAGTAAGCCGTAATAAGTTTATTATATAGGAAGTCGTCCGTTTAAAGCTTAATATTAAGACCGTGCTATAGGTGGCGGAGGTCTTTAATAAGGATTTACAGGCATTCTATGGTCGATTTTTCAGTATTCTTATCCATTCCGGTCCATAACTTAGTCGTATTCTATTAGGTAAGGATATCACGCTTATATTTTAGTCCTTTAAAGTAATTGCATATAGCTTTATATAGTTTATTAAAGGGAACACCAAGGGGGTTACTTTTAAGGTTAGTGTAGTAGTGGTTAAGGGCTAGGCCACGTAGTATAGTAGAGTAGGCTTGGCTAAACTCCTATTTAGGAATATTAGCCTTCTAACAGAGGTCCGTAAAGATAGTTAGTTTAAAGTTAAAATTATCGTTTTTACTACTATACTTGGATTCATTAGTATAGAGCTTAGCTAGGTTAGCTAGCTCCTTGCTATAGGTCTTTACTTAGGTAGTTTGCGGATCTATAACTTAAATAATAGAAGGGGTTTATTCCGTAATTTAACTTATAAGGGTATTGCGGTCCGTAATTTAGGTTATAGGGGTATTGCGGTCCGTAGCTTAGGTACTAGGTATACTTTAGCCTATAAGATTAATTCTAAAATCGCTTAGGTTTATAGGACGAATTTAGTTAAATAGGTCGGATATAAGGCTAGCAATACTATTAAGTTTAGGAGAAGCAAAGAGTTTATTAGTGGCTTTAACCTAATCTAGGATTTCCTCTTTAGTCTATTCCGTTTAGTCCTTTTTACATAATATATTATACAAAGACCGTATAATAGTAACTCGTCTATCCTTTTTAACCCATACACCTTAATAACGCAGAAGGGTTTATAGGTTACAGATAGCAGTAGGGTTGCAAGCCTTAAAAATAGCTTCCGTAAAGTCCGCAAAGTCTTCCTTATATTACTTCTATAGGTCGTTATTTAGAAGTTTATAGTATCTATATTTAAGGATTTTAAAATTAATATAGTCGTTAACGCCGTCCGTAGACGTAAGGTCGACTCCCTAACTCCACTTCTTTTAACCTTTATTGATTTGCTTACTTATATCTACTATATTATATAGCGTAGTATATCTATATAAGCTGTAACGGGTAGTAGTAGTTTATAGCGGGTAGAGGAGGTCTTATAACAGTCCGTAAAATCGATTAATAGGTCCGTAATGGTTTATAGGAGGGTAAGAGGTTTCCGTAAAAGGTCCGGAGGGGTTTAAGGTTTAAGGGGGTTAAGAATAAGGGGTTTCGTAAGGGTCTATATTTGCGTTTATAAACTTCTAGTAAACCGTACTAAGACTTAAATAAGTATATAGAGTTAGTAATAGGTCCGTAATCCCCAACTTCCGACCTTCTAGTAGGTTATACTAGGAGTCTAAATGGGTAGTCGCTATTAAGTATCGCTTGGGGGGAGGTATCAAGTGATTGCTAATCTGTGCGCGCTCACTGATTAGTATTTATATTAATTTAATAATATAAGTAAGCTATATCCCGGGGCACGAAATACGTATAGTATCGTATGCTCTTTAAGATGGTGGTAACTATCGATTCTATTAAGGTAGACTACGTAGTCTATATACTAACGCATCTCCCCCTAATTAGTTAGCACCTAAGTAGTTGGTGCACCAAACGCGTAACTACGCGTTTAGTATACCACGTGCTATAATTATACAATTTCCTTCCCGGACGGAAGAAGATTTATTCTTTTATTACTAAGTTCCTATAGACCCTATTCTATAAGCTTCTACTTCTTAAAATAAACCTTCTTATAAACCTTCTTAAGATGAATTAATTAAGTAGAAGCAGCAAGATAAGCCTTAAGGGCCCGCTGCTAGGTATTAGTGGCTTTCCGCTTAGTATTACGGAAACAATAAAGTTCTACTAGTGCTACTAATAGCTTATTATTAAGCTTTATAGTAGTAGATTAAATATAAAACCCTAAGACAAATTAATTAGGAAACTAGACGACTATTTAGAGTAATAGGTTATATATATTTAGTATTAGAGACAGAGTAAACGTTATAAGATAAACGAATATTTGCTCTAGTATACTCTAAGTAAAAGGACAGTTGTTAGGAGGATGGACTTGCTAACGTAATATAGACTAACCCCTTTTTTATATAATAAGAATATAGAGACGGTATAATCTCACTAAGAGATAATATTATAGTAACGGTATAAGACTAATAAGCTATAGATAAAGAAGAAGGAGCCTTAGGTATAATAAGTAATAATATTAACTAAATTAATTAGACGGATATTATACCTCTAGTAAATAACTTAGAGATATTTTAGATCTTTAAAGACGAAGATAAAGAGGAGGGAGATAGTATTACGGACGCTTTAAGTACAATATTACGACTATTTAGGGAAGAGTCGGAAGAAGCTAGTTAGTTAATTTAAGTATAGTCTAGAATGGAGCCGATAGAGCTATATAACGAGGAATAGTAATTAAGGTTATATAATATAATCTATATAATCTATAATAGAGCAGATAAAGCATACATACTTTATATATAAGAAGGATTTTATAGAAGTACGGTTATATATTTAAAGGATTATAATCCCTACCTAGATAGTTCCTTCCTTATAGTAATTCTCAGAATATAATTAAAGTTAATTTATTAGGCAACTACTCTACTAGTTATTATTACATTATTAACTTTAATTTATATTACCTATACACCTAGCCTAATAATAAGCCTATTGTAGTTCCTACTATAAGGTTCTGTTATATAGCTAATGTCTAAAACTATATTATATACTTAATTACTAAGGTTTATTATATAATGTCTTAAAGTTTTCTTTCTACTGTAGTTACCGCCTCTAAGTCTCTAAATATTTATATAAGTCGCTCTATAAATCCTTCCTAGCTTAAGAATATAAATCGCACCTCCTAATTAGTAGTCGTTATTCTATTTACTTATATTTCCATTAAGTAAGGCTTAAACTACTTAAGTGCCCTTTTTAATAGGAATAGTCCCGTATATACTATTCAATTTATAGGTATTAGCAGCTTCGCTTCTTCTTATATAACTTTAAAGTATATTTATATAAGAAATCCCTTAAGCTTTAATCTCTCTCCTAAGTATTTCTTAATTAATAGTAGCTTAATCTTTACTGCTCCTATTTTATTAATTCTATTTTCTAGCGTTATATTATTTTCTATTAACTAGTTAACTATCTCTTATAGTTATCTAACCATTATAGGTTGCTATAAGTTAGTGTTTACTATACTAGTGTTACCTCCTAACCCTAAAGTAGTTGCCGCCGTTAATGGCGTTATAGTAGCTGCTTTTAATGGCATATTGTTTAACTTTCTATATTTAATACCGTAACTAGGTAGTAATTATATAATAAAACCTTATAGTAAGTACTATAATAGGCTTATTAATAGGCTAGGTATATAGGTAATGTAAATTAAAGTTAATAACATAATAATAACTAGTAGAGTAGTTACCTAATAAATTAACTCTAATTGTATTCTAAGAATTACTATAAGAAAGGAACTATCTAGGTAGGGATTAAGGGTCCTTAAATATATAACCGTACTCCTATAAAATCCTTTTTATATAATATACATCTTATATATAAGGTATATAAGTTCCTTTTATTTCTTTTATTTAATATATAGCACGTTATATAACTTTGGTTACTATTTCTTATTATATAGTTTTACTAAATCTATCCTAGACCGTACTTTTATTAACTAACTAGCTTCTTCCGACTCCTCTCCTAGTAGTTATAACATTGTACTTAAAGCGTTCGTAACAATTGCAAAAAATATATATTAAGCCAGTAAATATTATAGCCTTCGTTCTTTCTAGCTTAATTAATTAACTACTATTATTGCATTATTAAGTCTAAAGGATTTTATAATACTTAAAGAAGTTAATAATATAGATAAATGGCGTAAAGTAGAGGGAATAATAATAATAATAATAATAATAATTCTTTGATTAACGTCTGATACGGATCCTACTGGCCCACGCAGACTACTCCGTCACAGGGGGGAAAACTTGTGTATTTACAGGAAGAAAACCCCTGCAGTTGGGGGAGGAAAAACCCTATGAGCCACCTCAGTAGGATGAAAAACCCCGATTTGCCATGTCCGTCCATAGCAGCGGCCCTGCGGGCCTATAGCTACGTCCTGTCCTCCTTAGATGTTCGAACTCCTTGGGAACCACTGCTTCCTTCTCCAGCTTATCTAAGGCTAGGGTTTACTACGTCCTAGCTAGGCCTTGCCGATCGATCGCTGTGTACTTAACTCTCCCATATCTTGACTGTCTTGTCTGTCCCCTATATGCTATCTCTTGTAGACCATTGCCATATACGCCTTGCCTCCCCCCCCCTAGAGCCATCGAAGGCGTAAGGGGGATTCATCTATTCTAGCCACCGTAATACTGATAAGCGAGCGGGATATATTGTATTTGGGTATCTTTTGTGCCTAGGCCCCAGCTAGGCCCTCTCTAAGGGTCACCACTCCGTCGAAAGGAGACAAGGAAGGAAAACCGTGGGTCGCAATCTAGGCTGCTAGGTAGTATTCGGTAGGAAAAAACGGCGAGTAACCGCATGCTCCGCGGGCGATTGCCCTAGGGGTTAGGAGGGGCCGTATATTTGCTCATTCGTTCGTTTATTCGTTCGTTCGTTCGTTTGTCGCGTTTATTTGTCCGTCGATGTAAGGTCGTCAATGCTTTCAATCAAGGGTCGGGGGACGTTGGATTCCATACGTATCCGCGAGGATCACACAGGTTTGGAATAGGAGAATAGCAGTAGTCTACTATGAAGGGGGTACCGTCAGTAGTGGTTTTCGAGATCTCACCATCCCATGTGAAAACTTTTCACTACCCCCCACAACATTTCGACAACCACCAGGTCCTACCCGCAACTGTGCGACGTCTCTGCGTTGGCTCTGCTAAGTCCGAAGACCAGCAGGTTCGTAGGCCTCACCACGTACAGGTGCAGAGTCCGATTTCGAGGACCTAGAGGGAATAATAGAGACATAATTAAAGTACGTAAGGAAGGATTTTTATAGTTAAATATAAGACCGCTGCTGCACCTATTAACGCATCTACTAAAGCTAGTGTCGGGAATATAGGGAAGCGGTTATTATATAAGGCAAATTGCCATCACGTGTCGCCGCGGCACTAGCGTGGCGAGGAGCCTTAAGCTTATCGCCCTCCCTTATTCCTAGAGAATATATATATTAATTATTATACTATCTACGAACCGTAGCTACGTGATATTACCTTATAAGACTAACACTGATTAGTGGTTAACTTTACTGTTATACTATAGAACAGTTAGGTATTCCACTAAGAAGAGATAAGTCACTATACTAGTGCTACTTGTGCTAGAGGAAGCTGTCTTTTAAGGTTAGAACTGGTCCTAAATTTTAAATAAAACTCTTCTATAAATTTAAGAATCTAAAGGCCAGAACTGGTCCTAAGCCTTTCTAAGATTATAGATTCTTGCATCTATTATACAGAATAATATGCTTTACGAGTCTTCGCGATTTAAGGCTAGAACTGGTCCTAAGCCCTATAATCGCAGATTCTTATTATAAACGCGTACTAAACGGCAAATACTCGTCACAAATGCGTACTAGATGATAAAAATATATTATAAACGCGTACTAAACGACAATCCCTACACTAATAATACTTCCCTTTCTTTAAAAACATGGCTACGCCCACTTTAAATAACTAGAAAGACTCCTTACTACTAGGGGTAGCTAAGTACACAAAACTTATCAATGAAGATTGGGACGAATTTACCTTTAATATAATAACTTATACCGCAAAATAAGTTAACGGCTTTCTCCTATACTATATTATATTCTACCAAAATAGATACTACGCCGATTTATAACTATAGGAGTATTTTAGGAAGGATTTTATAGAATAGACTGCTGATACCTAGGCACTTAGTAATGTTAATATTATTTAAAAATTTTAAGACTTCCTTTATAGAAATGGGGTATACGTTACTAAAAACGGTAACCCAATTACTAGCAATATTTAGGCCGTTATTATTAATATAAAAGAACCAATATAGACGGAAGCTGAGATTATATATTAACTACGGAAACCTAGAAATAACCTATATTCTTTAAAAAGCAACTTTAATTCGTATTAAAACCCCTAGAACGCTAATCCCCTACCTAGAGCTACTCTTCCGCCTAGAGGTGCTCTTCTACTTAGAGTTACTCTACCTTTACCTCCTCTACTTTAGCTAACTAGTAAGCCTTTACTATAAAAAGTCACAAATCTAATAAAGGTATATTTGGACAAAGAGAAGAAGTTTAAAGGAGAATTATATAATATACTTAGAGCAAAACTATAGGTCTTTTACGACTGTTGTAATAAGGTTAAAATTTAACGCTATTAGTACTATTACGCTTTTTCTATTATGTTAAAGGGACGGGCGGTAATATTTTATTACGACTATATTACGGGTAAAAACTATAACTTTAATACGATGCTTTAGCTTACTAGAGCCTACTTTAAGACTAATAAGAATTGCTAACTTTATATGTCCAAATAGCGGGAGACTATATTTTAAAGAGTTATTGCTTTTAACCCAATAAAGACTTATTTAGAGTGCCTTTAACTACTTTTTAATAAACTCTAGAAAATCTAATATGGCTTTACTAAAACTTACTAAAATAAGAATAGCCTAAGGGACTAGGTTATCTTAGTATACTATAGCGTTCCTAAGTGTAACTTAGCGCTATATAAACCTGCAGATACGTTTAAAGGAGTATATATTAAGCTACGCTCTACCGTAGGTACTGTAATATAAATATAAGAATCTTAACAGTTTTATACTAAAAACCCTACCTAACTAAGTATTCCTAGCTAATATAATTATAACTAGACTAATTAAATATATAGTGGCCGTAGTAGGGAATATAGAAGAGGGTATAATTAATATTAACTATAAGGTAATTATAGAGGTCCTTATAGAGGTTTATTTTAAAGTAATTGCTAAAAGAAATTTGTATATTTATAAGAAGCTAAATTGCTAGTTAACTAGACACTCCCTTAATAAGTAAAAGGAGGCATATAATAAGTTTCGTTAGAGTATAAGAAATGTTAGAAATTATAAGGTTATTACGGCCTACTTTTAAAGCTTCCTAGTTTAATATAAAGGCGTAGAAGATCTTAAGGGTAAAGTTAATAAGGTTAAACAGCTCCTTATAGATATGGAAATTAAGAACTACTCTTTTAACTAATACTTTACTAAGTATAGTAAGGTAGATAGTATATAAACTATCACTATTCTTAATAACTAATCTATGCTCTATTCTATTACAAAATTAGATATCTTTAATAAGCTAAAGAAGAGTTCCGCGTTTTCCTTTAATAACAGATACTCGGCAAACGTCTTCTATAGTATTATACCGGATATAGGAGCCGCAGGAGTATCTATAGTAGGAGAACCTTAAGTTTAAGCTCTTTAGCAGCTTAATAGCTCTATTTAGATTAACTAATTAATGGCAGGCCAATATACAATTTGCTTTAGTAAAGGTATTACGATTTTTCTTAGCATAATTAGGGTCCAGACCCCCTTAGGGTATATTACCTTCTATATTATTCCTATAAATACCCTATTTCTATTTTATATTAAAGATATAGATAGATTAGGCGTTAGGCTTAATAACCTTAAGAATATACTTATTTAGGGAGATAATTAGGTGCCTATTATACGCAAGTAGGGTTACCTTTAGTTACTCCTTTATTAACTAGAAAAGAGTATTACTTAAAGCTACTTAACTAAATTAGAATTACGCTAACTACACTATTATTTTGGCCACCTATCCGTTTATTAATTACTTAGGGTTCTTTAGTAAGTAGGCTATAAAGTTAAGGTTAAGGCAATTAAACATCTTATAAAGTATTACTATTACTACTAAATAAATCAGAAGTTCCCTGGCCGATTTAAGTTTACCCTTAAAAATAACTATAACTTTAACTTCTATATTATTATTAATGTTATATATTTTAGCGGTAAGCTAGTGCTCTAAGTTATTAACTTCTTAACCTCCTTCTAAGCCGCGCGTTTTTTAAAAGATATATTAGCTAGAAATATATAGGATACCCTTTAGTTATACTAAATAGATGTCTACCTAGGACCCCCTAATTAAATTGTCTATAATATAGGAAAGAACTTCTTATCTATAGAGTTTCGATAATAGATAAAGGTAATAGCAATTAAGGTTAAGGAAGTCCCCATTAAGGCATATAATAGTATTAAAAAAGTAGANTAATATTACGCGCNATTACNCCGCGTATATAAGATTATCTCTTTAGAACTAAAGAACGCTAGTAAAGAACTTACCTTATAAATAGCTGTTAAAGCTATTAATAATTCCTCTAGCCTAGATGGACTCGTACCTACGCTACTAGTCTTTAGCGCCTACCCTTAAATAACTAACAATTCTTTACTATCTTCTTCCGTTATATAATAAGCTAAGGCTATTTATAAGGCAATAAAGGAGGTCTAACGTTTCTACGCTATATGTCAGGTTAACAACGCACTAGGAATAAGAAATGGCTTAAATACCTTAACTACACTTAATCTGCCACTCCAGTTTAAGGTACGCATATAATATAAAAAGGGAGGATAGTTAGGCCTATATTAACTTATTATAATTAATAGTTAAACTTATACTATTTAGATGCCTTACGGACCTACTTAATTCCGTTTAACTGTTATTAAGCCTTACTATAAAGATAATAGTTTTAAGCCTTTATAGGATGCCCTAAACAATGCCCTAAAGGAGAATTATAATTAACGCGCTTTAGAAGGCGACCATGATTTTAATATAATTATAGTAGAGGTGCCGTAACTATGACGCAGTAGAGGTTGCCCGAAAGAATTACGAAATTGCTAATATCTTATTAATTTTAAAGAGTAATTTATTACCGCCATTAAGAATAAAGTTAAGTTATTAATGGCCTTTATAATAGCTAAAGAGAAGGCTGACTTTAAGCTTGCAAAATAGCTCTAGAAAGAAGGTTGTATTATAACCCTAGGAGCTCCTTTCTAAGCATCTAATAAGTAGGAGATCGACGGTTTTATTATAAGAGGAGTCTTTAAATTTAAGAAGTATAACCCTACTAAGTTTAATAAAGTTCGCATCTTTAAGTTAAGGATGGTTAATAAGATTAAGGGTAAAGCTATTAACGCCCTATTTAAGAAATTAAGGCTTATTATCTAAGGTTATAACAATAATAGTAAAGAGATAATTTTTATATAATCTCCTATAATTTAACGAGCTAGTTAGCGAGTTATTGTTATATTAGCTCCCTCCTTAATAAAGAATAGAATGGCGGTTTATTTGCGAGATATTACTTAAGCCTATATCTAATTAGAGACGCACTTTTAGCGCTTAATATTAGCATACCTTTTAGAGTAAATTCGCTACTAATATCCCGAAGATATAATTATGGTTATACTTAAGCTATTATATAAAATTGTAGAGGCAGGAACTTATTGGTGGGCTATCTATAGTAAGTACTATAAAGAAAAGCTTTTAATAACTACTTCTATATTCAATCCCTACTTTCTTATTATAACTACGGAAACTTTATTTAGAATTGTTAGTATATAAACTAACAATATAATTATCTTAGGAGATAATTAATTCTTAGCTCTTAAAGAGGATAAGCTAGTAAAGGTAAATCTAATAGCAAAGCTAAAGGAAAAGCTTAACTTAATAACACTATTGCTCTTTAATAAATGCATCCTCTCCCTAAATAAGGATTCCATTACTTTACGCTAGAAGGGTTAAGGTAAGAAGATTAACATTATTAACGTTAACTCTCTAAAGCAAGGATATATAGAGTAACGCGCCCGCAAAGCTTATATTGCTTTTATCTATTAACCTAAGGCTTCTTTTAATCTCTCTATTACTGCTTAATATTAGGAACTAACTAAGGATAACGTTCTTACTCTAAATAAACGTCTTTTCTAGCAAATAAACTATCTTAATTAGGGACTACTCTATATACCTATTAATCTTCCTACCGCTAAGCTCTTTATATTTATTAATAGATTATTTATAAATAATAAAGATTTTAGCTCCTAGTTAGGATATAAGATTATTATTACAAATAAATTTACTAGAGAGAATAACTTTATAATCTATAGCAATCTTATCTATTAGAGCCTAACTAAGAGTAAGCGCGTTACCTAAAGTATTTTGGCGTTAGAGATATATAGAATAGTTAGCGGAGTTAATATAGCAATTATAATTAGAACTACCCTAAAGATAATTATAGATTAACTTAAACTTCCCGCTATCCCTATAATTATATACACCGACTTATATTCCCTCTATAAGTATTTAGTTAAGCTTAATACTATAAAGAAGAAGCGCCTAATAATTAATATTATAGCACTTTGGTAGTCCTATAAGCGTTAAAAACTCTTTAAAATTTAATAGATTAATAGCTAAGATAACCCGGTAGATATAATAATAAAGGCAAACCCAAATAAGGTACTAGAGATGTTTGTTAATATAAATACTTTATATATATAAGTTAAAGGTTAAGTTAAAAGAGAGTTTTTAGAAATTTCTTAGTTATATAAGGCCTTAAGATGTCCAGGAACTTTAACTAGCGGTTAAAGTTATCTAATTAGTTAGATTCTCTTACTAAGACCTTTTTAGAGGGGGAGAGTATAACATTCTACAGACCCTAACTTAAATTAGCTAATTAGGATTTTCCATCCCCAGGATAGAAAATCGCTATTGGCTTACTTACTACTAGCGCCTTAGCGGCCCTCCGAATAAGATATCTACCTATAACTCCTAAGTAAGAAAGCACCATGTACTAAGAGGCAAATTTTTAAAATAGCGAGACTTATATTATAATGGTAATAGTAAGTAAAAAGGGTTAATATTTGTTACGCTAGCTAAGCGGTATTTATATTTAGATAGTAACTATAAAAAAAGAGTTGCCAGTGTTGGGAATATAGGGAAGCGGTTATTATATAGGGTAAATTGCTATCACGTGTGGCAAGTTGCCGTTATATGCGGCAAGTTGCCGTTACATATTACCGCGGCACTAGTGTAGCGAGGAGCCTTAAGCTCCTTGCCCTCCCTTATTCCTAGAGAATATATATATTAATTATTATACTATCTACGAACCGTAGCTATGTGATATTACCTTGTAAGACCAACAGCTAGAGATACTAAATTTACTACGGCTGTTAATGCGGCCATTAATACAACGCTTTAAGCAGTAGGTTTGCTAACTAAAGTAGTAGCTAATAAGAAAGTAAAGTTATTTAGCAAGGATTATAGGGGTATAGTAGGGGAAGCTACTAGTAAAAAGAAAAGATTAACTACTACTAAAATATAAAAAGAGGCTGCTAAATAATATAATTGTATAAAAGCTAAAGGTAAGTATCTATACCGGCTACTTAAACGTTATTACTGCCTTTAACAGTATTATAAGAATAAAAAGTATAGCATTATATACTGTCTTAAATTTAAATTAAAGCACTACCTAATATAACCTTACTACTAGGCGCGCTAGTTAGAGATAATTAAATAAAAGAAAGCTACGCTTAATATACTAGATCTATCACTACTATTAAAGATTAAGTATAGTAAACGTTTATAGGATAGGGAGGATAAAAAGATATAAAGGTATCTTTAGGCAGATATAAGCATCGTTAAAGTAACTTTAGCGGTATAAATAATTAATAAGCTCCCCCTTAAGACGACGGCGGTAATAAAAAAGGCTTATACTATAATTATATAATTACTAGCTAATTCTATTCCGCAGCAAGACTAATTAGTAGTAGTAATAGTTTTAATAAACTAGATATAGTAGTAGAACTAGTAGATGCTATAATAGATATACAATACTATATAGGCAGTGCTACCTCCTATATAACCAACTATCGCTAATAGTTATTTTTATAATAGATCTTATACTAAATATAAGATCTTTATTAGTGCAATTATTATAAAGCGCTCTATTAGTTCTAGCTTTATTCTCTAAAACGCCTACTTATTACTATTTACCCTTAATATAAGGGGACTTTATAAATAGGGGGCTATAAGACATAATTATAGGAATAGATAGATTGTAGAGAATATAAATTCTTAAGAAGGTAAGGCCTTTAGGATTATAGAGATTACATACTATAGGTATATACCTTTAGTATATAACCAGCGACTATCTAAGGGGCGTTTAGGAGTTGTCCTAAGGGTAACTTAAGGTAACTATAATAATATCCCTTATATTACCCCCCTCCCCCTTCTTATAGTTAGCCCCTAATTACTATTACCTTATAGTAAAAGAAGATTATAAGGGCTTATCCTGGGAGGGATTTAGAGAGATATTAGTATACTATTATATATTATCTATCTATCTAACCCCTACTTTAAACTCCTAAAAACCTTAATAAGGGAAATATATAATTAGAGAAAAAACGTAAAAATTACTAAAAGACCCGTTAAAAGCCTACTAGAAGTATATTAGTAACTACCTAAGTTTACCTAAGGATTTTTATATAACTTTACTTCTAAGCCTTTATACCAGCCTATAATTAATTATAAGGGTCCTTGAAATCGGACTCTGCACCTATATATGGTAAGGCCTATAAACCTACTGGTCTTCGGACTTAGTAGAGCTAACGCAGAGACGTTATATAGCTGCGGGTAGGACCTAGTGGTGGTTATAAGCGTTATAGGCGGTAGTGAAATTTTTTTAGATGGTGAGATCTTGAAAACCACTACTATTGGCCCTCTACAATTTAGCTACTATACTATTCTCCTATTCTAACCCTGTGTAATCCTTACGGATACATATGAAATCCAACGTCCCCTAACCCCCAATTAAAAGCATTGACGACCTTATATTAATGAATAAATGCGGATAAATAAACAAACGAACGAGCAAATATACGGCCCCTCCTAACCCCTAGGGTGATCGCCCGCGGAGTATACGGTTACTCGCCGCCTTACTACCGTACTAACTGGCAGCCGGATCACAAGATATGGTTATCCTCGTCTCCTCTTAACGGAGTAGTAACCCTTAGAGAGGGCCTAGTAACCGGGGCCTAGGCATAAAAGATATCCGGAGTATATACACACACATCTCGCTCGCCGTTTAGTATTAGGTGGTTAGGACGGATAAATCCCCCTTACGCCTTTAATAGGCCCTAGGGGGGGGGGGAGGCATGGCGTATATAGTAATAGTTAATAAGAGATAGCATATAGGGGACGGTTAATAATATAGGAAACGACAATAATAATATACGGCGATCGATCGGCAAGGCCTGGCTAGGATATAGTAAACTCTAGCTTAGAATAAGCTAAAGAGGGAAGTAGTGGTACCTAAGGAGTTTAAAACATCTAAGGAAATAGGACGTAGCCGTAGGCCTGTAAGGCCGCCGCTACGGACGGACATGGCAAATTAGGGTTTTTTATCTTACTAAGGTGGCTTATAGGGTTTTTCCTCCCCTAACCTAACTGTAGGGTTTTCTTCCTGTAAATATATAAGTTTTCCCCCTATAACGGAGTAGTTTGCGTGGGCCTAGATAGGATCCGTATCAGATGTTAATTAAAGAACTACTACTAATTAATTGTAAGTATTGTAGGTAATTTAGTGTTCCTAGTATAGTTCTATAGAACTATTTAGTATAGAATTTAATATATAGGGCCTTGGCTTATAATTGTCTCTAATTATTAAAATATAATCTATAATCTATAATTTATAACCTATAATCCTTTTTTAAAACCCTTTAATTACTAATATATCATTCTATACTCGTCCTTAAGCTATTAGGTATAATTAAGGTATTAATTAGTTAGTTACGGAGACTTATCTCCTAAGATTTAGAGTATATACTTTTAAATCTAATAGTCCTATACTATATAATTAATATAGCTCTACTACTTTTAATACTATAGTATTATTTTAGTGTTACAGAGTAAGTATAAGCGGCGATAATATATAGTAAGGTAGATATTATTAAGCTATATACATAAACTGTATAAAGAGGCTAAGACGTTATATAAGGAAAGGTAGGAAAACAGGAAGAAAGGGTATATATCGTGGACTTAGTTGCTTAGTTAATACGTGCACAAAGTAGAATAGGATTTAAGTAGTAGTCCTGGCAGAACTTAGTAGAACTTAATAGAACTTAGTATAATATAGCAGAATATAGCAGGTTGCCGTTAAATTGCCGCAGATTACTATTAAATTGCCGTCTTATAGTCGGTCTTTAGTTACTAAGTTAATAAAAACAGATAGATATATGTAAGGTATTATAAGGGTATCCTATAATAGTACCCCCTCTTTAAACTTAAGCTTCTGCGAGATAGGGTTATAGTAGTTCTAAGTAGAGTTTATAAAAGTCTTTTATAGTTTATATAAGTCCTATAGAGTTAATAGGTTCTTATAAGGGCTTAATAAAGCCTCTCTATTTCGTAAGATATATAGATTAGCGTTTCCGTTTATTATACTTAATATTATTAATTCTTTTAATAAAGTACTTATTCTTACTATCTACTTTAACTAATAGGGGAGGGTCTTATATTTATCTAGGTAGGGTATTTAATATAGGGGTAGTAAGGTAGAGGACTAATATATAGAATACGGGGTAGATTTTAACCATATTAGGGAGCTTTAGTTAGTAGGTATAAGAGGAAATAACCTTTTTAACCTTATAAGGGCTAGCGTTCTTCTAATTAAGTTTTTAATAGGTTATTTTATGTTTAGATTTCTTATATCTAGCTAGATAAAGTTATTAATTTAGTAAGCTAGTACTAGGGTTTATTTCTTATTCGCTATAGCTTTATAGATAGATTAGGCCTATATTATTTCATTAATAAGAAACCGTTATAGTTCCTCTATCTTTTCTATAAATTTATTTGCTTTTATAACTTATAAGGCGTAATAAGTAGGGTAAGGAATATTATTAAAAGGTTTAAAACCTATTTATAAATGCTAGCCGTAGTTAGCTAAGAATAGGGAGATCTTTATAGTTTCCGAGATAGAGTTATTTATAGTAAACTTGGTAAATATAAGCTGGCTAATCTAGTTATTTTATAAATATAACGTGTATATCTAAATATACTATTCTATTATAGCATTTATATATTCTATTTAACCGTCCGTTTCTAGGTAGTATATAGTAGATAATAGTGCCTTAATATAGAGTTAGGTAATTAGTTCTTTTTAAAATATAAAGATAACTAGCTACCTTTATTAGAGATAATTGTTTTAGGGAGTCTATAGAGTTTCTATATATAGTTTAGGAATAGTTAGGTAATAGCAGGTATTAATATATTAGGGTAGGCAATTAAGTGCCTTATTTTAGACAGTCGGTCTATAACTACTATAATATTTATACAGCCTTTATTTATAGGGAAATTAATAATAAAGTTAATTAATTAAGACCAAACAAAATGCGTAAACTGCCACCGAAGCACATATAAGGCGTGGGAGAGAGAAGACTGCATTGAATACAGGAGACGGAAGGTAAGGGCTTAACAGCTGCGGGAACAACTGCACGCGAGGTTATACGAATGGAAACAACAGGCGATAAGCCAGGGGAGCGCAGGTGCCTTTCCATTGTTTCCTACCTTCAACACTAGGGGGCTAGGCCAGCCATCCTAAGCCTTAACGGGCCAGAAGCGACGCCGCGCGATATTACTAGACCGTATAGGGACATAAGAATTACAGGGGACATAAGGGAGAGGACGCCCTATAGGAAGACCCTTATAGACAGCTACAGCAAGCTTAAGACTAGGATAATTAAGAATTAGACTTAACGCGGCAAATATAACATTTGCAGCCAACTCTTAAAGGGCGTATAGCTAACTAGTAAGAACAGGGGAAGAACCGGAGACAATAACAGATTTAGATATAGAAGCGCTAGTAGGAATACAAGATACGGGAATAGAAAGCTCCACATAAAATGAGTAGTAACTAGGGTGCAGATATAAGAGATAGAAGTTCTAAATATCCTAGAGAAAGTAAAAACAGAAGAAACAAGAAACGATAAAAAGGCGAAGGACCCTCACCGGGGGTCCGCCACCTATCCATTATATAGTATAACTATAGCAACATAAACCACCATCTTATAAGGCCCCTACTAGACAGCCTAGACCTAGAGAAACACTATATCCTTACTATATAAGAGCCGTACCACAACACCTATATATAATCGACATACTGCCCCTAAGGATTCTAGCTCCTATATAAACCAAAAGTAGCTATATGCGTGTACTTTATAATTAGTAAGACTATTAGCCTATCCTTATAGTTATGGCAGGCAGTTAATCTAGATATATAGAGGACCGGTATAAATCATTAATGTATATAACCCTAGGGTTAAAGGGGTCCTATAAACAGAGAACATTATATCGGTAATAAGCTTACTTAAAACCAAAGGCATAGAGTTTATCCTATTAGGAGACATAAACCTCTACCACCCGCGGTAGGAGGGTATTTATATCGCTGCTAAATAATAGGCAAAGTATCTACTAAAAGCCATAGACACCTGGGGCCTTAAGCTAGCTACCCCCCCTAGAGCAATTATATGGCAATAAGGATCCGCCAAAAGTATAATTAACCTTACATTTATAGACGAAGGCCTATACTAGAAACTTGAAAGGTACAACCCTAAAGAAGAATAGGCACTTACTTTAGACTATATCCCCATCTAGATATAGCTAGATTTAGATATTAAGGCGCAACTAAATAGTAAAAGATACGCAATAAGAATGCTTAAGGCAGACAGCTTCCTTAATACAGTTAAACAATAACTCTAAGACCTAGAAGAAATCCACCCGATACCAAACGAGCGAGGCTTATTAGCTACCCCTAAGGAAATTAACTAAAGACTAGAAAGAATCTAGGCAGCGATTAAAAATGGGTTAGAAGAGCACTACCCGGTCTCAAGACCAGGCCCCTATGCGTGACACGCATGGTCCGTATAATACGCGGTTCTTATAGCTAGCCAATAACGAGCAAGAAGGAAATACTTAAGTAGCCACAACCTTAAAGATAAGAGATAATACAAAGATATAAGAAACCAGTTAAAGAATACCCTAAAAAAAGAAGTAAGAAATAACTGGAGACGATTTATAAACGAGCACACTTCTAACCCGAGCCTCCCCTATAATAAGGGCCTGTGGGCTATAATAAAATGGGCAAAGAAAAAGGCAGGGCGACTAGTAGAAGACCTACACCTACCACCCCTACGAAGAGTAGGGGAATTATAGGCTACTGATAATAACGATAAGAAGGTAAAGATCCTTATAAAAAGGTTCTTCCCCTAACCGGCTCTAGTAGACCTTAGTAATATTACGGGTAAAACACTAGTAACTTGCCTACGGGTCGACAGCGATATAACAATAGAGGGAATGGCTAGAACTATTAGCCGCCTTTTAAACAATATAGTATTAGGACTAAATGGGATTCTAAATAAGGTCCTAAAGACCTATAGACCACTTATAGCACCCTAGCTTACAGATGTAGCCAGAGTATGCTTTGCTATAGGCTACTACCCGCGACTTAGAAGATCTATAACGACGGTTATCCTATAAAAAGAAGGTAAAGTAAATTACTTAATCCTAGGAAGCTACCGCCCTATTACCTTAAAAAATATCCTAAGTAAGATCTTAGAAAAGGTAATAGCGGACCATATAGTAAACACGGCTAAGGAATACGCCCTACTACCATAGAGCTAAATAGGGGCAAGAAAGAACCGCTTAACACTATTAGCACTTACGCTACTCGCTGCCACCATTAAATCCGTATGGGTGATGCGAAGGGACTTTATAGTATTAATGCTTAGCCTAGATATTAGTGGCGCCTACGATAACGTATCCTATAAGCGTCTCCTATATATCCTTAGGGCAAAAGGCTTCCTAGAATAGATTATATAATTTATTTAAGGGTTTATAGGTTAGAAAGAAATATTACTAGTTTTTAGTGGATACTAGAGCCCCCCTATCGCAGTTACAACAGGAATATCATAAGGATTACCCCTCTCGCCTATACTCTTCCTTTTCTTTATAAGCAACCTACTTAACTCCTTTAAGGAAGGGGCAACCTAGGGAATAGGCTTTGTCGATAATATAAACCTAATTATATACGGGCTAACAGCCGCAGAGAATTGCAGAATACTAGAGAAAGCTTATAATATCTATATAGAATGGGTAAGATGATATAGAGTCCAATTCTTACTAGAGAAATACCAGCTAATCTATTTTATAAGAAAACGCAACTAATCTATAGATCTCTAGTATATAATTCGCATTTAAGGCTTTAGGGGTTAACNAGTTTAGGGCCTAAGGGTATTAGGAGTATAGGTATATAGTAAGCTTTGGTAGAGCGTATATACGGCGTAAGCGGCCTATAAGGGCTAAGTATAGTACATTACATTATCTAGGATTGTTAATTTTATATAGGGTCTATGCTTTTAGAGGTCACGCCTACTATATATAGCAGTTATCTGGCTAACCATAATATATAGGTCCAGTATTTAGGCCATTGGAGAATCTAAGAAAGGCCCCCCTAAGTCGCTCCTTAAACCACTCTAAAAGGTCTAAATAGCCTACCTCCGGAGTATAATAGGCGTATATAAGCGAACGGCCACAGCACTGCTTAAGAAGGAAGCTAATATTCCCCCCCTATAACTATATATTAAAGCCGCTGTAATATAAAGGGCGTAAAATAAACGTAACTCTAATATTATAAAGTATATTAAGACACGCCTAAATAAACTATAGAGGGACCCTAGGGCGCCCCGTAGAAGAACAAATTAATAACCCTAAAGTAGGGAAGATATATTAGAGAAATAAGTAAAGAAAGCAGAAGAAGAATAGTGCTGCTTTAGGGCCTAGGCCTATATAGAGGAGGAAGGAAAACGCGTAAGAGGCTAGTAAAGACAATAGTAAGAGAGAGAAAGGAGCTAAAGCAGAGTATAAAAGAACGCTAGGAAACTATCCACTATAATATAATACTGGTTAGACTAACGCTGGAGAGGTGTATAGGAGTTAAAGGTATAGAGGCTAACTAAGGTAAGAGGAACCTAAGCCGTAGCATAGTTAACGCTATGGGGGGTAAATACTCTAGGGCTCTAAGAAGGCCTAACGAAGGCAAAAAATATAATAGCAACACTCTTAAGAATAGGAATAATAGGACTAAAAGACTGGCTCTACTGGGTAGGTGTCCTAGTAGGTAGCCTAAGATGCGAATATGGCTGGCTAAGATAGACACTAAAACACGTAATACTGTTATGCCCCTTATATACCAACCAAAAAGTAATACTCTTAGTAGCTAGCATAGAGAACTATAATACACTACTCTTAATATAAAAAGGCCTTAAGGCGGTTACCTAGTAGCTTATTAGCTAAAATATACTAAACCAGTTCTAGGTTGCTAGGGAAATAGTAATAGAGGGCGGGGGGGCGAGCAACGGGCGCCCCCTAATGACTCTACAGTAGTAAAGTAAAGTGTGCGATACTAGCGCGTCCGTAGGCTTGTTACGGCAGCAGTGGTTCCTAAGGAGGTTAAAAAGTAAGGTAGTAGGAGCACTATAGGTAACTCGTAGGCGCCCCGCAGGCGCCTTATAGGCGAGTCCTAAAAGGCGGGGAGATAGATTACGGGGTTTTCTTAAATAGAGTTTTCTCCCTATATATACATAAGGAGTAGTCCGCGTAGGCCTAATAGGGATCCGAATCGGATGTTAAGCAATAAATAATTATTAAAGTTAATTAAAATATCCTTCTATCTTTGGTTTAGAATAGGTAGTAACTTTAAAAGGCCATTATACGTCTTGTGCAAAGCTTTAGCTTGTTAGTAGATTAGTAGCTAGAGATATACTTTTATGTTATATTATATATATTCGGCTAGTAGTACTCTCGTTAAAGTAACTTTGGGGTTTTTTCTTAGCCTAGGTAGCTAGCTACTAGTAGGTTATATATATATTTAAAGAGCTTAAGCTTAAATTTATTATAATTAGGGATAATTAGACGGTTTTAGTAATATAAAAGGTTTCTATAAGCTTTACATTTACTTAAAGAGATCTTTTTAAAGCGTCTAACGCTATTATAGATTAGCTTAAGCGTTTCTTAGATAAACTCGTCCTTTAGGTATTTATTAATTATAATCTATTTAATTAATTAATTAGTTATTTTAAGGATATACGCTATAAAGTCTTTAATAAAAGGGTTAAATAGTTTAGGATAAAGTAGGGTCTAGTTTTAGTAAGAGTACGCTTTTTTTAATACTAGTATATCTTATAAGCGTCGGGTTAAAGTATTAGGCTTTTAACCTTAAACGCTTATACGGTATATAATTAAGAATTAAAAACAGGATAAATATTCTAACTAGCGGGCCTAGTAATAACTTAGCTGTTCTATAGTTATAAAGTACTATAAATTCTTATAGTCGCTAAGGACCTTAATTAGAAATCTAGCGCTTTCTAGTTTAGGTCGCTATTATTTAAAATATCTAATAATAGCTAGCAACTCCTTATCGTAGATCTTATAGTTATATTTAGCTAAGCTTAGTTATTTTAAGTAGTATACTATAGGGTATAATACTCTATCTTTATTATATTAAGATAAAATACCTCTAGTAATATAGTTGGATAAGTTAGCTTCTATAATACTTATTTAGTTTAGGTTAAAGTATTAAAGTATAAGCGCGGTAGTAAATATAACCTTTAAATAAGTAAAGGCCTTCTTATATTCCTTATTAAAGATAAAGGCTTTATTATTTTAGATTAGAGCTATAAGGGGTAAAACTAGGGCGGAGAAGTTATTAATTATTACGGGATACCCCTATAATACCTTATATACGTCTACCTATTTCTACCAACTTAGTAACTAGAGACTAATTATAAGACAGCAATCTAATAGCAATTTGCGGCAATCTAACGGCAACCTACTATATTTTACTATATTCCACTAAGTTTTATTAAGTTTTACTAAACCCTGCTAAGTTCTGCTAGGACTATTACCTAAATACTATTCTACTCTGTGCACGTATTAACTAAGTAACTAAGTTTATAATATATACCCTTTCTTCCCGTTTTTCTACCTTCTTTCCTTATATAATGTCTTAATCTTATTATATAGTTTATATATATAGCTTAATAATATCTACATTGCTATATATTATCGTCGCTTATATTTACTCTAAAATACTATATTACGTTAAACCTATACCCTATACCGTCCCGATTAGTATAAATAATCTAAAAGCCCCTATATCTGTAAAAGACCTATACGCTATATTTACTAAATAAATAGAGACTCTATAATAAGCTTTTGCAGATACCCTCGCCTATTAAGAAGCCTAATATTATAAGTTAATTAAATCTCTAAAAAAATAAATTAAAGAGATTCCCTAAAACCTACTATCTGCTCTACTATCTGCCCTACTTACTACTACTGGTATTAACCTATAAATACTAAGTAGAGAGAACGTGTTTAAAACTGGCCTTTTAACCCTAAATTCGCCAACTAGTGCCCTTAGAAAGAAGTTAATTAAACGTCTCCCTAATCCTCCCACCTATTTAGGTAAAAGGAGTAAACTACGCTCCTTCCTTAACTAACTTAAGAATAAGCTAAACGGTAATATTGATTATTACCTAACTCCTAATAGCTAGTTGCGTTACTCTATAAGCTGCCTAATAAAAGACGCCGCAGAAACTATATACCTGTTTTAGCTAAGCATTATAAAAGAACTAGTTACTATATTAAAAGTATTTTATAGCGACCCTAACCAAATTGCTATAGTATAAAGAAAACTAAATAAGATAATATAAGGCTCTAAGAGCTTTCTATTATACTTCGCCGAATTCTATTACTATACTAAAGAGACTAAATAGAATGAACCCGCTTTAATTAATCGCCTAGTAGAGTCCCTAAACTCTAAACTAAAGGCTTTCCTTATAGGAGTTAAGTTACTAGATACCCTTACCGCCTATACTAATATTATTAGTGGCTTATATAATGATATACTACGCCTTACCCTAAAATATACACCCTAATATACTGCCCCTTAGCTACCTAAGACCCGTAAGGACCTAGATGCTATAAACATTAACACTAAAACCCTCTTTTACGTCCTAAAAGGATCTACTATAAGAACAACGTATTAAGCTTAGCCTTTGCTTTAAATATAGAAGTAACGCTTATATCTTAAGTTACTGCTCTGTTCTAATGCCTAAAACATATATATAAATAACTGGTATAAACGACTAATTGCCTTAATTAAGCTCCGGTTGCTAACCCCGATCTTTACTAGATCTTAGCCCCGTATTTAGTAAATACTACTTATAAGGATAAAGCTATAATTAATATACTATAAGAACTCCGCCCTAATTACCTATAAAAGGAAGGTTTTGGAGCTAAGTCGCTCTCTAAAACAACTCTATTTTAGGATTTTATTAAATGCTTTAGATATTACAAACTCTAACTCTTAGGATTATAGTATAACCGTTAACTGCCGCCTTTAGTAGAATAATTAATAGGCTAATACTTAAGTCCTAATTAATACAGGAGCTAGTAGTATAAAATTTATTAATAAGATCTTTGCGTAAGATAATAGTTTTACCTTAACCCCCCTTAACCGGCATATTAACGTATTTAGATTTAATGGCAAATATATAGTTTTAGGCTAAATTACCTACGTAGTATACCTAAGACTTTAATACCTAAACTATAAAGAACTGATTAGGCTTTTTATTACTACTCTAGGCCACTTAGTAATTCTTAGATAATCCTAAATAAAGCTATATAAGGTAACCATTAATTAGAATAACCTTAAGCTTCTATTTACTGCCCCGTGTTATAAGCAAGAATGCTTTATAATGTACTGCTCTAACCCTAAACTAAAATCTAGGAAATCTACTAGATTCCACTAGCATAGGAATTCTACTAAATTCTACTAATATGAGAATTCCACTGATATCCACTAAGGATCCGAAAATTCTACTAAATTTTATAAGTTGTTACTAAGTATTACACCGCCCTAAACTAAGTAAAAGCTTAAGCTTAGTATATAAAACTATTAGAAGAACTAGTATTCTATAATAAAAGAATACTTAAAGAACCTAAACCTAAATCTAATACTAACTCCATACCTAATACTAAACCTAAAGCTAAATAAGAATCTATATAAGAAACTACAGACGACCTAAGTAAGCTTAATACCCTAGATATCCGTATAATTAGAGCTACCTTACTAGCGTAACTTGCTAAGAAAACCGAATATACAATCTTTGCTGTTATAATAGCCGATATTAAAAAGACCTTAGTACTAAAGAAGTACACTAACCCTACTATAAAGGTACTAATAGAGTATTATTACCGCCTAGATATATTCTTATAAAAGGAAGCTAATAAGCTATCGGAATACCAACTATATAACTATAAGATTATACTTAAAGAAGGAAAGCAGCCTAGATTTAGACCTTTATATAGAATATCCTAAAATAAACTCTAAGTGTTATAAAAGTACTTAGATAAGAACCTAAATAAAGGATTTATTAGAGTAAGCTTATTACCTATAGCCGTATTAGTAATCTTTGTTAAGAAACTTAGTGGCGGTTTACGCTTCTATATAGACTACTAAGCTTTTAATACCGTTACCGTTAAGAACTAATATCTAATTCCGTTAATATAAGAGACACTAAACTAACTAAGTAAGGCTTACTACTATACAAAGCTTAATATTATCTCTATATTTAACCGTCTCTATATAGTAAAAGAAGATAAATAGCTTACTATATTTTGCACTTAGTATAGATTATTTAAATACTTAGTGACGCTATTTAGCCTTATAAATGCCCTAAGCTCGTTTTAATATTATATAAATAATACCTTATATCCTTACCTAGACATCTTCTATACTGCTTATATTAATAATATCCTAATATATAGTAATAACTTAACTAAATATTAAAAATACGTTAACCTTATTTTATAAGCCCTATATAGAGCTAGTTTATAATTAAATATAAATAAATATAAGTTCTATAAAACAAAAGTCTTATACCTTAGACTCCTTATTTTTATAAATAGTATATAAATAGACCTAAAAAAGGTTAAAGTAATTGTAAACTAGCAAGAACCTAAGAACGTTAAGGACGTAAGAGCCTTTATAGAATTTGCCAACTTCTACTAACGGTTTATTAATAACTTCTCCGCCCTAGTTTTACCCCCTATAGCTTTAACCTAAAAGAATAAAGCCTTTATCTTTAATAAGGAATATAAAAAGGCCTTTACTTATTTAAAGGTTATATTTACTACCGCGCCTATACTCTAATACTTTAACCTAAACTAAATAAGTGTTATAGAAGCTAATTTATCTAACTATACTACTAGAGGTATTCTATCTTAATATAATAAGGATAGAGTATTATACTCTATAGTATACTTCTTAAAATAACTAAGCCTAGCTAAATATAACTATAAGATCTATAATAAGGAATTATTAGCTATTATTAAATATTTTAAATAATGGCAACCTAAACTAGAAGGCGCTAGATTTTTAATTAAGGTCCTTAGCGATTATAAGAACCTATAGTACTTTTTAGCTATAAAATAGCTAAGCTACTATTAAGCCCGCTAGTTAAAATACCTATTCCGTTTTTAATTCTTAATTATATACCGCTTAGGTGTTTAAAGCTAAAAGCCTAATACCCTAACTTAATGCTTGTAAAACACACTAGTACTAAAAAAAGTACGCTCTTATTAAAATTAAACTCTACTTTACCCTAAACTATTTAACCCTTTTACTAAAGATCTTATAGTATATATCCTTAAAATAACTAATTAATTAATTAAATAGATTATAACTAATAAATACCTAAATAACGAGTTTATTTAAGAGATGCTTAAACTAATATAAAACGGCATTAGACGCTTTAAAAGGATTTCTTTAAGTAAATATAAAGCCTCTAGGAACCGCTTATACTACTAAAACTACCTAGTTATACCTAACTATAATAAACTTAAGCTTAAGCTCCTTAAATACATATACGACCTATTAGTAGCCGGCTACCTAGGCTAAGGAAAAACCCTAGAGCTACTCTAACGGGAGTATTACTAGCTAAATATATATAATATAATATAAAGATACGTCTCTAGCTACTATATCTACTAATAAGCTAAAGCTTTATATAAGATGTATAACGGCCTATTAAAGCTACTACCTATTCTAGACTGAATATAGAAGGATATTTTAATTAACTTTGTTATTAACCTCTCTATAAGTAAAGGCTATATAAATATTATAGTAGTTATAAATTAACTATCTAAGATAAGGTACTTAATCGCCTGCCCTAATATATTAACACCTATTATTGCCTAACTATTCCTAGATTATATATAAAAACTCTATAGACTCCCTAAAACAATTATCTCTAATAAAGGTAGCTAGTTTATCTTTATATTTTAAAAAGAACTAACTACCTAACTCTGTATTAAAGTACTATTATTTATAGTATACTATCTAGAAATAGATGGCTAACTAAAATATATAAATGCTATAATAGAATATATAAATGCTATAATAGAATAGTATATTTAGATATACACGTTATACTTATAAGATAACTAGATTAACTGGCTTATATTTATCAAGTTTACTATAAATAATTCCGACTTAGAAATTATAAAGGTCTTTTAATTTTTAGCTAACTATAGCTAGTATTTATAAATGGGTTTTAAACCCTTTAGTAATATTCCTTGCCTCGCTTATTACGCCTTATAAGTTATAAAAGTAAATAAATTTATAAAAAAGATAGAGGAACTATAACAGTTTCTTATTAATAGAATAATAATATTATTATTCATTGCTTAACGTCCGATTTGGATCCTTATTGGGCCTACGCGGACTACTCCTTATTTATATATGGGGAGAAAACTCTATTTAAGAAAATGAGAAAACCCCATAATCTATCTCCCCGCCTTTAGGGCTCGCCTACTTAGCGCCTGCGAGTTACCTATAGTGCTCTACTACCTTACTTTTTAACTTTTTTAGGAACCACTACTGCCGTAATAAGCCTACGGACGCGCTAGTATTGCAAACTTAACTCTACTACTNTAGGGTTATTAGGGGGCGCCTNNTNCTCNCCCCTTTGCCTTCTATTACTATTTCCTTTATAACCCGGAACTGGTCTAGTATATTTTAGCTAATAAGCTACTAGGTAACCGCCTTAAGACCTTTTTATATTAAGAGTAGTGTATTATAGTTCTCTATACTAGCTACTAAGAGTATTACTTCTTAGTTGGTGTGTAGGGGGTATAATAGTATTATATATTTTGGTGTCTGTCTTAGCTAACCACATTCGCATTTTAGGCTACCTACTAGGATACCCACCTAGTATAGCCAATCTTTTAGTTCTATTATTCCTGTTCTTAGGAGTATTGCTATTATATTTTCTGCCTTTATTAGGCCTTCTCGGAGCCCTTAGGTGTTTACCCCCTATGGCGTTAACTATGCTATAGCTTGGGTTCCTCTTATCTGAGATAACCTCTGTACCTTTAACTCCTATATATCTCTCTAGTGTTGGTTTAACCAGTATTATGTTATAGTAGATGGTTTTCTAGTATTCTTTTATGCTCTACTTTGGCTCCTTTCTTTCTCTTACTATTGTCTTTGCTAGTCTCTTACGCGTCTCCCTTTCTCCTCTATATAGGCCTAGGCCTTAATATAGTACTATTCTTCTTCTACTTTCTCTACCTATTTCTCTAATATATCTTCCCTACTTTAGGTTTATTAGTTTGCTCTCCTATAGGGTATCCTAAGGTTACTCTATAGTTTATTTAGGCGTGTCTTAATATACTTTATAACCTTAGAGTTATGCTCCCTTTATACCCTTTATATTATAGCGGCTTTAATATATAATTATAGGGGGGGGGATATTAGCTTCCTTCTTAAGTAGTACTGTGGCCGTTTGCTTATACCCGCCTGTTATACTTTAGAGGTAAGCTATTTAGACCTTTTAGAGTAGTTTAAGGAGTGATTTAGGGGGGCCTTTCTTGGTTTCTTCTATGGCCCAAATACTAGATCTATATATTATAGTTGGCCGGACAATTGCTATATATAGTAGGCGTGACCTCTAGAAGCATAGACCCTATATAAAATTGACGATCCTAGATATTGCGATATACTATACTTAGCCCTTATAGGCCGCTTGTAATACATATGCGCTCTACTAGAGCTTACTATCTACCTATACTCCTAATACCCTTAGGCCTTAAACTGGTTAACCCTTAAAGCCTTAAATATAAATTGCATACTAGAGATCTATAGATTGGTTGCGTTTTCTTATAAAGTAGATTAGCTGGTATTTCTCTGGTAAGAATTGGACTCTATATTATCTTGCCTATTTTATATAGGTGTTATAGGCTTTCTCTAGTATTCTGCAATTCTTTGCGGCTATTGGCCTATATATAATTAGGTTTATATTATTAATGAAGCCTATCCCCTAGGTCGCCCCTTCCTTAAAGGAGTTAAGTAGGTTGCTTATAAAGAAAAGGAAGAGTATAGGCGAGAGGGGTAATCCTTATAGTATTCCTGTTATAACTGCGATAGGGGGGCTCTAGTATCCGCTAAAGACTAAAGATATTTTTTTCTGGCCTGTAAACCCTTAAACAAATTATATAATCTATTTTAGAAAGCCCTTTGCCCTAAGAATATATAGAAGGCGCTTATAGGGTATGTTGTTATAGGCACTACTAATATCTAAGCTAAGTATTAATACTATAAAGTCCTTTTGCATCGCCTATGCAGATTTAATGGTGGTAGTAAGTAGCGTAAGTGCTAATAGTGTTAAGCGGTTCTTTCTTGCCCCTATTTAACTTTATAGTAGTAGGGCGTATTCCTTAGCCGTGTCTACTATATAGTCCGCTATTACCCTTTTTAAGATCTTGTTAAGGGTGTTTTCTAAAGTAATAGGGCGGTAGCTTCCTGGGGTTAAGTAATCTGCTTTACCTTCTTTTTGTAGGATAACCGTCGTTATAGATCTTCTGAGTCGTAGGTAGTAGCCTATAGTAAAGTATACTCTGGCTATATTTATAAGCTAAGGTACTATAAGTAGTCTATAGGACTTTAAGGCCTTATTTAGAATTCTATCTAGTCCTAGTGCTATATTATTTAAAAGGCGGCTAATAGTTCTAGCCATTTCCTCTATTATTATGTCGCTATTAACCCGCAGGCAAGTCACTGGTGTTTCACCCGTAATGTCACTAAGGTCTGCTAAAGCCGGTTAGGGGAAGAACCTTTCTATAAGGATCTTTGCCTTCTTATCGTTGTTGTTAGTGGCCTGTGCTTCCCCTGCTCTTTATAGGGGTAGTAGGTATAAGTCTTCTGCTAGGCGCCCTACCTTTTTTTTTTTAACCTATTTCGCTATAGCCCAAAGGCCCTTATTATAGGGGAGGCTCAGTATAGAATAATATAGGCCTAATTTATTTATAAAGCCGCAGCGAATAAGAAATAAACCCTAGCACCAGCCTACTAAATTAGTAACTTTATTTAGCTAAATATAAGAAATCTAAACATAAAATAACCTATTAAAAAGCTTAATTAGGAGAACGCTAGCCCTTATAAGGTTAAGAAGGTTATCTTCTTCTATACCTACTAACTAAAGCTCCCTAATACGGTTAAAATCCACCCCATATCTTATATGTTAGTCTTCTATCTTACTACTTCCGCATTAAACGCCCTACCTAAACAGATATAAGACCCTCCCTTATTAGTTAAAATAGATAGTAAGAATAAGTACTTTATTAAAAGAATTAATAATATTAAGTATAATAAACGGAAACGCTAATATATATATCTTATGAAATAGAAAGGCTTTGTTAAGCCCTTATAGGAACCTATTAACTTTATAAAACTTATATAAGCTATAGAAAACTTTTATAAACTCTACTTAGAACTACTATAGCCTTATCTTACAGAAGCTTAAGTTTAAAGGGAGGGTACTATTATAGGACACCCCTATAACACCTTATATATATCTACCTATTTCTACTAACTTAGCAACTAGAGACTAACCACAAGACAGCAATTTAATAGTAATTTATAGCAATTTAACGGCAACCTGCTACATTTTACTATATTCTACTAAGTTCTACTAAGTTTTACTAAACCTTACTAAGTTTTGCTAGGACTACTACCTAAATGCTATTTTACTCTATATATATATTAACTAAGTAACTAAGTCTATAATATATACCCTTTCTTTCTATTTTCCTACCTTTTTTCCTTACGCAATGTTTTAATCTTATTACATAGTTTATATATATAGCTTAATAATATCTACTTTGCTATATATTATCGTCGCTTATACTTACTCCGTGACATTAATAAACTATTAATAGAAATTAGCAAATTCTATAAAGGCTTTTATATCCTTAAAGTTTTTAGGTTCTTACTAGTTTATAATTACTTTAACTTTTTTATGTCTATTTATATACCGTTTATAAAAATAAAAGCCTAAGGTATAGGACTTCCGTTTTATAAAACTTATATTTATCTATATTAATTATAAATTAGCTCTATATAGGGCTTATAGGACAAGATTAGCATATTTCCAGTATTTAGTTAGGTTATTACTATATATTAGGATATTGTTAATATAAATAGTATAAAAGATATCTAAATAGGGATATAGGGTATTATTTATATAATATTAAAACGAGCTTGGAGCGTTTATAAGGCTAAAAGGTATTGCTAAGTACTTAAATAATCTATATTAAGTACAAAATGCAGTAAGCTATTTATCTCCTTTTATAATATAGAGGCGGTTAAATATAGAGATAATATTAAGCTTTATGTAAAAGTAAGCCTTATTTAGTTAGTTTAGCGCCTCTTATATTAGCGGGATTAAATATTAGTTCTTAATAGTAACGGTATTAAGAGCTTAGTAGTTTATATAGAAGTATAATCCGCCGCCTAGTTTCTTAATAAAGATTACTAGTATAGCTATAGGTAAGGAGCTTACTCTAATAAATCCTTTACTTAGGTTTTTGTCTAGGTACTTCTATAGTACTTAGAGTTTATTTTAGAATATCCTATATAGGGGTCTAAATCTAGGCTTCTTTCCTTCTTTAAGTATAATCTTATAATTATATGGTTAGTATTCCGGTAGCTTATTAGCTTTCTTTTATAAAAATACCTTTAGGCGGTTATAGTACTCTACTAGTACCTTTATAGTAGGGTTAGTATACTTCTTTAGTACTAAGGCCTTCTTAATATTAGCTATAGTAATAGTAAAGATTATATATTTAGGTTTCTTAGCAAGTTATACTAATAGAGTAGCTCTAATTATATGGATATCTAGGGTATTGAGCTTGCTTAGGTCGTCTATAGTTTCTTATTTAGGTTTTAATTTAGTATTAGGTACGGAGTTACTATTAGATTTAGGTTTAGGTTCTTTAAGTATTCCTTTTATTATAGGATACTAGTTCTTCTAGTAGTTTTATATACTAAGCTTAAGTTTCTACTTAGTTTGGGGCGGTATAGTGCTTCGTAATAACTTATAGAATTTAGTAGAATTTCTATACTAGTAAAATCTAATAGATTCCTTAAGCGTAGAGTAGACATTAGTAGAAATCTTAGGCTAGTAGATCTTAGTAGATTTCCTAGATTTTAGTTTAAGGTTAGGATAATACGTTATAAAGCATTTCTACTTATAATACGGAGCAGTAAATAGAAGCTTAAGGTTATTTTAATTAATAACTACTTTATATAGCTTTATCTAGGGCTGTTTAAGGATTACTAGGTAACCTAGGGTAGTAATAAAAAGCTTAATTAGTTCTTTATAGTTTAGGTATTAAAGTCTTAGGGCTACTATATAAGTAATATAGCCTAAGACGGTACGTTTGCTATTAAATCCAAATACATTAATATGCCAGTTAAGGGGGGTTAGGGTAAAACCATTATCTTACGTAAAGATCTTATTAATAAATCCTATGCCGCTAACCCCTATATTAATTAGGATTTAAGTATTAGCCTATTAACTATTCTGCTAGAGGCGGCAGTTAATAGTTATACTACGGTCCCAAAAGTTAGAGTTTATAACGTTAAATGCGTTTAACGAGATTCTATAGCAAAGCTGTCCTAAAAAGCGACTTAGCTCTAGGACCTTCCTTTTAGAGGTAATTAAGGCGGGGTTTTTATGGGACGTTGGTTGGAGCTTTATTCTTATAAACGGTACTTATTAAATAAAGGGCTGGAACTAGACAAGGGCCGTAATCGATGGCTTAACGTTAAGCGCGATAAATAGTTACCGATGTTAGCTATCCGTAAATCGTTTTAGGGCGTAGGTAAGGGGACGAGATAATATTTTAAGATATGGTCTTTACTTCCGCACTTAAAGCAGAGGCCTAGCTTAATACGTCTTTCTTATTTAGGGCAGGGCTTTTATCAATATTTAATATTGGTAAAAGGCTATATTAATATTAATATTGAATATAGTATATAGTAGGCATAGTGTTTTAATTAAAAGTAGGCTTCCCCTTACCTACTAGGTCTAGTAGAGCTTCAAAATAGCTACTCTCTCGCGACTGCCCCCCTACTGCTATTGTCGCCTTTACGATCCTTGGTGTGGTATAGTAGATATCGCCTACTCTTTAGATTCTGCTAAGGCCTCTAAAGTCTCTTATACTATATTTGTCGCTATAAGCCTCCCTCTAGTAGTAATATAACTTAGTAGCTAGCTCTTTAAGCACTCCGTACGTTTAATATTAATACTCCCTAGTAATATGCAGTCCTATAAGATTATTTGCTATATACTTAAAAAGATTCGCTCGGCCTTTACTAATATTAACGGTATAGATAATATATTAATTACCATTTAAAAAGATTGTGGATAGTTGGCTCTGTGAGTTAGATTAAGCTACTACTCTAGCGCCGTACCTTAAATTAAAATAGGCTTTAATTTAATAAAGTCTTTATACTCGTCCTTTATACTGCTAGTAATGTTAAGTATATATATATAGAGTTAAGTTTCAAAAGGCTTAGTAGAGCAATTAGTAGAGGTAACTTTTGGTTTAACTTCGCGATATATATATTGCTCCTCCTAAGACTTCCTTACTGCCATAAACAATTTCTTATGCTACTTCTTATTCCAGTGCCTTTTAATATAGGTTTTCCGACGTAACGGGTGAAGGAGAATTAAAGCGGCGTAGGTAGAGGTATTGTTAGTAAGCTTATAGTATTTATTAAAGGTATACTAGCTTATAATAATGGCAGAAAGGAGGCATTAATTTAAGCGATATTAATTTTATAAATCTACTAATTAGCAAAGCCTTAATTATAACCTAAAAGCTTACCTTTAACCGCTTGTAGTGTTTAATAAGTATATCTATAGTATATAGCATCTAGTTAATTAATAAGAAGTCGCCTTGGTTTATTATTATAACCTTATAAAATGGCTTTAAGAAGGCATATATCTTGTTAATAATATTCTAATCCTCTAGTAAGAGGTAGTTATCTTTTACTTCCTTAAACCAATTCCGATAGTATGTGTTAATTACTATTTAAACTTACTTACCCTTAATAACTTTAAATATAGTATACTATAAGTTCTACCGAGTGTTATTATTTAAAGGAATTAATCGTCCCGTTAAGGTTTTGAACTCGTTTTAGTAAGCCTCTAACGCATAAATGTATATAATTATAACGGGGCTAGCCCAGTTACAGTAGGAATGTCTCGGTAAAACACTCAACAGATAAATTCCGACGCTTTAACCAAATTCCATTAAATTCTGCCGAAGTTAGTCGAAGACCGCATATATACGTGCGCACGCATCGACTACTAAGACCCCTAACTATTTAATATATAACTCTTTCGTTATTTCTTTCTCTTCTTTACATAACGTTTTATACTCTGTAAGAGCTATATACCCTTAAATTTAGATAAAATTTAGATTATTTCTTTAAATCTTCCCTAAAGCCTCTTCGCGCCCTTATATTACATTATATTAAAATAACTATTATTAAAATAGCAAACGAACCTAAATCCCTTTTAATAACTATAAGTATTATATCCCTAGTTAGGGAACAGTTAACTATAATATAATAGTCCTTTATAGATGCCTTAGCTCAATAGCGGGCTGTATTAAAAGCTTAGTATTAGTAATCAATAGAAGCACTCTATAAAGAACTCCGTAATGTTAAGGTACTTACGTTAAAGACCCTAATAGTAATACCCCTAAATAAGATTAAAATAACTATATTTTAACCTGGCCCATTAAATATAAATACTAAACTAGGAATAGTAGCTTAACTTATATACATAACGAACCTAATACCTATTATAAAATCTAAAAAGCTCTCTAATCCTCTAATATTTAATAGAAATTAAAATAACCTATATCCCTTTATAACTAAGCTCCGTCTTAAACTTTTAATAAACTATAACTAATACCCTACTAAAGCTAGTAAGGTTAGCTATAGAATATCTTATTTAAGTAAGGACGCTATATAAACTATAGATCTATTCTTTTATAACGGCACTTTTATTAATTTTAAAATCTCTATCTCTCTGCTAGAATAAACGTATAATAACGCTAGCCGCGAATATATAGCTATTACTAAACTTAAAAACCTATAATAACGGAACTAAGACTTTACTAGCTTCTTTTTAGAAATTTTAAGCCTTATTAGCGAGCTAGATTAGAATAAAGCCGCTAGAGTTACTACCCTTTAATAAGCTATTTTAGATAAGATTAAAGCTTAGTTAATAGGTAGAGAATTACTAAAAGACCTATCTGAATTTGCTATAATATATTAACAAATTAATAAGGACCTTTAATATAATAAATAAACTTATTCTCTAAAG
The DNA here is from genome assembly GCF_001692895.1 of Cenococcum geophilum 1.58. NCBI lineage: Eukaryota > Fungi > Ascomycota > Dothideomycetes > Gloniales > Gloniaceae > Cenococcum > Cenococcum geophilum. The sequence goes on from NW_027137598.1 coordinate 1,456,326, forward strand.
CCAACTATACCTCGCGTTTAAAACTTTATAAAACTAGTATATATCCTAAAACGCGATCTATTTCTAAGACCTAAAAGCCTTATATATAACCCTATAGACCTTAACGCTACCTAATTCTATACACTTTTAGGAACTAATAAATAAAGAACTTAAGCCGTAAATAGAGAATACTTTAGATATAGTAAAAAGGGACATATTTAAAGGAATTATTAAACTTACCCTTTTAAAAAGGTCCACCGTAGTTCCTCCTAATACTTAAATTATACTTAGTTGCTATAAAGTATCTCACCTTTAGTTAACTTAGAAAATAAATCGTCCTAGGGCTAAGTCGCGCCTTAGGATAAAAAGTAGAAGAGTATAAGTATCTAGGCTTTTTTAGCGCTAATATATAATATAACTCCCTTAATATATTCGGCGAAATTTAAATACTTAGAAAATAGAAGGAAGTATAAATCCTAATAGATAGCGAAGCTACTAGTATAGGCTTTATTAATATAAACTACGCAAAAACTTAACGCTTAAATTTAAAGAAACTTAATAAGCCTTAAGGCCTATAAGGCTTTAATAGTAAGGCTTTAATATATAGCGAACTAATATACTACGCTTTTATAAAGATGTAGATAGACAAATACCTTAAATACATTTCCCTATTTATAATACCCTTAAAGTATTATAAAGTAATACTTAAATATAGATAGCTAAAACAATATGGCCCTTTAATTAGCTAGGTTAAAGAAATACTAAAATTTTATATAACCTACTACTGAAGTTATTACTTAAAATACTACTTACCCTATAAATATATATATAACTATTTAAATTTAATATAATATAAATTGCCCTTACCATAAACCTTAAACTAATATAATAAAGTTATAACTACTAATTGCGGTAAAGAATGCAAAGATAATATATTAAAACCCCTTAAAATTCATATAATATATACCGCACCCTTTTATTTATTAGCAAGAAAATAAAACTATAAGATCTTTACTATAATACTAAAAGATATTAAGAAGGCGTTAGAACCGAAGCAATATATTAACCCTTAACCTCTTATACCTAATGTAACGGAACCTTATAGTAAGTACTACGGTAGGCTTATTAATAGGCTAGGTATATAAGTAATGCAAATTAAAGTTAACAACGTAATAATAACTAGTAGAGTGGTCGCCTAATAGATTAACTCTAATTATATTCTAAAAATTACTACAAAAAAGGAACTATCTAGGTAGGGATTAAGGGTCCTTAAATATACAACCGTACTCCTATAAAATCCTCCTTATATATAATATATGTCTTATATATAAGGTATATAAGTTTCTTTTATTTCTTTTATTTAATATATAGCACGTTATATAACCTTAGTTACTATTCCTTATTATATAGTTCTACTAGTTCTATTCTAAACCGTACTTTAATTAATTAACTAGCTACTTCTAACTCCTCTTTTAGTAGTTATAATATTATACTTAAAGTGTCCGTAATACTATCTCCCTTCTTTTTATCTTTATTCTTAAAGATTCTTAATATCTCTAAGTTATTTATTAGAGGTGTAATATCTATCTAATTAATTTAGTTAATATTGTTACTTATTATTATTATTCATTGCTTAACGTCTGATTTAGATCCCTATTGGGCCCACGCGGACTACTCCTTATTTATATATGGGGAGAAAACTCTATTTAAGAAAATGAGAAAACCCCATAATCTATCTCCCCGCCTTTAGGGCTCGCCTACTTAGCGCCTGCGAGTTACCTATAGTACTCTACTACCTTACTTTTTAACCTCTTTAGGAACCACTGCTGCCGTAATAAGCCTACGGACGCGCTAGTATTATAAACTTAACTTTACTACTATAGGGTCATCAGGGGGCGCCTACTACTCGCCCCTTTGCCTTCCATTACTATTTCCTTTATAACCCGGAACTGGTCTAGTATATTTTAGCTAATAAGCTACTAGGTAACCGCCTTAAGGCCTTTTTATATTAAGAGTAGTGTATTATAGTTCTCTATGCTAGCTACTAAGAGCATTACTTCTTAGTTAGTGTATAGGGGGTATAACAGTATTATATGTTTTAGTGTCTGTCTTAGCTAACTATATTTGCATCTTAGGCTACCTACTAGGACACCTACCCAGTATAGCCAATCTTTTAGTCCTATTATTTCTATTCTTAGAAGTATTACCATTATATTTTCTGCCTTTGTTAGGCCTTCTTAGAGCCCTTAGGTGTTTACCCCCTATAGCGTTAACTATACTACGGCTTAGGTTCCTTTTATCTAAAACAACCTCTATACCTTTAACTCCTATGCGCCTTTTTAGTATTGGTCTAACTAGTATTATATTACAGTAGATGGTTTCCTAGTATTTTTTTATGCTCTACTTTAGCTCCTTTCTCTCTTTTACTGTTGTCTTTGTTAGTTTTTTGCGCGTTTCCCTTTCTCCTTTATATAGGCCTAGGCCCTAATATGGCACTATTCTTTTTCTACTTTCTCCACCTGTTTCTCTAATATATCTTTCCTATTTTAGGTTTATTAGTTTACTCTCCTATAGGGCACCCTAGGGTCACTCTATAGTTTGTTTAGGCGTATCTTAATATACTTTATAACCTTAGAGTTGCGCTCCCTTTATACCCTTTATATTGCAGCGGCTTTAATATATAATTGTAGGGGGGGGATATTAGCTTCCTTCTTAAGCAGTGCTATGGCCGTTTGCTTATACCCACCTGTTATGCTCTAAAGGTAAGCTATTTGGACCTTTTAGAGTGGTTTAAGGAGTAATTTAGGGGGGCCTTTTTTAGTTTCTCCTATGGCCCAAATACTAGATCTATACGTTATGGTTAGCCAAATAACTGCTATATATAGTAGGCGTGACCTCTAAAAGCATAGACCCTATATAGAATTAACAATCCTAGATATTATAATGTACTATACTTAGCCTTTATAGGCCGTTTGTAATATATATACGCTTTACTAAAGCTTACTATCTACCTATACTCCTAATACCCTTAGGCCTTAAACTAGTTAACCCCTAAAGCCTTAAATATAAATTACATACTAGAGATCTATAGATTAGTTGCGTTTTCTTATAAAATAGATTAGCTGGTATTTCTCTAGTAAGAATTGGACTCTATATTGTCTTACCTATTCTATATAGGTGTTATAGGCTTTCTCTAGTATTCTGCAATTCTCTGCGGCTGTTAGCCCGTATATAATTAGGTTTATATTATTAATAAAGCCTATCCCCTAGGTTGCCCCTTCCTTAAAGAAGTTAAGTAGGTTGCTTATAAAGAAAAGGAAGAGTATAGGTAAGAGGGGTAATTTTTATAGTATTCCTATTATAACTGCAATAGGGGGGCTCTAGTATCCGCTGAAGACTAAAGATATTTCTTTCTGGCCTATAAACCCTTAAATAAATTATATAATCTATTTTAGGAAGCCCTTTACCTTAAGGATATATAGGAGGCGCTTATAGGGTACGTTGTTGTAAATACCACTAATATTTAAGCTAAGTATTAATACTATAAAGTCCTTTTGCATCGCCTATATAGATTTAATAGTAGTAGCGAGTAGTGTAAGTGCTAATAGTGTTAAGCGGTTTTTTCTTGCCCCCATTTAACTTTATAGTAGTAGGGCGTGTTCCTCAGCCGTATTTACTATATAGTCCGCTATTACCCTTTCTAAGATCTTACTAAGGGTGTTTTCTAAAGCAATAGGGCGGTAGCTTCCTGGGGTTAAGTAATCTACTTTACCTTCTTTTCGTAAGATAACCGTCCTTATAGATCTTCTAAGTTATAGGTAGTAGCCTATAGTAAAGTATACTCTGGCTACATCTATAAGCTAAGGTGCTATAAGTAGTCTATAGGACTTTAAGGCCTTATTTAGAATTCTATTTAGTCCTAGTATTATATTATTTAAAAGGCGGCTAATAGTTCTGGCCATTTCCTCTATTATTATGTCGCTGTCGACCCGTAAGCGAGTCACTAGTGTTTTACCTGTAATATTACTAAGGTCTGCTAGAGCTAGTTAGGGGAAAAACCTTTCTATAAGGATCTTTACCTTTTTATTGTTATTATTAGTGGCCTATACTTCCCCTACTCTTTATAGGGGTAGTAGGTATAAGTCTTCTACTAGACGCCCTACCTTTTTTTTAATACCTATTTTACTATAGCCTAAAGGCCCTTATTATAGGGGAGGCTTAGGTTAGTAGTATGCTCGTTTATAAACCGTCTCTAGTTATTCCTTGCTTCTTTTTTTAGGGTATTCTTTAACTAGTTTCTTATGTCTTTATATTATCTCTTATCTTTAGGGTTATAGCTACTTATATATTTCCTTCTTGCTTATTATTAGCTAGTAATAAAAACCGCGCATTATACGGACTATGCGTATCGCGTATAGGGGCCCGGTTTTGAGACCGGGCAGTGCTCTTTTAGCCTATTTTTAATTGCTACCTAAATCCTTTCTAGTCTTTGGTTAATTTCCTTTAGGGTAGCCAATAAGCCTTACTTATTTAGTATTAGGTGGATTTCTTCTAGGTCTTAAAGTTATTATTTAACTATATTAAGGAAACTGTCTGTCTTAAGCTTCCTTATTGCGTATCTTTTACTATTTAGTTACGCCTTAATATTTAGATCTAGCTGTATCTAGATAGGGATATAGTCTATAGCGAGTGCCTATTCTTCTTCGGGGTTATACCTTTTAAGTCTCTAGTATAGGCCTTTATCTATAAATATAAGGTTAATTGTACTTCTGGTGGTGCCTTATTGCCATATAATTACTTCTAGGGGGGTGGCTAGCTTAAGGCCCTAAATGTCTATAGCTCTTAGTAAGCACTCTACTTATTATTTAGCAGTAATATAAATACCCTCTTACCGTAGGTAGTAGAGGTTTATATCTCCTAATAGGATAAACTCTATACCTTTAGCTTCTAGTAAGCTTATTACTAATATAATGTTCTCTATTTATGGGACCCCTTTAACCCTTAGGTTATATATATTAATAATTTATACCGGTCCCCTATATATCTAGATTATTATAACTGTAATATCTAGGTTAACTGCCTACTATAACTATAAGGATAGGCTAATAGCCTTACTAATTATAAAGTATACGCATATGGCTGCTTTTAGTTTATATAGGAGCTGGAATCCTTAGGGGCAGTATATTGATTATATATAGGTATTGTAATACGGCTCTTATATAGTAAGAATATAGTATTTCTCTAGGTCTAAACTATCTAATAGGGGCCTTATAAGGTGGTAGTTTGTATTGCCGCAGTTATACTATATAATGGATAGGTGGCGGACCCCCAGTAAGGGTTCTTTGTCTTTCCTTTATTCTTCACTTCTTCTATTTCCACTTTCTTTAGGATGTTTAGGACTTCTATCTCTTATATCTATACCTTAGTTACTACTTATTTTATATAGAGCTTTCTATTCCCGTGTCTTGTGTTCCTACTAGCGCTTCTAAGTCTAAATCTATTATTAACTCCGGTTCTTCCCCTAATCTTACTAGTTAGCTATATACCCTTTATAGGTCGGCTACAAATATTATATTTACCGCGTTAAGTCTAATTCTTAATTATCCTGGTTTTAAGCTTGCTGTAGCTGTCTATAAGGGTCTTCCTATAGGGCGTCCTCTCCCTTATATCCCCTATAACCCTTAAGTCCCTATTTAGTCTAGTAATATCGCGCGGCGTCGCTTCTGGCCCGTTAAGGCTTGGGATAGCTAGCCTAGCCCCCTAGTATTAAAGGTAGAAAACAATAGGAAGGCACCTATGTCCCCCTAGCTTATTGCCTATTATTTCCATTTATATAACCTAGCGTGCAGTTATTCCCGCAGCTGTTAAGCCCTTACCTTCCGTCTCCTGTATTTAATACAGTCTTCTTTCTTTTACGCCTTATATGTGCTTTAGTGGCAGTTTACGCATTTTGTTTAGTCTTAGTTTAAGTAGTGTCTTATATTATAGGGGCCTGCATAGTGGCCGCAGCACACCTATACTACGCATATGGTTTAGGTATGACCCTATTATACGTAGCGATAGTATTGTTCTAGGCGTAATCTATGGTTATAGAGCCTTATATTGTATATAAGGCCATTTATAATTATTCCTTTTTAGATAAGGAGTTTTTACATTCCTAGTGTATATACGCTGACGATAAAGGAGCTATGCGTTCAACTAGCGTCTCCCTAGCAAGTCTCTGGCGACCCTTATATCCTCTTATTGTTTTTATTATATACTTAGTTTGCATTTTCCTATTAAAGCTATTAGATTTAGGTAATCTTAAGACCTAGTATAAGGCGTTCTGTTTGTTTTACTATCTTATATATAGTTACTATATTATCCGCCTAGCGTCCCTTTTCTACCCTAAGGCTTATAGGAACCGCTAGGACTTCTACTAGGTAATCTTCGCGGAGTACCTTTATACCAATACGTTCTCCTAGCCTGTCCCCTGCCCTTATAGCTTACTCCTTTACCTATTAGTCCCTTAAGGTGACTTTAATATCTCCGCTCTTAAGGTATTAGACTATAATAGCATTATAGACCTCTTTATAAATCTTTATAAGAACTTCTGTTTCTAATAGTCCTCTAAGCCCCTCTACTTTTTCTATATTTAGTTATATTATAATTATATACCTAGTTATTATCTTAAGGGGGGTAGGTTCCCTGTGCTATAAAAGCGTAGCTATAGCAGCCTAGGTACGGTTCGCCGGTAAAAAGGAATTTTATTTATTTTTAATTTTGCTTAGCCGTTAGAGGATATAATTAAGGGTTTGCTAAAGGGGCGCCTAAGGTTCGCTGTACTAACGGAGCTATTCTACTAGCTACATTAGTTCGTTATAGCTGACGGTTACTCCCCTATAATTACGGATACTAGACGCGTCTAATAAGCTTTATATTTTATTAGATGCCTTCTTAATAGAGGAATTTCCGCTTTGTGGTATAGTATTCGCCCATTCTTATTATAGAGGGCTATTGCTAGGCGTGGTTCTGGCGGTCGCGCGCGAGTGCGAACCACCGTCGTTTGACGTGTGCCTCCCCTGCGATGCATACATCTTAGGGGGATTCTCTGGGTGATTTTCAGGGTTCTTTTGGTTGGTTTTGGTCTTTTTTGGGCCAGGTGCAGCAAGAGCTCCTTTTTCGTCGTATTATAGAAAAAATCTATTGTTACTTATTATACCTAAAGGTTCTTCTTTTTTATACGCCTAATGTTATACTTACACCATTACTATAATATTATCTCTTAGTGAAATTATACTATCTCTATGTTCTTGTTATATAAAAGAGGGGTTAATTTATATTATATTAGCGAGTCTATCCTCTTAATAACTATCCTCTTATTTAGAGTGCACTAAAGTAAATATTTATTCGTCTTATAATATTTACTTTACTTTTAATACCAAATATACGCGTTTTATTACTATTAATAGTCGTCTAGTTCCCTAGCTAATTTGTCTTAGGGTTTTATATTTAATTTACTGCTACTTATCTTAATAGCGAGTTATCTTAAGCCTTTATTAAGTTAGAATGTTTTTATAATGCGGAATAGAAGGCCCTAAATACTCGTATTATGGCGTCTGCTTAATTACTCCATCTTAAAAAGGTTTATTTTAAGGAGTAGAAACTTATAAAATAAGGTCTATAGGAACTTAGTAATAAAAGGACGGACCTTTTACTATTAGAGAAGAAAATAAGTCTAAATAGCTTAGTAGCTGCTCCTCCTAGGTCCCCCTTAAGTAACTTATTCTTTTACGATTCTTCCTTATTAATATTACCTAACCTAGTTTCTTTTAATACTCCTATACCTTTTCTATAGCGTTTTTTAGGTTTTCTAGTAGTTCCTAGGTAGTCTTATTATAGCCTATTTACTTTACTTTATACTATATTTTATTATTAACGTCCTTATAACTAATAATCTTTAAAACTTGCTATTTATCCTCTTCTTATCCTCTATACGTATCTGCTTTATAGATTAATAGCTTAATATTTCTATATACTAGCTCTAGCATTATAATATGCTATATAGGGTAGATTTTTATTTTGGCTAGTAAGTTTAACTTAAATATAACTAGTAAAATCCTTTAGGTGATTTTAAAAGGTCCTAGTCTAATATAGTCTAACTTCTTACTTAGTTATTGACTTTTAAAATTTTTATATAATAGCCACACTTTATTTCCCTCCTTAAGATCTAGTCCCTTAGATCTTTTAGTATTATAATACCTTTTTATTCTTTNTTATACNNTTTTNGCTAATTCTATAAGGTCTATATAAAGATTTATTAGTGTTTTTATTCTTTCTTTAGCTATACTACTTATTTTTTTCGCTTACCGTAGTAATAACAATGTTCTTAGCTTATATCTATAGTTTGCCTTAAATAGTAATATACCTATCCCTTTTTATAGTGTTATATTATATATAAACTGTATAATTAGTAACAGTAATACCTAATTATTCTATGCGTAATTAATATAGTGTCTTAAATACTATTCTAGTGTTTAATTTAATCTTTCCGTTTAATTGTCTGTCTATAAATAATATGCGGTAAAAGTTACTGCTCTAACTCCTTATTCCGCTAAGAATACCTCCTAAAATACTACTATAAATCTTAGATCTCTATCTAATATAATCTTACTTAGTGCCCTATATTTTATAAAAACTTCTTTAATATAGATTTTAGTAATATCTTCTACTAATATTTCTTCTATATATACTATAAAGTATCCCTACTTTATAAGCTTATTTACTATTACTAAGATTATATTATAGTCTTATCTAGTAATAGGATCTCTTAACTTTAGTAACTTAATAATAAAGTCCTATAATATAACCTCCTATAGTCTTTTTAGTATTTTAATAGGTTATAGCCCTCTATATAGCCTATGCCTTATTAGTTTATTTCTTTAGCAATCTAAATATTCTTTTATAACTTTTTACGCTAAGCCCTAGATTCTATTAATAATATACTCCTTTTAGAGTTTTAATACTAAGCCTATCGCTCCGTTGTGTCCTTAAGTTATTCCTTTATAGAAATCTTCTATAAAATACTTTACTATACTTTTTAGGATATACTTTATACTTTACTATACTTTTTAGGATATACTTTACTTTTTACTTTTAATTTTTATATATATCTATCTATAGATCTTTTAGCTATATTTTTAGAATTCTCTATACCTAAAAGCTTTTTAGTAACTTATAAACTCTACCTAGTTTTTTTTAAGTTATTATAATTTTTGGATAATTATACCTAATTAGTCTATCTATATCTTTTCGCAGTAAAGCCCTTAATGGCTTTTCCTTATTTTATAGTTTAGCTTTTTAACTTAGAGCGTCTACTTATATATTATCTATACCATTAGTATACTAAATCTTAAAATAATATTCTATAAGTATCTCTACCTATCTAATCTATCTTTAATTAAGTTCCTTTATTATTAGGAATCCTATTAGGTTCTTATAATCTATCTTAATTATAAATAGTTTTTTTTATGCCTTATAAGAATGCTCTTTATTTTTTTTATACTATAACTATACCTAATAACTCCTTATTATAGATATTATAGTTTAACTCTAGTAGTATTATCTTTTAACTATAATATACTACTAGGTACTATCTGTCTTAATATTTCTATATAAAGTACGCCCTTAGTATAAAGTCTAATATATCTATTTTTATAACTATCTCTAGTCCTAGTTAATAGATTTTAAAAACTAGCTCCTAGGTAAACAACTCTTTAACTTACTTAAATAATTTTTGCTATTTCTCTCCCTGTACTTATAGTTCTTCTTTCTTTATTAATTGTATAAATAGTTTAATATTCCTTAACTATTACGCTATAAACCTTTTACAGTAATTGTAAACCCCTAAAAACGATTTTAACTGCGTAACGTTCTCTAGTTCTTACTAATTTACTATAGCCTTAATCTTCTTTAGATCTATACTAAGTTAGNNTAGTTTAATAATAAATTTAATAAAATTAGTCTTTCTAGTAAAGAACTCGCATTTCTTAATTACTACTAGCATTTATTCTTCTTATAGTTTCTTTAAAACCCATTTAACGTGTTCTTTATGCTCCTTCTTAGTTATTAGGTAGATAATAATAATATTAAGATATACTATAACAAATTTATCTAAGTATTCTTCTAATACCTTATTAATACGCTTCTAGAATATCGCTAGTGCGTTTATAAGCTTAAATTATATAACTAATAGCTTATATAGTCCTTTCTTTAACCTAAAAGTGTAACGGAACCTTGTAGCAAGAACTACGGTAGGCTCGTTAATGGGCTAGGTGTGTAGGAAATGCAAGTATAAAAGTCAACAACGTAATAACAACTGGTGGAGTAGTTGCCCAACAGATTAACTNTAATTGTATTCTAAGAATTACTATAAGGAAGGAACTATCTAGGTAGGGACTAAGGGTCCTTAAATACACAACCGTACTCCTATAAAATCCTTCTTGTATATAATATACGTCTTATATATAAGGTACATAAGTTCCTCTTATTCCTCTTATTTAATACGTAGCATATTATATAACCTCGGTTACCATTCCTCGTTACATAGTTCTATTAGCTCTATCCTAGACTGTGCCTAAATTAACTAACTAGCTTCTTCTGTCTCTTCTCTAAGTAGTTATAATATTATACTTAAAGCGTCCGTAACACTATCTCCCTCCTTTTTATCTTCGTCCTTAAAGATTTAAAATATCTCTAAGTTATTTACTAGAGGTGTAATATCCGTCTAATTAATTTGGTTAATATTATTACTTATTATACCTAAAGCAATTTCTTCTTTATACGCCTAACGTTGTACTCGCACTGTTGCTGCAATACTATCTCTTAGTAAGATTATACCGTCTCCATATTCTCGTTGTTTGAAAAAGGGGTTAGTTTATATTGCGTTAGCGAACCCATCTTTATAACAACCGTCCTTTTGCTTAGAGTATACTAAAGTGAATATTTGTTCGTCCTGTAACGTTCGCTCTACTTCTAATGCTAAATATACGCGACTTATTACTCTTAATAATTATCTAGTTCTCTAATTAATTTATTTTAGGGTCTTATGTTTAATCTGCTGCTATATGGCTAGATGGTAAACTATTATAAGCCCTTACTAAGTTAGAACGTTCCCGTGACGCGGAATAGAAGGCTCTAAATACTCGAATTGTGGCGTCTACTTATCTACTTTATCTTAAGAAGGTTTATAAGAAGGTTTGTTTTAAGGAGTAGAAACTTATAGAACAAGGTTTATAGGAACTAGGTAATAAAAGAATAGATTCTCCTTTAATAGAAAAGGAAATAGATCTAAGTAGTTCGGCAACTGCTCTTCTTAGGTCCCCCTTAGGTGACTTATTCTTTAGTGATCCTTCTTTATTAATACTGCCTAACCTAATCTCTTCTGATACTCCTTTATCTTTCCTATAGCGTTCTTTAAATTCTCTAGTGGCTCCTAGGTAGTCTTAGTGTAGCCTATCCACTTAACCTTATACTATATTTTGTTGTTAATATCCTTATAATTAATGATCTTTAAAACTTGCTATTTGTCTTCTTTTTATCCTTTATATATATCTGCTTTATAAACCAGTAGCTTAATATTCCTATATACTAGCTCTAGTATTGCAATATACTATATAGGGTAGATCTTCATTTTAGCTAGTAGGTTTAACTTAAACGTAACCGGTAAAATCCTTTATATAATTTTAAAAGGTCCTAGTCTAATATAGTCTAACTTCTTGCTTAGTTGTTAACTCTTAAAATTTTTATATAGTAGCCATACTTTATCTCCCTCCTTAAGATCTAGTCCCTTAGATCTCTTAGCATTATAGTACTTTTTTATTCTCTCTTATACTTTCTTTACTAATTCTATAAAGTCTATATAAAGATTTATTAATGTCTTTATTCTCTCTTTAGCTATACTACTTATTTTCTTCACTTACTATAGTAACAACGATATTCTTAGCTCGTATCCATAATTTGCCTTAAATAGTAATGTGCCTATTTCTTCTTAAGGTGTTATATTGTATATAAACTGTGTAACTAGTAATAGTAATACCCAATTATTCTGCGTATAATTGATATAATGCCTTAGATACTGCTCTAGCGTCTAATTTAATCTTTCCGTTTAACTGTCTGTCTGCGGATAGTATATAGTAGAAGTTACTGCTTAAACTCCTTACTCCGCTAAGAACACTTCCTAGAATACTGCTATGAATCTTAAATCTCTATCTGATATAATTTTGCTTAGTGCTCTATATCTTATAAATACTTCTTTAACGTAGATTCTAGTGATATCTTCTGCTGAGATTTCTTCTATGCATGCTATAAAGTATCCCCACTTCGTAAGCTTGTCTACTATTACTAAGATTATATTATAATCTTGTCCGGTAATAGGGTCTTTTAATTTTAGCAACTTAATAATAAAGTCCTATAATATAACCTCCTATAGTCTCTCTGGTATTTTAATAGGTTATAGCCCTCTATATAGCTTATGCCTTATTAGTTTATTCCTTTAGTAATCTAAATATTCCTTTATAACTTTTCTAGCTATCCTCTAGATTCCGTTAATAATATATTTCTCCTAAAGTCTTAACACTAAGCCCGTAGCTCTATTATATCCTTAAGTTAGTCCCTTATAGAAGTCTTCTATAAACTACTTTGCTATGCCTCTTGGGATATACTTCGCTTCTTAATTTTTGTATATATCCGTCTATAGATCTTTTAGCTATGCCTTTAGAATTCTTTATACCTAAAGGCTTTCTAGTATCTTATAGACTTTTTCTGGTTTATTATCTTCTTAAGTTGCTGCAATTTTTAGATAATTGTACCTAATTAATCCGTTTATATCTTTTCGCAATAAAGCCCCTAATAGCTTTTCCTTATTTTATAGTTTAGCTTTACAACTTAGAGTATCTGCCTGCATATTGTCTGTACCCTTAGTATACTAAATCTTGAAATAGTATTCTATAAGCATCTCTGCCCATCTAACCTATCTTTAGTTAAGTTCCTTTGTTATTAGGAATTCTGTTAGGTTCTTATAATCCGTCTTAACTATAAATAGTTTCTCTGTGCCTTATAAGAATGCTCTTTATTCCTTTAATGCTGTAACTATACCTAATAACTCCTTATTATAGATGTTATAGTTTATGTCGGTACCAATTTAATGGTATAAGTGAGTCGTGTCTAGGGGCACGAAATACGTATAGTATCGTATGCTTATTTAGACGGTGGTGACTGTCAATTTTATTGAGGTGGGCTACGTGGTCTATATACTAACGCACCTCCCCCCTAAGCTAGTGTTTTAGGAGTGCACTAGACGCGTAAGCGAACCGAACGCGTAAACGCGTACTTGGTGTATCGAACCGCGTAAGCACGCGGTCAGTACAGCAGGTGCTATAATTATACAGTTTAACTCTAGTGGTGTTATCTTCTAACTATAGTATGCCACTAGGTGCTATCTATTTTGATGCCTTTATATAAAGTACGCCCCTAGTATATAGTCTAATATATCTATTTCTATAACCGTCTCTAGTTCTAGTTAATAGATCTTAAGAACTAGCTCCTAGGTAAATAACTCTTTGACTTTCTTAAAGAGTTCTCTTTACTCTTCCCCCTATACCTATAGTTCTTCTTTCTTTGTTAACCGCGTAAATGGCTTAATATCCTTTAACCACTGCGCTATAAACCTTCTATAGTAATTATAAAACCCTAAGAATGATCTTAACTGTGTAATGTTCTCTAGTTCTTGCTAATTTACTATAGCCTTAATCTTTTTTAGATCTATACTAAGTTGGCCTAGTTTAATAATAAATCTAACAAAATTGGTCTTCCTGGTGAAGAACTCGCATTTCTTAATTATTACTAGCATCTGTTCTTTTTATAGTCTCTTTAAGACCTATTTAACGTATTCCCCGTGTTCTTCCTTAGTTATTAAGTAGATAATAATATTATTGAGATATACTATAACAAATTTATTTAAGTGTTCTCCTAATATATTGTTAATACGTTTTTAGAACGTTGCTAGTGCGTTTATAAGCCCGAATTATATAACTAATGGTTTATATAGTCCTTCCTTTGACCTAAAGGCTACCTTCTATTCGTCGCCTTTCTTAATCCTAATCTAATGGTACGCCTATCTTAGATCTATCTTTATAAAGATTTGCGCATTGCCTATCTTATCTTGGATTTTGCTAATTAAGGGTAAAGGATACCTATTCTTCCTAGTAATGCTATTTAACTGTCTGTAGTTAATATATAGCCTTAGTTTGCTATTTTTCTTTAGTATAAATAGTACTGGATAACCCGCTGATAACTGCAATAGTCTAATATATCCCTTTTATAGATTTTCCTAGATAAACTCTTTTAACGCTCTACCTTCTTCCTTAGTAAGCTTGTAGATTGGAAAGAACTTTAGACTTATCCCTAGTTTTAACTCTATTTTATAGTCCTATGCTGTATATTCTAATAGCTTTTTACTTTCCGGTGACTATAGTTTCTTACTATACTTATGGTATCTCTTTGGTATATAGCCTAGTCCTTTTTTTATTTCTTTGTAGGTTGCTCCTACTTAGTACTATACTAACTTAGCTTATTATTGTACCTTACGGCGTTAAGTATCTCTAATATTAACCTAACCTGTAATCTAATTAATCCTTAGATTATATTCCTGTAACTAAGGCATATCTAATACTGCCTTGTCCCGTCCTAATAGTAGGATATTAAAAGACATCTTAATTTGTTTTTCTTTAATAGTTATCTAAATAGGTCCTATTTTAAGATTAATGATCCCTCCTCTATAGGTTATTGGATCTCCTAAAATCGTAACTAATAGGTAAGGTTGCTCCTTTTGTCTATAAGGTAGTCCTATCCTCTTAACTACTGCTAGTAAGATATGGTTTCGCGTTACTTTACTATCTATTAGCGCTTTAAATTGCTGATCTTGCTAATTGACTTATAAATTTAGGTGTTGTCCTTAAATTCCTTTAAGGGTCTAAGGCTCTATTACTAGCTCCCTCTAGTTTTATAGGCCTCTACTTTTCCCAACTATTGGCTACTTAATCCTAGTATACTTGGCTTATTTTTTGGCTAATGCCTAGTTCGCTTTTTGTCTTTAATATACTATAGATATATATTTTCTAGGCATTCCCACTACTGTTGTCTGTCTAAGCATTCTTCTATAAGGAATCTTCCTAGTTAAAGTACTAAACTTCCTTCCTTTTAGACCTCTGCTGGATGCCATCTATATATATATTTAGTATTCCTATACTATTGCTTGTCTATTATCTAGTATATCCTTATAGGGTATTTCCAATTCTTTTCCTTTAGATTCTTATACATTTTGTATATGTCGTCCACGTACGCAATCCATGATGTCGTGTAGTGTGCTAGGTGCTTTAGGTCAACTCTTAGCTTATCTTTATCCTTAAGTTTAAACCTTTGTCGTGCTAATCTAAACGTTGCGATTTCATTTATAGGTACTAAGATGCGCCTCTTACTTCTCTAGTCCTCTAAACGTTCCTCTAGATCCTTTAACGTTATAATTAAGGCTCCTTTAATATGCGTTATGGCCTTCTCTATAATTGGGTGGTTTTAGATAACCTTTTTATCTAATTATATATAGAAGTCTTTCTACTTATCATTGCGTCGTTGCCTATACTACTTTTGGTACAGCTGCTAAAATATATACGGTCTATCTATAAGGAAGTATCTTCTTATTACTGCATTGTAATAGCCCTTTATATATCGTTCCTCGAACCTGGTTAAAATCCCTAGATCCTCTTTATCTTCTAGTTCGGTAAGCCACTTAGCCCTTAGTGTGCCTGCTCTCGGCCTATTGGTAATTCTTTATATTGGTGCTCTGTCCTTTATATGTCCCAATATACTAGATCTCTTATCTAGTTTTTGTTCTTGCTATATGATGATTCTTTACCTAAACTCTTCTATAGTTTCTTTTGGTTTATACCTTACGCTCTAATCCTTGAAGTTGTCTTACTTCTTAATCCTAGTATCGATTTTTTGATCTTTAGTCCGAACACTTTGTTTAACTAGTAAATCCTCTAGGTCTATATATTTGTCTCTTAGTCTAATTGCTATTTATACTGTAGATTCTCTAATCTATAAAAAAGCTCCTTACCTCTTATTTGTAGGTGTCCTGATTTATACCCCGAATTCTTAACCCTTTAGATTCTTTAATCCTAAGCTCGCTTCTGACTTAAGCTTAGCTCTAGCCTTAGTCTAACTAGGCTTACTTGGTGTTCTTATCTCGTCTTAAGAGTTTTAAATCTCACTTATCTCGTCTTAAGAATCTTGTGCCTGTGGGAACTTCTGTCCTGAGCTTATTTGTATGTTTTTAAACTAAGCTACTGCTCTGCTCTATTGGTTATCGTCCGTTATAGGTCCTTAAGCTTGCCTTATCTCGTTTTAAGAATCTTAGTTATCTCTTATCTTACTATAAGAATCTTAAGCCTTTGGCCTTTTGCCTTTATTGAGTGCCGAAGTGGTTCGCTATCCTACTTCTCTTACATCTTGTGAAGCGATAGATATTATGTCTAGTGGGGTTTCAATCCCTACTAATGTTCCCTATTCTGTAGTAGAATTATCCTCTACCTCTAGTATAACATCTCTGAGGTCTGCTTGCTTTTAGTAAGCGGCCCTTATTACCTTATCGTCACGGAATGTTTTGTTTAGGTTGAATTTATCGTCCTTAATATCCAATCTGCGAACTAGTTTGTTAGTTCCTCTGCATCCTGTAGGTGCTAGCTCTTATAGCTAATAGCTTACACCGTACTTGGCATCCTTATAAATTTGGTATATATTATTATAACAAAACGCAAAACTTCTAATTAAACACTCTTTTATTCCTCGCAGTATATTATTATCCCTTTGTACGTATATATCGTCTGCTAGTTTCATGCCTTTTACTATATAGTAATTCTGCCCACTTCTATAGTCTCTAATATAATGACCCTGTTTTCCGCAATTTATGTAAGCTCCTTCTTTAAACCATTTTTCTTGCTATAGAGTCCGCCTAAATGTCTTCTACTATTAAGATCCCTGATTTGGCCTTTGCTCCTTAGACCTTTAATTACTTAATTCTTATCCTTTAGGTTTCTATAGTTTGCTCCATTTCTTATAGGCTTCTTTAGTACTACTTAGGTCTATTAGCTCTGCGCCGTACTATAGTTTCTAACTTAGCTTTTATTGTTGCGTACTTTGCGCCTTATACGACTATAGAACTCTATCCTAGCCTCTTTTAGCCTGTTCCCTTTAGTAGATCCAATTATTAATCTTAATTGCCTAATCTATTAGTTCCCTTAGGGTTTCCGTATCTTCTATTAGGATAATTACGTCCTAGACTTTAGCCTTAAGTCCCTATTTATATTATGCTATAAGCGCCCTATTATTCTACTTTACTTATATTACTAGTATCTGGAACTATATTATATACTTAATTGCTAAAGTTTATTACACGAGGTTCTAGAGTTTTCTTTCCGCTGTAGTTAATCCTTCCAGGTCTCCAAATATCTACGTAAGTTATTCTGCGAATCCTTCCCAACTTAAGAACATAAATCGCACGTCTTAGTTAGTGGTCGTCATTCCGTTTGCCTATATCTCCATAAGGTAAAATTTAAACTACTTAAGTGCTTTTCCTAATAAGAATAGTCCTGTATAGGCTATCCGATCTATAGATATAGGTAACTTTACTCCCTCCTATAAGACCTTAAAGTGCATCTATATAAGGAATCCTTTAAGCTTTAACCTTTCTCCTATAAATCTCTTAATCGATAGTAGCTTGATCTTTACTACTCCTATTCTATTAAGTCTTTCTTCTAATACTGTATTATTAGCTGTTAGCTAGTTAACTATTTCCTATAGCTGTTTAACCGTTATAGGTTGCTATAAGTTAGTATCCGCCATACTAGTGTTACCTCCTGTCCTTAAAGTAGTTGCTACCATTAATGGCGTTATGGTGGCTGCTTTTAGTGGTATGTTATTTAACTTCTTATATTAATACCGTAACTAGGTAATAATTATGTAACGGAACCTTGTAGTAAGAACTACGGTAGGCTCGTTAATGGGCTAGGTATATAGGAAATGTAAGTATAAAAGTCAACAATGTAATAATAACTGGTGGAGTGGTTGCCTAATAGATTAACTCTAATTATATTCTGAGAATTACTACAAGGAAGGAACTATCTAGGTAGGGACTAAGGGTCCTTAAATACACAACCGTACTTTTATGAAATTCTTCTTGTATGTGATATACATCTTATATATAAGGTATGTAAGTTCCTCTTATTCCTTTTGTTTAATACATAGCATATTATATAACTTTAGTTACCATTCCTCGTTATATAGTTCTATCAGCTCTATCCTAGACTATGCCTAAATTAACCAACTAGCTTCTTCCGTCTCTTCTCTAAGTAGTTATAACATTGTACTTAAAGCGTCCGTAACAAAAAGCTGCTTTTTATTTATTGCCTTCCTTAATCCTAATCTGGTAGTACACCTATCTTAGATCTATCTTTATAAAGATTTATATATTACCTATCCTATCTTAAATTTTACTAATTAAGGGTAAAAGATACCTATCCTTTCTAATAATGCTGTTTAATTGTCTATAGTTAATATACAGTCTTAGTTTACTATTTTTCTTTAGTATAAATAGTATTAGGTAACCTACTAATAACTATAATGGTCTAATATATCCCTTTTATAAGTTTTCTTAGATAAACTCTTTTAATACTCTATCTTTTTCCTTAGTAAGCTTATAAATTAGAAAAAACCTTAAACTTATTTTTAGTTCTAATTTTATCTTATAGTCCTATATTACATACTCTAATAGCTTTTTATTCTTTACTAACTATAGTTTCTTACTATACTTATAGTATCTCTTTAGTATATAGCTTAATCCTTTCTCTATTTCCTTATAGGTCGCTCCTACTTAGTACTATACTATCTTAACTTACTATTACATTTTATGTTGTTAAGTATCTCTAATATTAACTTAACCTATAATCTAATTAATCCTTAGATTATATTCCTGTAACTAAGGCATTCCTAATACTACCTTATTATTCCCTAATAGTAATATATTAAAAGACATCTTAATTTATCTCCCTTTAATGGTTAACTAAATAGGTCCTATTTTAAGATTAATAATACCTCTACTATAGGCTATTAGATCTCCTAAAATTGTTACTAATAGGTAAGGATGCTCCTTTTTCCTATATAGTAATCCTATTTTTTTAACCGCTACTAGTAAAATATAGTTCCTTATTACTCTACTATCTATTAATGCTTTAAACTATTAATCTTACTACTTAACTTATAAATTTAGGTGTTATCCTTAAATTTCTTTAAGGGTTTAAGGCTTTACTACTAGTTCCCTCTAGTCCTATAGGCCTTTACTTTTCCTAACTATTAGCTACTTAATCCTATTTATACTTAGTCCACCTTTAGCTAATACTTAATTCGCTTTTTATCTTTAATATACTATAGATATATATTCTCTAGGTACTCCTACCACTATTATCTATTTAGGTATTCTTCTATAAGGAATCTTCCTAGCTAAAGTATTAAGTCCCCTTAACTTTGCACTTCTATTAGGTGCTAACTATATATATACTTAATATTTCTATATTTTGCCTTATTTAGTGCCTAATATATTCTTATTAAGTACTTCCGGTTTTTATCTTTAGGTACTCTATATATATAATCTATACTAATATATAATATACTTAGTGTCTTAGGTTAACTCTTAGCTTATTTTTATTCTTAAGTTTAAACCTTTTTTATATTAATCTAAGCGTTATAACTTCGTTTATAAGTACTAAGATTCGCCTCTCGCTTCTTTAGTCCTCTAATTGCTCCTTTAAATCTTTTAACGTTATAATTAAAGCTCCTTTAATATAAGTTATAGCCTTCTCTATAATTAGGTAGTCTTAAATAATGTTTTTATCTAGCTATATATAGAAATCTTCCTACTTATTATTATATTGTTGTCTATACTACTTTTAGTATAATCCTTTAAGTATATACGGCTTATCCATAAGGAAGTATCTTCTTATTACTATATTGTAATAGCCTTTTATATATTGTTTTTCAAACCTAGTTAAAATCCCTAAATCCTCTTTATTTTCTAGTTTAGTAGGCTACTTAGCTTTTAGTGTACCTGCCCTATGCCTATTAGTAATTTTTTATACTAGTACTCTATCTTATATATATCCTAATATGCTAAATCTCTTATCTAGTTTCTATTCTTACTTTACAATAATTCTTTACCTAAATTCTTCTATAGTTTCTTTTAGTATTCGCCTTATAAGTGTTACGGGACACCCCCATAACACCTTGCACACGTTTACCTATTTCCACCGACTTAGTAATTAGAGACTAACTGCAAAATGGCAATCTAACAGCAATCCAACGGCAATCTACGGCATTCTGCCATATTTTACCAAGTTCTACCAAATTCTGCTAAGTTCTACTAAATTCTGCCAAGTTCTGCCAGGACTACGACCTAAACCCTATTCTGCCCTATATACGTGTTAACTAAGTAACCAAGTCAATAATATATACCCTTTCTTCCTAATCTCCTACCTTCTCTCCTTATATAACGTCTTAACCTTATTACACAGTTTATATATATAGCTTAATAATATCTACTTCGTTATATATTATCACTACTTATACTTACTCCGTAATACTACGTTGCGTTAACCACTTACACTACTACCCGAAATGGAAAACGCACCTAAAGCCCCCGTAACGGCCGCCGATATTATATCCATCCTCTAAGAATAAATGGCAAGTATATAGAAGTCCTTTATAGAGGCCCTTAAATAATAACGAGTTACCCTAACTTAATAATAAGCCGAATAAGAAGCACGGCATTAGAAAATAATAGAAGCCCTCTAAGAAGAAGTCCGTACCCTTAAGATGCCCACGCTAAGCCCCTAAGATTAATCGCTATTACTAGAAACTAATACGCGGAATACGAGCCCTAAACTAGCAATAGTTATCCCACCAGTAGAACTAACTACTATATTATAACAATCTAAAAAACTACTAGACCCTCTAGTATTTACTAGTAAATGATAAAAGCTTTAGTTATTTTTAAGCTGACTTAAGAATAAGCTAACTAGTAATGCTAATTATTACCTAACTAAAGCTAACCAACTCTACTACGCCCTAAGTTAACTAGGAGGAGACGTAGCTAACCTTATTAAACCTCTTTAGCCAAACTTAGTACAAAGCCTAGTTATACTTCTTAAAGCTATATATGGTAACCTAAACCGCCAAGCTACCGCTTAAAGGAAGATAAACCATATAACTTAAAAAAAGAAAAGTTTCCTAGTATACTTCTCCGAATTTAATTATTACGTAAAGGAAACAGGCTAGAATAACTCCGCACTAATTAACAGCCTTATTAAATCTCTAAGCCCTAAACTAAAAACCTCCCTAATTGGTGTAGACCTACCGGGAGCCCTTAACGCCTACGCAAACGTTATTAATAAATGGTACAATAATATACTACGCCTAACACCAAAGCCCACTCCTTAATATAATACAATAACCCCGCGAACGTCTACTAAGTCATCGTCCCAACCTAAGCACCCCAACGCCATGGATATCGACACTAGGACCCTAGGATACGCCCCACTAGGGTCCTTTAAACGAGAACGACGCACCAAGCTAGGCCTCTACTTTAAATATAGAAGTAGCTCCCACCTCTCTAATAACTGCTCCGCCCCTTTCTAAAAAGATCTACAAATAGTTAACGCTAGCAACCGTTTACTGCACCAATCTTCTAGCCACCGACCCTAATCTTTATCTGGCTCTAACTCCGCGTCTAGTAAGCACCATTTATAAGGATAAAGCTACAGCTGACGTCCCATAAGAACCCCACCCTAATTGCCTCTAAAAGAAAGGTCCTAGAGCTAAGTCGCTCTCCGGAACGGCTCTGCTATAGGATCTCATTAAACGCATTTAACGTTACAAACTCCGACTCTTGGGACCGTAGTATAACTATTAACTGCCGTCTTTGGTAGAATGGTTAATAAGCTAATACTTAAATCCTAATTAATATAGGAGCTAGCGGCATAGGATTTATTAACAAGATCTTTATATAAAATAATAGTTTTACCCTAACCCCCCTTAACTGGCATATTAACGTATTTGGATTTAATGGCAAATACACTATCTTAGGCCGTATTACCCACGTAGTATTCCTAAAACTCCAATACCTAAACTATAAAGAATTAATTAAACTTTTTGTTACCACCCTAGGTCACTTAGTAATCCTTAAACAACCCTAGATAAAGCTATATAAGGTAACTATTAATTAAAACAACCTTAAGCTTTTATTTACCGCCTCCCGTTATAAGTAGAAGTACCTTATAACTCGCTACTTAGACCTAAAACTAAAATCTAAAAAATCCACCAGGATTCACTAGTCTAAAATTTCCACAACTATCTACCCCGCGCCTAAAAAATCCACTAGATTCCACTAACCTAGGAATTCCACCAAATTCCACTAACGTAAGATTTCCACTAATATTTATTAAGGATCTAAAAATTCCACCAAACTCTATAAACAGACCCTAAGTACTACACCGCCCCAAGCTAAGTAGAAGCTTAAGCTTAATACATAAAAATACTAAAAGGACTAGTATTCCACTATAAAAAGGATTTTTAAAGAACCTAAACCTAAATCTAATACTAACTCCGTACCTAATACTAAACCTAAACCTAAGTAAGAAACTATAAGCAATCTAAGCAAGCTCGGCACCCTAGATATTCGCATAATTAAAGCTACCCCGTTAGCGCAACTGTCACAGTGCTGCAATGAAGTAGACTAAATAACTACGTTATGGTATAAAGAGGGGAAGAAGGTGGAAAGGGGGTATTGTATACAAATAGTAGGGCCGCTAAGTCGCTAGTGGTGGGCTAGCTAACAGTAGGGAATAGTACAAGACAGTATAAAACAGTATACGTTAGGTCAGTGCCGTGACAGTACTCCTCTCCCCCAGACGGTTTGGTCCCCAAACCAAATAGATAACTTAAAAATAGGTAGTGTACGGGGTTGCCTATTTTCTACTACAAAGATGTCAGTTTTGCTTACCGCCCTTAACCGAGCTAATGGCGATTTTTTATGCCGGGCATGGAAAATCCTAATTGGTTAGTTTAGTGAGTAAGGTCGGCAGAACTCCATACCGCCACCTAAATCGGTCCGTGTGGCGTTTCTTGGCGAGAATTTGGCTAATTAGACAACTTTGACCGCCGGTCGAAGTTCCATAACATCTTAACCACTATAAATTTTAATGCGGTAGTCGGCTACGACCTCAGCATAACTTTTCCTTATCTCGTGCCTAGTCTGGGGGTCCTAGCTTCTTAGGGTGTTGCTTATAGAAGCGCTATACAGCTTATTTATAACCCTTTAGGTCTTCCTCTAGCTGCTAGGTTATATCCTTATAATATTTCTATTTAATCTTATAAGTTAGGCCCTAGGGGTCTTCGTTGTATACATTAAGGATTTTCTTAAACTCCCATTTATCTTCTATGTTGCCGTCATTATCTCTCTCTGCCACTCGTCCTTATATATTACGGCGCTCTATAGTATTAATATTTGCTTAGCCAGGGATCTCTTTAGCAGCCTAAAGACGGACCTTAGATATATAAAAGGATTTGTTTACTTAGATATAGTCCGGGAGGTTTACTATAACTGCCCCTTGGTATACTGCGAGTACGGGGTATAGGCCGTCCCATTTATCGTCCCATTTCTTCTTAGGTCTGTTTATCTTTATATTTTTTAAGCTAACTATAACTATATTACCTTTATAAAATAACGCGCTCTTGTCCCTACGGGTATTAGCATTGTCTTTATAGCGTTGCTATAAAATCTAGGCTAGGGCCTTAAGCTGTGTTAATATCCGCTTAAAGCGGTTAGCTACAGAGTTTGCGCAAAAGAACTCCTTCTTTACTTATGCTAATAGTATTAATGGGCGGGGGCTAGCAGGCTTAATTCCAAGGCGAGGGTTAAAGCCATAGTTTGCAAAAAACGGGGAGATGCCTATACTTTCGTTAACTTAGTTATTTATAGCAAACTTGGTAAGCGGCAGGTAGTTAACCTAGTCGTCCTATATAAAGCTAACAAAAGCATAAAGGTATTTATTTACAGCGGCGTTAATAATTTTAGTTTAGCCGTCCGTTTCTGGGTATTAGGCTGAGCTTAGTTATAAGGTTGTCTTAAGGCGTTTACTTAGTCGTCGCTAGAAGTCGCTGATAAATTATATGCCGTGATTAGAGATAATCGTGCTTGGTGCACCGTAGAGCTTATATACGTTATTAATAAAGCTATTAACTAACTCCTCTATTAAGAGTCCTGTTACTAAAATAAGGTATTATATTTTAGTTAGGCGGTCCACAATAACAAGGATATATTTGTATGCCTTGCCGTGGCGTTAGTATACTGGTAGCGTTATAATATAGTTGATTGAGATATCGGTTTATGGGCGGGCGGGTAATTCTAGTAGCTTTAGAAAACCGGGTGGGGCAGAATGGGGGGTCTTAGTATAAAAGTATAGGGTATAGTCTTTAATAAAGGTAGCTGTAAACTGGGAGATTCCTAGCCACTAGTATGTTTGGTTTAAGAGGTTAAAAGTCTTAACCCGGCTAGGGTAACTAGTAGGGCCGCTACTATAAGAGCGATAGGTAACTTCTAGGTGGAGGTCTAGGGCGTTAGAAATAAAGAGATATTAGCGGAAGTAGATCTGTCTGTTAACAATACTATATTCTAACTTATCGCAATAGAGTAATTTCCTAATTTTCTTTAGCTAACGGCGAGCTTTCTAATTATATAGGGCTGCCATTATATCTCTTGCGAGTTTATTCTCCTAGTATCCTAGCCGGATTAACTCGTCTAGTAACTTTTCGGCTATTTTAGGGTCTAAAGCGGCTATAAACTCTACGTTATTAGAGTTACGGGACTTATATAGTAATTCTTCTAAAATTATAGGGTTAACTTTCTAGGGCGGTATAACAACTTAGGCTTAGTGGCGAAGGCGTTCGTTATTAGCGTCCTTAGGCCTTATTCCTAGTAGCCAGCTTAGGGCGTTAGGGAGCGTAGCTTTACTGCCGGGTCTATATATAATTACAAAGTTAAACTGTAAAAGGAACTCTGCCTACTAGACTTAGCGCTAGTTTAGCTGCTTAGTAGTTATAAACGTCTATAGGTTCTTATAGTCGGTAATAATTTTAAACGGCTCCTTAGTCCCTTACAGCTTAGGACGCCATTCCTCTAAAGCCTTAATAATAGCTAGGAGTTCTTTATCGTAGATCTTATAGTTACATTTTAGCGCGGAGTGCTTTATGGAGAAGAATGCGACCAGTCTTAATTTTCCGTTATTATTATACTGGGAAAGGACTCCGCCAGAAGCCCAATTTAATACATCTATCTCTACCACTATTTTCTTTATATAGTCATAGTATGCTAGTACTGGTGCTAAAGTAAAGGCTCCCTTAAGGGCCTTAAACGATTTAGCTTATTCTAGTCCCCATAGCCATCTAATATCCTTCTTTAGAAGTTTTGTTATAGGTGTAGCAATAGTAGAGTAGCCTTAGATAAATTGTTGGTAGAAGTTCGCGAAGCCAAGAAATTGTTATAGTTCTTTAATTAATGTCGGGTCCTTCTATTCCTGTAAGGCCTATATCTTCTTAGGGTCTATAGTTATACTATTAGTTGAGATAATTAAGCCGAGGTATTTTGTTTTAGTAGAGTAGAACTTAGACTTATTAATATTAATCTAAAGTCCAGCATTGCCGAGTCTTTGGATGACTTTATTTATATACTTAGTATGCTTAGCGCATGTTTTAGAAAAGACAAGGACGTTATTAAGGTAGGTAGTGTAGTAGTCATTAAGGGCGTTGTGTAGAATATGGTTAATATAGTTCTAGAATATAGCGGGTGCGTTATAGAGGCCGAATAGTATAACTAGTATCTTATAGAGTCCGAACCGGGTAATAAATACTATAAGCCACTTATAGCCCTCTGCAATCCGGATCCGGTTAAACGCAGCAATTATATTAAGTTTAGTAAAGTACTTAGCGCCACAAAGTACGTCAAGTGTCTCGCGGATTAGTAGCAGTAGGTATCAATTCTTAATAGTGACTATGTTTAGGCCTCGGTAATTATAGTAGATTTATATACCGCCACCAGGCTTAGTAGTGAGGAGGAGTAGTACAGTAGCTAGTGAGGTCGATTCGCGGATAAAACCCTTATCTAGCATCTTATTAATCCACTTCTTTATACACCTAAGTTCGGCAGGTAAGAGTGGTCTATTTTTATAGTACAGGGCCTAGTTTCTAGAGGTAATTTTAATTTTATAGTCCTATAGTTGGTAAGGGGGCAGCTTATCTACGTTTTTAGGGAGGAAGTGCTTAATATGTTTACTAAACTTCTTTAATAGGCGTTATAGAATGTCTTCGTGGGTTAATCCTGGTTTGCCTTTTAGGAATTTTTTAATATTAGTGTCAACTATCTTCTGACGTAAAAGCTCGGGTTTGGTTTTTAGATTTATCTTAAGGAAGTTATAGAAATAGGGGGGNAGCNCTTTANNGGCTTCCTTTATNNTATAGTNGCCTTCNACNAGCCGGCGGAAAGACCTTTNTAATAGGTTTGGTACTTCTATTAGGCCTATAGGCAGCTCTTTAAGCAGCTATTGGTGCTTATCTTATTTAACTAGTTCTACTAGCTCCGCTATATAGATCCTTATTACCTTTACGTCTTTTTATTTATAGAACTAGGTAAAATTAATAGTATGGGTGTATTTAATATTATCCAGGTTAGGGCGTATCTAGCTCTCCGGTACTACGGCTAAGCTAGTACGGCTTAGTCGGCCTAGAGGGGCGGAAACGAGGTGGTGGCTCTATATGGTACGCGCGGGAGATAGGTATAAGGTTAGGCGTTACAGTGGCGCGGTTTCTATTATCTGGGTCTTAGTAGTTTTATAGCTAGTCCTTACTATAACGCGAGCTGTAGTGTGCGTATATGGCATATAGCTTAGTTTTAGGTATTGGGCTGGGCAGCTGGGGTTTAAATAGTACCTGGGTTGGGGTTAGTTTCTTAGTAGTGGCGGTATAAAGCGGACCTTCTTCCTTAGTCTCGGCAGGGCTAGCTAGCCTGTTATTTTGGTCTTAAGTACTAGGTTAGTCCAGTCTTTTACTATCTTATTTCTTTGCAGCTATATAGGCTCCCCTTTATTAGGAACGTCTTCTACTATTAGGGCTTTATATATAGTCCTAGGCACTAGGCTTAGTAGTACTAAGTGTCTATATAAGGCGTTCCTGCTAACGTTGGCTATCCCCCACGGGAGGCAGTGCCTAGAGTAGTAGTCTAAGTTAAAGCGGATTTTAAGTTTCCTAAAGCTAGGACGGGGCTTATACTTCTAAAGCTAGGGTATACCTAAGATAATTAGGGTAGTAGGTAAGAGTTTAGTAATAAAAAAGAGTATAGCTTTAGTATAGAGGCTAATTAACATTTAGGCGGTAAAGTAGTCTGTAATAAGTGAAGTTAGAATACCGTCTATAAGGCGCAGTGGCCTAGGTACTAGCAGCTTCTTAGTTATAATGTTATACTTTTTTACGATAGACTCTGTGTCGGTAAATGCCATTATAGTACTACTAAAGTCCACTAGGCTTACTATATTAATATAAACTTAGGGGTATAGGTTACGTAATAAGGAGAGTTAGGTTTAAATAAGGATTAATTTCTTGTTACTATTTACTAATCTAAGATTAAGTAGCAGTTTACTAATAGAAAGGACTAATTAATCTAGTAACAGGGACCTAATCTTCTCGTCTTCCTCCTTATATAGTTTAGACCCTTAGGCGTAACTTAGTTTAAGGGTCTGCCTTTTAACGACTAGGGTACGGGGCTGTCTTAGTGGGGCGGTCTAGTGTCTATCTAGCTGGCGGTGTCTATCTCTATTTTGGTTAGGGTATAGGAAGATAATACCTCGCCAATAACGTGGCCGTGTTCGTATTCGCTAGCGCGAAGTCGCTAATACTAGGCGTTGTTAATAGGTTAGGCTCCTATATAGGGTATAGTTTGGAGTAACTAAGCCATAGGGTTAAAGGGGGGGGGTCGTCCGCCGCGGCCATAATAGGCTTTGTGGTTGCCGCGTCTATAATAGACTCTACGGTCACCGCGTCCGCGGTTATTTATTCGCGTCGTTTAATAGGGTGGCATTAGGACTAGGTTTGCTGTCTTAGCAGGGTTATAGGCATCCTTTTAGTGGCCGGGTAGGCCATAGGTAAGGTATAGTCTATTATTAACGCGGCGCTTGCGCTTCGTATCTAAGATTCTATTAAGGTCTATAGGTTCTCTAGTCACTACTAGGGTTAGGGTTAATATAGAGGCAGGGGCTTAAGCAGGTAGGCGGTGGTTAGCGTTCTTCTTAAGGTTAGCTTAGTATATATAGTTTGCAAGGTTCTTAGCGAACATATCTATCTACTTGCTCTAACCTATATAGTCGCTGTTATTAATTTTATAGGCCAGTCTAAGTACTAGCTCTTCCATCTTTAGAGAGATAAACTTTTAAAGTAGGTCTACCTTCTGTTTGTCTATCTTCTTAACGCGGACTATTAGCTTATTAAGCTCTCCCTTCTAGGACTAGTAATTACGCTCGCCTTAGGGGAAATGGTTAAGCTTATTCTTTACGACCTGGGTTATATTAAGGACCTTATAGTAGGCAGTAAGGTCTTTAAGCATATCTTCCTTAATAGGCCATTTCTACGTAAATATGTTGTTTGGGTTCTTATGTATAAGCTCTAGGCCCTGCTTAATAAACTTATAGGCCTTATCCTCTAGCATATCCAAGATATAAAGGATCTGGGACTAAACTATGTTAAAGTAGTCCCAGTCCCGGTCGAAGACTTCCTTAATCTTAATGTGCCAGGTCTTAAAATTAGCTTATTATTCTAGTAGGGTGCCTTTTCCACTAAATATTAGCGGGTCTTTAGATCTCTGTTTTTTCTGCTAGGTTACTACCGTTGTTATAGGGGTTAATTATTTTAGAACGGTAATAGTCTTTACCTAGGAGTTAATAGTTCCTATCTAGGAAGCGATAAGGGTACTAAGGTTTTCGTTAGCTTTCTTGTTGGCGGTATTTATATTATATATACACTATAGTCCTGCTTTAATATTATTAAGGAACTTATTGGTATAGTCGATAAGGGTAAGGTAAGCTTTACTAGGCTTAAAGGTCTTAGGGTACAGTAGGGAGCGGCGGATTGTCTACGCGATATTAGGGTATATCTTTATAAATAGGTCTATAAAAACGTCGCGGGGGTTCTAGGTTTCGGCCATTTTGGCGTTATTGGTGTCGCCCATCTAGGCGTTAGGTAAAAACTAAGGATTATTCTAGGACTGTACTAGGGACGTATCAATTTTAGCAGAGGCGCGCGTAGGTCGCGATTGCTCTAGGGCGGAGGTTAATTAGCTAGGGTATAGGGAATTAGTAATCGCGATGGGGCGCAAATTAAAGATACCATAAACTGTTATAGTGCTGCAATAAAGTAGACTGAATAACTACGTTGTGGTATAAAGAGGGGAAGAAGGTAGAAAGGGGGTATTGTATATAAATAGTAGGGCCGGCCGCCAAGTCGCTAGTAGTGGGCTAGCTAATAGTAGGGAACAGTACGAGATAGTATGAAATAGTATGCGTTAGGTTAGTGCCGTAATAGCAACTTACTAAGAAACCTAAGTATATAATCTTCGCTGTTATAATAGCCGATATTAAGAAGGCCTTAGCACTAAAGAAGTACACTAACCCTACTATAAAGGTACCAATAGAGTATTATTACCGCTTAGGTGCGTTCTTATAAAAGGAAGCTAATAAGCTACTAGAATACCAACTATACAACCATAAGATTATACTTAAAGAAGAAAAGCAGCCTAGATTTAGACCCTTATACAGGATGTCCTAAAATAAACTCTAAGTACTACGAAAGTATTTAGACGAGAACCTAAGTAAAGGATTTATTAGAGCAAGCTTGTCGCCTATGGCCGTACTAGTGATCTTCGTTAAGAAACCTAGCGGCGGTCTGCGCTTCTATATAGACTACTAAGCTCTTAATGCCGTTACCGTTAAGAACTAATATCTAATCCCGTTAATATAAGAGACGCTAAACTAACTAAGTAAGGCTCGTTACTACACGAAGCTTAATATTATCTCTGCATTCAACTATCTCCGCATTACAAAAGGGGATAAATAGCTTACTATATTTCGTACCCGATATAGATTATTTAAATACTTAGTAACACCCTTTAGCCTTATAAACGCTCTAAGCTCGTTTTAACATTATATAAATAATACCCTACGCCCCTACCTGGACATCTTCTGTACTACTTATATTAACGACATCCTAATATATAGTAATAACCTAACCGAATATCGGAAACACGTTAACCTTATCCTATAAGCCCTATATGGAGCTAGTCTATAATTAGATATAGATAAATATAAGTTCTATAAAACAGAAGTCCTATACCTTAAACTCCTTATTTCTATAAACGGTATATAAATAGACCTAAAGAAAGTTGAAGTAATTGTAAACTAATAAGAACCTAAGAACGTTAAGGACGTAAGAGCCTTTATAGGATTTGCTAATTTCTACTAACAGTTTATTAATAACTTCTCCGCCCTAGTTTTACCCCTTATAGCTTTAACCTAAAAGGATAAAGTCTTTATCTTTAATAAGGAATATAAGAAGGCCTTTGCCTATCTAAAGGTTATATTTACTACTACGCCCGTGCTCTAATACTTTAACCTAAACTAAATAAGTGTTATAGAAGCCGACTTATCTAACTACGTCACTAGAGGCATCCTATCTTAATATAACGAGGATAGAGTATTATACCCTATAGTATACTTCTTAAAACGACTAAACCTAGCTAAATATAACTATAAGATCTATAATAAGGAATTATTAGCTATTATTAGATGTTTTAAACAATGGCGACCTAAACTAGAAGGCGCTAGATTTCCAATTAAGGTCCTTAACAACTATAAGAACCTATAGTACTTTACGACCACAAAATAGCTAAGTTATCGTTAGGCCCGCTAGTTAGAATATCTATCTTATTTCTAATTCTTAATTACGTACCGCCCAGGCGTCCAAGGTTAGAAGCCTAATACCCTAACCCAACACTTGCAAAACGCGCCAGCCCTAAAAGAAGCGCGCTCTTACCAAAATCAGACCCTACTTCGCCCTAAACTATTTAACCCTCCTACTAAAGATCTTATGGTACTTATCCTTGAAATAACTAATTAATTAATTAAATAGATTATAGTTAATAAATACCTAAATAACGAGTTTATCTAAGAGACGCTTAAGTTAATATAAGATAGCATTAGACGCTTTAAAAAGATTTCTCTAACTAAATACAAAGCCCGCGGAAACCGCTTATATTACCAAAACCGTCTAGTTATCCCTAATTATAATAAGCTTAAGCTTAAACTCCTTAAACACGTATATAATCTACCTGTCGCCGGCCACCTAGGCTAAGGAAAGACCCTAAAACTACTCTAACGGGAGTATTATTGGCCGAATATATATAATATGACACGAAGGTATATCTCTAGCTGCTATATCTATTAATAAGCCAAAGCTTCGCATAAGACGTACAACGGCCTTCTAAAGCCACTACCTGTTCCAGACCGAAGATAAAAGGATATCTTAATTAACTTTGTTATTAATCTCCCCGTAAGTAAAGGCTATATAAATATTATAGTAGTTATAGACCGACTGTCCAAAATGAGACACTTAATCGCGTGCCCTAATATATTAACACCTGCCGTCGCCCAACTATTCCTAGATTACATATAGAAACTCTACGGACTCCCTAAAACAATTATCTCTAATAGAGGTAGCCAGTTTATCTCTATATTCTAGGAAGAACTAACTACCCAACTCTATATTAAAGCACTATTGTCTACGGCATACTACCTAAAAACGGATGGTCAAACGGAACATGTAAATAATTGACTGGCTTGTATTCGCCGAGTTTACAGCAAATAATTCCGTCTCGGAAACCACAAAGGTCTCCCCATTCCTGGCCAACTACGGCTAGCATCTACAAATAGGCTTTAAACCCTTTAGCAACGTTCCTTGTCCCGCTTACTAAGCCTTATAAGTTGCAGAAGCAAACAAATTCATAGAAAAGATGGAGGAACTGCAATAGTTCCTTACTAACGAAATAACATAGGCCCAATCTATCTATAAAGCCGCAGCGAATAAGAAACAAACCCTAGTACCGGCCTACTAAGTTAGTGACTTTGTCTAGCTAGATATAAGAAATCTAAACACGAAACAACCTGCTAAGAAACTTAATTAGAAGAACACTGGTCCTTATAAGGTTAAAAAGGTTGTCTCCTCTTACTCCTACTAATTAAAGCTCCCTAATACAGTTAAAATCCACCCCGTATTCTATACGTCAGTCCTCTATCCTACTACCCCCGTATTAGACGCCCTACCTAAATAGATACAGAACCCTCCCCCACTAGTTAAAGTGGATAGTAAGAATAAGTACTTTATTAAAAGAATTAATGATATTAAGTATAATAAACGGAAACGCTAATATATATATCTTATAAAATGGAGAGGCTTTACTAAGTCCTTATAGGAACCCGTTAACTCTATAGGACTTATATAAGCCGTAAAAGACTTTTATAAACTCCACCCAGAACTACTATAGCCCTATCTCGCAGAAGCTTAAGTTTAAAGGGGGGGTACTATTACGGGACACCCCTGTAATACCTTGCACACGTCTACCTATTTCTACTAACTTAGCAATTAAAGACCAACTGTAAAATGGCAATCTAACGGCAATCTAACGGCAATCTACGGCATTCTGCCATATTTTGCTAAGTTCCACTAAATTCTGCTAAGTTCCACCAAATTCTGCTAAGTTCTGCCAGGACCACAACCTGAACCCTATTCTGCCCCATATATATATTGACTAAGCAACCAAGTCAACAATATATACCCTTTCTTCCCGATCTCCTACCTTCTCTCCTTACGTAACGTCTTGACCTTATTATACAGTTCATATACATAGCTTAATAATATCTACTTCGTTATATATTATCACCACTTGTGCTTACTCCGTGACAATAAGTAGATCCTTAAAGTCCTCTTACTTCTTAATCTTAGTTTTATGTTCTTTAATAGTCCTTATTTACGTTTAAAAGTCTTAGTTTTATTATAACGGAACTTTGTAGCAGGAACTACAATAGGCTTATTATTAGGCTAGGTATATAGGTATTACAAATTAAAGTTAACAACGTAATAATAACTAGTAGAGTGGTTGCCTAATAAATTAACTCTAATTATATTCTAAGAATTACTATAAGGAAGGAACTATCTAGGTAGGGACTATAGTCCTTTAAATACATAACCGTACTCCTATAAAATCCTTCTTATATATAATATACGTGTGCTCTATCTACTTTATCTTAGATTATATAAATTATATAGATTATATAGATCACGTTATATAACCTTAGTTACTATTCTTTATTATATAGTTTTATCGGCTCTATCTTAGACTATGCTTTTATTAACTAATTAGCTTCTTCTAACTCTTCTCTAAGTAGTTATAATATTGTACTTAAAGCGTTCGTAACACTATCTCCCTCCTTTTTATCTTTGTCCTTAAAGATTCCTAATATCTCTAAGTCGTTTACTAGAGGTGTAATATCCGTCTAATTAATTTGGTTAATATTATTACTTATTATACCTAAAGCTCCTTCTTCTTTATCTATAGCTCGTCGGTTTTATACTATTACTACAATATTATCTCTTAGTGAAATTATACCATCTCCATGTTCTCGTTATGTGAAAGAGGGGTTAGTCTATATTATATTAGTAAGTCTATCTTCCTAATAACCGTCCTCTTGCTCGGAGTGTACTAAGGCAAATATTTATTTGTCTTGCGATGTTTGTTTTATTTTTAACGCTAAGTATATACGTTTTATAACTTATAATAGTTATCTAGTACCCTAATTAATTTACTACTGCGAAGCTTAATAATAAGCTATTAGTAGTATTAGTAAAGCTTTATTGTTTCCGCAACGCTAAATAAGAAGCCGCTAATGCCTAGTAGTGGGCCCTTAAGGCTTATTTTACTGCATCTGCTTATTTAATTTATCTTAAGAAGGTGCGTAAGAAGGTTTATTTTAAGGAGTAGAAACTTATAGAATAAGGTCTATAGGAACTTAGTAATAAAAAACGGATTCTTTTTTATCTAAGAAGGAAATAGATCTAAGTAGCTTGGCAACTGCTCTTCTTAAGTCCCCCTTAGGTAACTTATTTTTTAGCAATCCTTCTTTATTAATACTACCTAACCTAATCTCTTCCGATACTCCTATACCTTTCCTATAGCATTTTTTAGATTTTCTAGTAGTTCCTAGATAGTCTTAGTGTAGCCTATTTACTTTACTTTATACTATATTTTATTATTAACGTCCTTATAATTAATAATCTTTAAAACTTACTATTTGTCTTCCTCTTGTCCTCTATATATATCTACTTTATAAACTAGTAGCTTAATATTTCCGTATACTAGCTCTAGTATTATAATATACTGTATAGGGTAGATCTTTATTTTAGCTAGTAGGTTTAACTTAAACGTAACTGGTGAAATCCTCTATATAATTTTAAAAGGTCTTAGTCTAACGTAGTTTAACTTCTTACTTAGTTATTAACTTTTAACATTTTTATATAGTAGCCATACTTTATCTCCCTCCTTAAGATCTAGTCCCTTAGATCTTTTAGCGTTATAGTATTTCTTTATTCTTTCTTTTACTATTTTTGCTAATTTTATAAGGTCTATATAAAGATTTATTAACATCTTTATTCTTTTTTTAGCTATGCTACTTATTTTCTTCACTTATTATAGTAATAACGATATTCTTAGCTTATATCTGTAATTTGCCTTAAATAGTAATATACCTATTCCTTTTTATAGCGTTATATTATATATAAACTATATAATTAGTAATAGCAATACCTAATTATTTTACGCGTAATTAATATAGTATCTTAAATACTATTCTAGTGTCTAATTTAATCTTTCTATTTAACCGTCTNTCTNCGGATAATATATAGTANAAGTTNCTNCTCTAANTNCTTATTCNGCTAAGAATACCTNNTANAATACTACTATAAATCTTAGATCTCTATCTAATATAATTTTACTTAGTGCTCTATATTTTATAAATACTTCCTTAATATAGATTCTAGTGATATCTTCTACTAATATTTCTTCTATATATGCTATAAAGTATCCCTACTTTATAAGCTTATCTATTATTACTAAAATCGCGTTATAATTTTATCCGGTAATAGGATCTTTTAACTTTAGTAACTTAATAATAAAGTCCTATAATATAACCTCCTATAGTCTCTCTAGTATTTTAATAGGTTATAGCCCTCTATATAGCTTATGTCTTATTAACTTATTTCTTTAGCAATTTAGATATTCCTTTATAACTTTTCGCGCTAAGCCTTAGATTCTATTAATAATATACTCCTCTTAAAGTCTTAACACTAAGCCTATAGCTCTATTATGTTCTTAAGTTATTCCCTTATAGAATTCTTCTATAAATTATTCTGCTATACTTTTTAGGATATACTTTACTTCTTAATTTTCGTATATATCTATTTATAGATCTTTTAGCTATGCTTTTAAAATTCTTTATATCTAAAAGCTCTTTAATAACTTATAAGCTCTATTTAGTTCTTCCTAAGTTATTATAATTTTTAAATAATTAAACCTAATTAATCTATCTATATCTTTTTATAGTAAAGCCCTTAATACCTTTTTATTATTTTATAGTTTAGCCTTTTAACTTAGAGTATCTGCTTATATATTATCTGTACCCTTAATATACTAAATCTTAAAATAGTATTTTATAAGTATCTCTGCCTATTTAACTTATTTTTAGTTAAGTTCCTTTATTATTAGAAATCCTATTAGGTTTTTATAATCCGTTTTAACTATAAATAGTTTTTCTATACCTTATAAGAATACTCTCTATTTTTTTAGTACTATAACTATACCTAATAACTTCTTATTATAAATATTATAGTTTAACTTTAGTATTATCTTCTAACTATAGTATACTACTAGGTGCTATCTATCCTAATATTTCTATATAAAGTATGCCCCTAGTATAAAGTCTAAGGCCGTCGAAATCGGACTTTACACCTATACGTGGTGACGGCTACGAACCTGGTCTTCGAAGTTCAGATCCAGAGCCAACGCAGAGACGTCGCATAGCGTGCGGACAGGACCTAGTGGTGGTTATAGGCGTCGAGGGCGGTGGTGAAAAATTTTCGGATGGTGAGATCTTAAAAACTACTACTGTTAGCCCTCTATAATACGACGACTACTACACTGTTCTATTTAGGGCACCTATATAATCTAACATAGATAAGCAGTTTTCGATAACATCCCTAAAAACCCTAATAGAAAGTATTAATAACCTTATATTAACGAATAGACAAGCGCGAATAAACGAATAAGTAAATATACGGCCCCTTCTAACCCCTAGGGCGATCGCCCGCAGAGTATACGGTCACTCGCCGTACTACCATAATACTACTAAAAGGCAGCTGGATAACCCCGTACGGTTTTCCTTGTCTCCTCTTAACGAAGTAGTGCCCTTAGAGAGGGCCTAGTGACTAGGGCCTAGGCATAAAAGATACCCAGATACACACACACATCCCGCTTTTGTCTTTTAGTATTAGGATAGTAAAACGGATGAATCCCCCTTACGCCTTCAATAGGCCTTAGGGGGGGGAGGCAAGGCGTATTGGTAATGGTTAATAAGAGATAGTATATAGGGGGTGATTAAGATACGGGACACAACTACAACCGTACGGCAATCGATTAGCAAGGCCTAGCTAGGACGTAGTAAACCCTAGCTTTAGATAAGCTAGAGAAGGAAGTAGTAGTTCCTAAGGAGTTTAAAACATCTAAGGAGGAGGATATAGCTATAGGCCTATAGGGCCGCACTATATGCAAACATAGCAATTCGGGGTTTTTTATCTGACTAAGGTGGCTTATAGGGTTTTTCCTTCCCCTAACTATAGGGTTTTCTTTATATAAACTATAAGTTTTCCCCCTATAACGGAGTAGTCTGCGTAGGCCTAGATAGGATCCGTATTAGACGTTAATTAAAGAGTTACTACTAGTATAAAGTCTAATATATTTATTTTTATAACTGTCTCTAGTCCTAGTTAATAGATCTTAAGAACTAGCTCCTAGGTAAATAACNTNTTAACTTCNTTAAANAATTNNTACTATTNCTCTCCCTATNCCTATNGTTCTTCTTTCTTNNTTAATTACGTAAATAGTTTAATATTTTTTAACTATTACGCTATAAACCTTCTATAGTAATTACAAAACCCTAGAAATAATCTTAACTATATAATATTCTCTAGTTCTTACTAATTTACTATAGCCTTAATTTTCTTTAGATCTATGCTAAGTTGGCTTAGTTTAATAATAAATCTTATAAAATTGGTCTTCCTAGTAAAGAACTTATATTTTTTAATTACTACTAGCATCTATTCTTCTTGTAGTTTCTTTAAGACCTATTTAACGTATTCTCCGTGTTCTTCCTTAGTTATTAAGTAGATAATAATATTGTTAAGATATACTATAATAAATTTATTTAAGTGTTCTCCTAATATATTATTAATATACTTCTAAAACATTACTAATGCGTTTATAAGCCCGAATTATATAACTAATAGCTTATATAGTCCTTTCTTTAACCTAAAAGCTGCCTTCTATTTATCGCCTTTCTTAATTCTAATCTAATAATACGCCTATCTTAGATCTATCTTTATAAAGATTTATACGTTGCCTATTCTATCTTAAATTTCGCTAATTAAGGGTAAAGGATACCTATCCTTTCTAGTAATGCTATTTAACTATCTATAGTTGATATACAGTCTTAGTTTACTATTTTTCTTTAGTATAAATAGTACTGGATAACCTACTAATGACTGCGATAGTCTAATATATCCCTTTTATAAGTTTTTTGGATAAACTCTTTTAATACTCTACCTTTTTTTAGGGTAAGCTTATAAATTAGAAAAAACCTTAGACTTATTCCTAGTTCTAATTCTATTTTATAGTTTTATACTACGTATTTTAACAGCTTTTCACTCTCTAGTGATTATAACTTTTTACCGTACTTATAGTATCTTTTTGGTACGTAGCTTAGTCCTTTTTCCGTTTCCTTATAGGTTGCTCCTACTTAGTACTATACTAACTTGGCTTATTATCGCATCTTACGCTATTAAGTATCCCTAATATTGACCTAACCTATAATCTAATTAATCTTTAGATTATATTTCTGTAACTAAGGCATTTCTAGTACTGCCTTATTATTGCCTAATAGTAATATATTAAAAGACATCTTAATTTATCTCCCTTTAATAGTTAACTAAATAGGTCCTATTTTAAGATTAATAATACCTCCTCCGTAGGCTATTAGATCTCCTAAAATTGTTACTAATAGGTAAAAATACTCCTTTTTCCTATGTAGTAATCCCATTCTTTTAACTACTATTAATAAAATATAGTTTCTTATAGCTCTACTATCTATTAATGCCTTAAACTGCTAATCTTGCTATTTAACTCGTAAATTTAGGTATCGTCCTTAAATTCCTTTAAGGGTTTAAGGCTCTACTACTAGTTTTCTCTAGTTCTATAGGCCTCTACTTTTCCTAACTATTAGCTGCTTAATCCTATTTATACTTAGTCCACCTTTAGCTAATACTTAGTTTGTTTTTTGTCTTTAATATACTATAAACATATATTTTTTAGGCATTCCCACCACTATTGTCTATTTAGGCATTTTTCTATAAGGAATCTTCCTAGCTAAAGTATTAAGTCCCCTTAGCTTTATACTTCTACTAGGTGCCAACTATATATATACTTAGCGTTTTTATATTTTGCCTTATCTTATATCTAATATATTTTTCTTAAATATTTGCAATTTTTATCTTTTAGTGCTCTATATATATTACATGCATTATCTATATATGCAATCTATGCCAATATATAATATACTTAATGTCTTAGGTTAACTCTTAACTTATCTTTATCCTTAAGTTTAAACCTTTCTTATATTAATCTAAGCGTTACTACTTTGTTTATAGGTACTAAGATTCGCCTCTTACTTCTCTAGTCCTCTAATTACTCCTCTAGATCCTTTAACATTATAATTAAGGCTCCTTTAATATAACTTATAGCCTTCTCTATAATCAGGTGGTCTTAGATAACCTTTTCGTCTAGCTATATATAGAAATCTTCCTACTTATTGTTATATCGCTGTTTATACTACTTTTAGTATAACCCTTTAAGTATATACGGCTCGTTTATAAGGAAGTATCTTCTTATTACTACGTTATAATAGCCCTTTATATATCGTTCTTTGAACCTAGTTAGAATCCCTAAATCCTCTTTATTTTTTAGTTTAGTAAGCCACTTAGCTCTTAGTATGCCTATCCTAGGCTTATTAGTAATTCTTTATACTAGTACTCTGTCTTATATACGTCCTAATATACTAGATCTCTTATTTAGTTCCTATTCTTACTATATAATAATTCTTGCTCTAAATTCTTCTATAGTTTCTTTTGGTTTTTGCCTTGCGAGTAAATCTTTAAAGTCTTTTTACTTCTTAATCTTAGTTTGTTTAATAGTTCTTATTTATATATTAAAATCTTAGTTCTATAGGATTCTTAATCCTAAGCTTACTTCTTGCTTAAGCTTAGCTCTTGCCTTAGTCTAACTAGGCTTAGGTGTTCTTATCTTATCTTAAGAGTCTTAAATCTTACTTATCTTACTTTAAGAGTCTTATACCTATAGGAAACTCTATCCTAAGCTTATTCGTATATTTTTAAACTAAGCTACTACCCTACTCTATTAGTTTCTGTCTATTATAGGTTCTTAGGTATACCTTATCTTATCTTAAGAGTCTTAGTTATCTCTTATCTTACTTTAAGAATCTTAAGCCTTTAGCCTTTTGCCTTTATTGAGTGCTAAAGTGGTTTACTATCCTACTTCTTTTATGTCTTATAAAGCGATAAACATTATATCTAGTAGGGTCTTAATCCCGACTAATGTTCCCTATTCTATAGTGGAATTATCCTCTACCTCTTATATAACATTTTTAAGGTTTATATACTCCTAGTAAGCTACCTTTATTACCTTATTATTATAAAATGTTTCGCTTATATTAAATTTATCGTCTTTAATATCCGATCTACGAACTAGTTTATTAATTCCTCTATACTTTATAGAGTATAGCTCCTATAGCTAATAGCTTACGCTATACTTAGCGTCTTTATAAATTTAGTATATATTTGTAACGTGGCCCGCCTCCACGTCGCCATACGGCCAAAAAGACTGAGAGTGCTTGCGAACTTGTCGCAAGCGCGGCGGGACCTAATATATATACTCTTACAATTGCCCTCTCCTCTGCGCGCTCGTCCTCGAGCGCTCGCAGGGATTCCTGTGCGCCCGTTCGCGCCACAGGGATCAAACGCCAAGAGTATCACCATATTAGTTAGTCCCCAGTAACGTAAGCGATCGGACTCAGCCGACCCGCCTCATCGCACGGATGCGTGTTAGACTGTACCAGAGCGAAGTGACCGATGGGGATCGAACCCACGATACCTGGCCCCAGTAAGTTCGCAAGCACAATTGTAACGTGGCCCGCCTCCACGTCGCCATACGGCCAAAAAGACTGAGAGTGCTTGCGAACTTGTCGCAAGCGCGGCGGGACCTAATATATATACTCTTACAATATTATTATAACAGAACGTAAAACTTTTAATTAAACATTCTTTTATTCCTTATAGTACACTATTATCCCTTTATACATATATGTCTTCTACTAGTCTAGTTCCCTTTATTATATAGTAATTCTAACTATCTTTATAATCCCTTATAAAGTAACCTTATTTTCCGCAATTTATATAAGCTCTATCTTTAAACTATTAACTTTGCTATAGAGTCCGCCTAAATATCTTCTGCCACTAAGATCCCTAGTTTAGCCTTTATTTCTTAGTCCTATAATTACTAGATCCTTAACCTTTAAGTTTTTATAGTTTTTTACTCCATCTCTTATAGGCTTCTTTAGTACTACTTAGGTCCATTAACTCTGCGCCATACTATAGTTTTTAACTTAGCTTTAGTTATTATATATTTTACGCCTTATATAACTATAGAACTCTATTTTAACCTCTTTTAGCCTATTCCCTTTAGTAGATCTAATTGTTAATCTTAATCGCTTAATTTATTAGTTCCCTTAGGATATCCATATCTTCTATTAGAATAATTACGTCCTAAACTTTAGCCTTAAGTCCTTGCTTATACTATGCTATAAGCGCCTTATTATTCTACTTAACTTATATTGCTAGCGTCTAAAACTATATTATATACTTAATTGCTAAGGTTTATTGCGTTATATCTTAGAGTTTTCTTTCTACCGTAATTATCGCCTTTAGGTCTCTAAATATTTATATAAGTCGCTCTATAAATCCTTCCTAGCTTAAGAATATAAACCATACCTCTTAATTAGTGGTTATTATTCCATTTACCTATATTTCTATAAGGTAAGGTTTAAACCATTTAAGTGCTCTTCCTAATAGGAATAGCCCCGTATATACTATTCGATCTATAAGTATTAGTAGCTTTGCCCCTTCTTATATAACTTTAAAGTGCATTTATATAAGAAATCCTTTAAGCTTTAATCTCTCTCCTAAGTATCTTTTAATTAATAGTAGCTTAATCTTTACTACTCCTATCCTATTAACCCTTTCTTCTAGTACTGTATTATTTGTTATTAACTAGTTAACTATTTCTTATAGTTGTCTAACCGTTATAGGTTGTTATAAGTCAGTATCTGCTATACTAGTGTCGTTTCCTAATCTTAAAGTAGTTGCCGCCGTTAATGGCGTTATAGTGGCTACTTTTAGTGGTATATTATTTAACTTTTTATATTTAAAACTGTAACTAGGTAGTAATTATATAACGGAACTTTGTAGCAAGAACTACAATAGGCTTATTATTAGGCTAGGTGTATAGGTATTATAAATTAAAGTTAACAACGTAATAATAATTAGTAGAGTGGTTGCCTAATAGATTAACTCTAATTATATTCTAAGAATTACTATAAGGAAGGAACTATCTAGGTAGGGACTATGGTCCTTTAAATACACAACTATACTTCTATAAAATCCTTCTTATATATAATATACGTGTGCTCTATTTACTCTGTCTTAGATTATATAGATTATATAGATTATATAGATCACGTCATATAACCTTAGTTACTATTCTTTATTATATAGTTTTATCGGCTCTATTCTGGACCGTACTTTTATTAACTAACTAGCTTTTTCCGACTCTTCTCTAAGTAGTTATAATATTGTACTTAAAGCGTCCGTAATACTAGTTAAGCAATTATCTTTTTTATAAGACCTTTAATAGCCTAGCGTGTGCGTTACTTATACTTATAGTTAGCGTTATTAACCTTAAATTAGTTCTTAACTGCAGCAATTAACTAGTTAAAATGCTATTAAGTAGGACTGCTATTATTAGGTAGTAACTTCTTAACTAGGGCGTTAAGATTTATTTAGCGTATATATTTATCATATAACTTATACTTTTTATTAAAGAGGAAACGAGAGGGCTTTATTAGATTAATAATACTCTATAAGTTCGCTATTTTCTTAGCTAGCTCATCTAGCTCCTTTATATTAGTATTATTTAATAAAACACTAGTAATTTTATTAAGCTTCTTTTAAGCTTAGGTATTTAAGTTAAACTAGTCTTTAGCATTTATAGATATCTAATTATTTTAAGGTTTAGAAGGTGGCTTAGATTCAATTAGTATACTTTTAGCGGTTTTGTCTATACTAGATTTTAAGGCGTTCTGTAGTTATATCGCTAGCGTATTACTATTAGGTATAGCCGCCGGTCTTCTTTTTAAAGATATTATTTTATAAAAAAATTAAACCGGCTATCCTTTTAAGGAGATTAGTAAGGATTTAAATATAAAGTAAGAATATAGATAGGGAGTCCAATTAATAGAATAATAGGGTATATTATATAGATAGACAAATCCTTAAGGGAAAAGGAGGAGTCTATATACGAGGTAAGTAAGGGGTTTCTCTAGGTATATATAGTGTATATATCTTATAGACAAGTTACCCCTAGGTTGTCCCTAGGTCGCCTATACCTTATAGCTATATAACTATATACTTAGGTTTTACCTAATAGATAATTCGTTATTAAAGTATGAGGTAAGGATATAGATAGGGAGTCTAATAATAGAATAATGGGTATATTGTATAGATAGAGACGAATCCTTAAGGGAAAAGGAGGAGTCTGTGTGCGAGGTAGGAAGGGTTTTCCCTAGGTATGTGCTCTGCACGTACCTTACGGGCGAGTTAACCCTAGGTTACCCTAGGGTCGCTCGTACCTTATGGCTATATAACTATCTACTTAGGTTTTACCTAATAATGCCCCCCCCCTTTAAAAAGGGTCGTCCCCGATCCTTTATATGCTTAAGCCTTAATAAAACCCTATAAAAACCTTAGTAAGGAAAAAATTTAGAGGGGAAAGAGTGTCTTAATTTTATATATAGAGACAGGTAGTATATATGCGCGGCGCGAAGATATTAAGGAACTTCAACCGGCGGTTAAAGTTGTTTAATTGGTTAGATTTACCTTGCTAAGACTCCCCCACATTTAACTAAGCTAGTAGCAATTTTATATGCCCGGTATAGAAAATCCTAATTAGTCCATTTAATAGGTAGAGCTAGTAGAGCTTAATACCGTTACCTAAATTTAGTAGACTAGAAATATTCTAAAAGCTTACTTGCGTAGGTAGGTCGCTGGTACCTTGTGGGTTGGTTATAGGTTATTTATATACAGCTAGATTTATAGACGGTAAGGCTATATACCTATTAAATCCGCCGCTGACCCTACTTTAGCCTTGCGCTATACCGGTATAGCGTCATATATACTTTATAGGTAGGTTATAAATTATTTATATATAGCCAGATTAGGACGGTAAGGCTATATACCTATTAGACCCGCCGCTAACCCATACTTTAGCCTTATACATTATCTGCGTAGTATATATATGGAATAGTATATAAGTTATTAGTATAGGTTACTACTAGCGGGTTACTAGTAGGTTGTGGACCCCAGTTAAATAGACTTTAGTTATAAACAGGCCTATTTTCTAATATATAAACGATCTGCTTAGCTAGTATAGAGTAACGGATTAGGTCTAGGAAGGGTGCTTTCTAAATTAAGGCTATAGTTCTTACAGCAATTATTACTTATTCTTTAATCCCTTAGAACGTCCTCTGCTTCGCTTTAATACAGATTATATTTTAATAGCGGCGCTTACTTTTCGCCTGCGCTTTAGCTATAAGGCTAGGGTATCCCGCTTACAGTACTTATCTAATAGTTATTAACAATTCTTAAGTTCTATCTCGTATTTCTATTTATTATACTTATTTAGCCATCCTAGCTATTTAATAAGGTACTATAGTTATCTAGCACGATTCTAGTAGGTAATAATTGCTTCTACTTCCTAGCTGCCTTCCTTAAGCTCTTTTACTGCTAGGGGTTAAAACCTAGAGCGTAACCTATAAGGCTTTAGTAGGGAAATATAGAAGACTAGGTAAAGCTATGCT
The DNA here is from genome assembly GCF_001692895.1 of Cenococcum geophilum 1.58. Lineage (NCBI taxonomy): Eukaryota > Fungi > Ascomycota > Dothideomycetes > Gloniales > Gloniaceae > Cenococcum > Cenococcum geophilum. Next base: position 1,501,124 of record NW_027137598.1, read on the forward strand.
ATAGTAGGTAGAAGCTCTAGCTTATATACTTACTGCCCTATATACTCTAGGATCTAAAACGGTCCTATAAACTTATAGTTAAGCTTTTTATAAGGGCGTTTTGTGCGGATATTCTTAGAGGAGAGTAGGACTTGTTTACTAACGGCGAAATGCTTGGCCAGATAGTAACGATTATAGTATTTTACTTAAAGCTGTTAGGCGTGCATTATTGACGCCGCCGCTACCTTATATGTGAGGCGCAGGCGTTATAGATGCGTCTCTGCAAGTTTAATATTTATTAACTTAAACCCCTTCCTACCTTACTGGGCGTCTTAGACGCCGTCTAGGACTACATCTAGGATGTTTAGCAGCTAGCTATAGGCGAGCTTAATAGGGGAACGCTTTATTATGGCATAGACCTTAGAGTTATAGATAAAGGCTACTTCTTTAAGTAGGGAGGCCTAATTAGACTGTTCCTAGTTTGTAAATATATATAGGTATACCTTAAGCTCCTAGTTCTGACGCTCTATCTAACTATCTATCTACGGGTAAAATGCGGTGCTAAGTTTACGTTAAACGCGGAGATAGTAGCATATAGTGCTTTAGTACTCGCTTATAAATATACTACCCCTATTAAGGATAATATTATTTAGAGGGTTTATTTATATAAAGACTCTAAATAAGAGTTTTGCGAGTTGTATAGCATTAATTATCTTATGCACTAGATAGTAACGTACTAGCTTTATAAAACGGTCTATAAGGATAAAAACGGAGTTATACTCTATACTATTAGGAGTTTTAGACTCTAGGAGATCTGTAATAAAATTAAATAAATAATGCCACTAGGCTTAGATGGGGGCCTAGAGAGGCTATAGCTTACTATAGAGTTTATAGCGGCGCGATTTGGAGCGTTAGCAAGTATTATAATTATTTAGGTATTTACGGAGGTCCTAAGTAAGGCCGTTCTAAGCGTACTTTCGTGCGATTACCTTAAAGGTACAGTTAAAACCATAGTGGCCGCCTATAGGATTATTATAATTCTGCTTAAGGATCTCCTATTATAATAGTGTGTAATTTAGCACCTAAACCTTATTATTTTGCCTTAAGAGTCCTTAATTATTAAGGGTATAGTCCTTATTACTGGCAGGAACTTATTTTTAGGTTAACTAATTATATATAGAGCGTATAAAGGCGTCCCTTTTTTATACTCCGCGAATAAAATTAACTAGTGACTTAGGGGGGTGTTTTATAAACGCCGTTTTGGCTAAAGTAGCTACTACTACCTCTTGCCGTAGCATAAGACTTTACGTAAAGTTAGTGCTAGAGAAGTAATATATAATATATAGGTAACTTATTAGGTTATTACGGGGGACCGTAACCTAGGCTAAGGGGTCTTCCCTAGGGTTAAGCGCTATTAGGTTAGTTAAAGTGGTTTTAAAGAGAATAGTAGGACGCTCTAATCCGCCGGCGCTAAGTTCGCGAGGGTTGCTTATATGCTACACGCATGCTACTTACTGGTTTAGTGTAGTAGCACTAGGGCCGCCTATAAGGCCCATAACCCGCAACTTTTGCTATAATATAGGCAGCATAGTATTAAGGATTGTCCTCTTACTATTATTTTTAAAGCCTTTAGTATAATCCGGGCGCCGGGATAGTATATTAGTAGGATTTATCTTACCTAGCTTATATTTAATCTTAAAATTAAACTTAGCTAGTTCTTTAGCGTACCAGGTCTAGCGAGTAAATAAGCTTTTAGTAGTTATAAAGTACTTAAGATTGTTATAATTATAGAGCACGCGTGTTATATACGCGGTATATTTAAGGTAATAGCGCCACGTCTTAAAGCATTGCACTATAGCGAGTAGTTCTTTATTATATGTATTATACTATACTTTTAGGCTAGTAAGCTTCTAACTATAATAAGCGATCAGGTGCTAGTGGAGTTAATCTCCCTACCTTAAAGGCTGCAGAAGTATACCGCTATAGGTATAGTTAGAAGCGTTAGTAATTACTATTAAGGGTAAATTAAGGTTAAAGTGATGAAGTAGAGGAGCCTATATAAACGCAGCGTATAGCTTATAAAACGCCTACTATGCGTTATTAAGCTAGGACCAGGGTTAATACCATTTAGTAGGCCCTTTTAACTTACGCTTCTTCTTCTTCTCCCTATCTAATATTAGGTCGCGATGTGCCTATATAAGGTATGCGTATAGGGGGTATATGGTATCTAAGTAGTTCCAGATAAATCGCCTATAGAAGTTAGTAAAGCTAAGGAAGATTTAGATATCCCTATAGAACTTAGGCTTAGGCCATTCCTTAATAGCTTTTACACGGTTAGGGTCTATTATAATACCCCTAGGGGTAATAATAAAGCCTAGGAACTTAACGTTCTTAGTGTAAAAGATGCATTTTAATAGTTTGGCGTATAGGCCCTAAGCGTGGAGCTGTCGTAGTACCTACTTAACGTGCTTAATATACTTATCCTTGTTATTTAAGTAGATAAAAATATTATCTAGGTAAACCACGTAGATGGTGTCTACTAGGGTTTCTAGAGCTTTATAAATGTAGCTCTGGAAAGTTATAGGGGCGTTAGTAAGACTAAAAGGCATTACTAGGTACTTGAAGTGCCCGTAGCGTGTCTTAAATGCGGTCTTTTATTCATCGCCCTTTTTGGGTTCTATTCCCTAAGCCTAAGTCTATAAAGCCTGTGCTGCGACCACGCTTTGTACGCGATAATTTGCTGCTGCTACTTACGCGATCTTCTACGAGCTTCGTGGTATTGAGCAATTGCTCTACACAGCGGATTTCGTTAAAGAGGTCTTTAGCGGTTCTTACCCGTTAGGTAAAGTTCTAGCGGAAAAGCTCTGCTTATAGGTAGGCTGGGAGATATAAGAACTAAAAGTCTACCTATTATTTAGGATTAATAAAAGGGGTATATAAGAAGAGGTCCTCTAAGCTATATATACGGGCTAGGAAGATATTAAACCTCTAGTTCTCCTTTATAATAGCTATATAGTACATTATAGCGTTATTAAAGCGTCTTACTATAGGGTTCCTAATTTAATCTTAGACTATAGTCTTAAATTCATCCTATAGTAAAGGACCCTTATTCTTAGTGCCTAACCAGCAATAAACTAGTTAGGTAATTATCTTCTCTTTTATAAAACCTTTAATAGCCTAGCGCGTGCGTTGCTTATAGTTGTAGTTAGCGTTATTAACCTTAAATCGGTTTTTAACTACGGCAATCTACCAGTTAAAATGCTATTAAGTAATACCGCTAATATTAGGTAGTAACTTCTTAACTAGGGCGTTAAGATTTATTTAGCGTATGTGTTTACTATATAACTTATACTCTTTACTAAAGAGGCGATAGGAGGGCTTTATTAAATTAATAATGCTTTATAAGTTGGCTATTTTCTTAGCTAGCTTATCTAGCTCCTTTATATTAGCGGTATTAGGTAGGACGCTAGTAACCTTACTAAGCTCTTATTAAGCCTAAGTATATAAATTAAACTAGTCTTTAGCGTTCGTAGATGTCTAATCATTTTAAGATTTAAAAAATGGCTTAGATACTACTGGTATGCTTTAGCAGTTTTGTCTATACTAGATCCTAAGGCGTTCTACGGTTATATTGCTAGCGTATTACCATTAGGTGCAGGTATCGGTTTTCTTTTTAGAGGTATTATAGAAAAATTAAACCGGCTATCCTCCTAAGGGGATTAGTAAGGATTTAAATGTGAGGTAAGAAGGTAAATAGGGAGTCTAATAATAGAATAATGGGTATATTGTATAGACAGAGACGAATCCTTAAGGGAAAAGGAGGAGTCTGTGTGCGAGGTAGGAAGGGTTTTTCCTAGGTACGTGCTCTGCACGTGCCTTACGGGCAAGTCACCCCTAGGTTACCCTAGGGTCGCCTATACCTTACGGCTATATAACTATCTACTTAGGTTTTACCTAATATAAAGTAAATATAATAGTATTTATTAAATAAACTCCTATACCTCTCTAAAGTAGAATATTACTAGCCTACCATAATAGGCAATAGGTTTAGCTTTACTACTATAGTTATATAAGGTTAAAGTATTATATTCGTTTATAGGATGCTATATTTAAAGTCTAAGTCTTCCTATAAAGGCGACTATATTAGTACTAGTAAATTATTAAAGGGTGTAAGATTAAACGTATTCTAGTAAGATAACTCTATTTATACCGCTAAAGAAATTACCTAGTAGGTTTAAATTAGCCTACTAAATTAGTTCTAATAAATAGTTAAAGAATATAGTATTAAATGTATTATAACTACGCTAAAGATTAAAAGGGCGTAGGGTTAGTCTAATTAAGTAACTATATGGGTCCTACTTTAAACAGATCTCTATATAGCTATAAGTATAGTTATAAGGGTTACTAAAGAATTACTAAAGGATTACTAAAGGACTATAAGGAGTCCCTAATAATATAAATAGGCTAGCTTAATAGTCTTTACTATCTAGTAAGTCCTCCTTTTAAGTAATAGTAACTAGGCATGTTTTTACTTCTAGTTATGATTTTCTATAGCTAACCTTAATATAAATAGTTAACTTAAACTAGCGCAGATTTGCGCGAGCCGCTGAGGGCAATTTTGCTCACCCAGATGCGGGGTGGAGGGTGCGCAGATTTGCTCGGCTAGGGTGCGCAAAAATGCGCAGGCGACTGAAGCTCCCTCCTGGTCAAATGTTTTATTTCACCAGTCGCGCTCGATTTTGACTGTAATACGCGCACTCATGTTTTCTCTTTGACAAAGTTCTCCCAATGGATGATGGCAAGTCTTTGCCGTCGTACGAGGGCCTGGCAGCCGCCTTTGCGAAGGCCAAAGCTGAAAAGGAGAAAGAGGAAGCTCAGGGACTGAGGAGCAGAACCGCAGACGCAAAGGCATCTAACAAGCAAGGAGAGCTTCGCTTCAAGGCTTCGCACGGCCTATTAATTGCCTTCTTCTCTTGGATTTTGTAAAACTTATGCCAGCTAATTGTGTATATTGAGTTACCTTTCGCTAATAAACTCCAGTCTACTGCATCTACTCGGCATCTATCTGTTTACAAGTGGTTTCCTGCTCACGAGGCTAGTATTAGAACAAAAATCCCAGTGTTCTATGCCCCCAGCCGCTCTCACGCATGCATACGAGCCTGGATCACCCGATAGGGGTTGCTGGCATCCTAAGTCTTTCGAGAAAGCTATTGTTATCATTGTCGACGCACTTCGTTACGATTTCACAGTCCCTTTTCAACCCGTAAACAGCAATGACAGGCCTCATCACTTCCACGAGTCCATCCCCATATTCTATGAGACAGCCATACAGCATCCAAATAACGCCTTCCTCCTACCTTTCATCGCAGATCCCCCGACAACTACCTTGCAGAGGCTGAAAGGTCTAACAACTGGAACCCTACCCACATTCATTGATGCTGGTTCCAATTTTGCCGGAACTGCTATAGATGAGGATAATCTGGTTGCTCAATTACGGGATGCCAGCAGGAGAATTGTACACCTAGGAGATGATACTTGGCAAGCCCTTTTTCCAGGCTACTTTGAACCGAATCTCACAAGAGCCTATGATTCTTTGAACGTTTGGGACTTACATACTGTGGACAATGGAGTCACCGAGCATATCTTTCCCTTATTACATCCGTCCAACACCAGTAGATGGGACGTAATATTTGGACATTATCTCGGAGTTGATCACGCCGGTCACAGATACGGACCGGATCACCCCGCAATGACAGCAAAGTTAAAACAAATGGACGAAGTCTTCCGTCAGATGATTGAGCTTCTCGACGAAACGACATTGCTTGTTGTTATGGGAGATCATGGAATGGATGCAAAAGGTGACCATGGTGGGGAGTCCGACGATGAAATTCAAGCAGCTCTATGGATGTATTCTAAGAGGAACTTTTTTGGTCGTACTTCGCCTACATATCAGAAACCCCCGAATACCGCAAAAGAAAGACCCGTAGCTCAAATTGATCTTGTTCCTACTCTGTCGCTCTTATTGGGCATGCCTATCCCATTCAACAATCTGGGCGCTCCTATTGAAGAGGCTTTTGTAGGTACAAGTGGGGGGGATTACGAGAATTTGGCGGCAGTAAATCGATTGGCGGCCGCTCAGATTTACCGTTACCAACATGAGTATGCTCTCGCTCGAGGATTGGACAACAACGCCAGATCAAGCTCGCTTTCTTTATGGGCAGCCGCTAGCGAGGCTTGGGATTTCATTGCACAAACTAAAAAGCCTTCTCAAAAGCACTGGCTGGAGGTCTTCTCATTGTTCTCGGCCTATCAAGTCGAAACTCTGAGCATTTGCCGCGCTTTGTGGGCCAGATTTGATATAACAAGCATGATCCATGGGATTGAAATTTTAGCCATTTCCCTTGTCATTCTTGTAGTGTACGCTCGCGGGCTGGAGGGAGACAGGACCGAACTAACACCCGTACTCCTTTTGAGGAGCATGATTGGCACAATTTTAGGTGCTTTAAGTGGTGCAATCCTAGGGTTCGGGATTCCCTCTTTTCCTCTAGAACACACCTTGGTCTTTTGCACAGCCGTAGGAGGCGGGGCAGGGATGTTTTCTGCGTTCTGGCACATTCGCCGGAGGCTCGTCTCTCCCCTACCGAAAACAATCTGGGGTTGGGTGAGCGTGATATTTACCATTTTTTTGTCCGCAGGGTTCGCCTCAAACTCTTTTACGATCTGGGAGGACGAAATTCTGCTGCATTTTCTGTGCACATTTGGTCTCCTTATGCTACTATCTTCCTTTCGGCAAACCAACCTCATCGATAAAGCACTCGGTTGCTACCACTCGATTCTGTTCATCGCCCTTACTCGCATTTCTTCTCTATCCCGCCTCTGTCGGGAAGAACAGATGCCCTTCTGCAAATCGACATACTATTCTTCAGCCACATCATCGACCTCAGCAATGTGGCAGTTGACAATTCCATTTCTCATGGCATTCACACTCCCGAATATCATTCGCTCTTACTACAAAGGGACACGTTCGTACCAAGGTTCTGCGGTTTTGTGGATTGATTTTGCTCTTCGGACTGGGTTGCTCTTGAGTGCTGCTTTCTGGACGATGGATGCCGCAGACGATGGTGATTGGTTCAAGGGACATGGCGGCACACTCAAGACTATCAAAATCATCGTGGCACAAATCGTCTTTGCCATAGCTCTTGCAGCTGGATACTCTACGTTTTCATGGGCCGCGCCTTTGCTCAGCATTGAGACGAAATCGAAATCGCGTGCCGAAGATGACGAGGATCCATCGCGGCAGGTAGTCTCCGAAGGCGGTAGCTCATCAATCACAATCCTAGGCTACGCCAATGTTCATGGTTCACGCTATGGCCTCTTGATCACTATGTGGCTCCTCGCCATTATCTTAGTTCAGAAGCCCATGGGCGGCGGGGCTATCGGTCTTCTTGGTTGGCAGATCTTCTCTCTGTTTGAAATTGTGGACACCAACAAGCTCTCTGATACACCAGTGGGTCCCGTGGTCCTTGGGTTGCTGGGTTCATTTCATTTCTTTAAAACCGGCCATCAAGCAACTCTTTCATCCATCCAATGGGAAAGCGCATTCATTCCACTCAGGTCGATCAAATATCCATGGTCACCTCTTCTTGTAGCGCTAAATACTTTTGGTGCACAAATCCTCTGTACTATTGCGGTCCCGGCAGTTGTCCTATGGAAGCAACCACCGAAAAAGAAGGGATTGCTTGGCGATGTTGCAAAAGCAATGGCAACGCATTTATTATTTTATGCTATCATCAACCTTGCCACAACGATGTGGGCCGGTTGGCTCAGACGTCATCTAATGCTCTATAGAATCTTCAGTCCAAGATTCATGGCCGGCGCCGTCGTACTGCTCATTGTCGATATTGTTGGGATTTTCATTGCGATTGGTGGGACGCGACTGAGCTTTCTAAGTGTTGCAGAAGTTTTTGGGTGGAGCTGAAGTCCCGTACGTCTTGGTGACCAGAAGAGCGTTCTTAGAACGTGACAGGCACTCAGTATTCTGTACGCTAGCATTTTGCATCGCACCGGCGTTCTTCCCTCCTGGGTATCTGCCAGATTTCCATTACAGCGTGACATTTCTTGGCTAGCCTCTGCATTCCTAACATCAAAAATTTCAGGTTGTAAGCATTGCTCAGATTATCCGTTAAACAAAAAGGGTGATATTCATTTTCTGGACAGTATTTGTGAGGCAGCACTTGCTGGGATAACGACTCCGAAATTACCTGACACTAAAAGTATGACAAGCCGCGCTCTTGATTCAGACTTAATGGGGCGTAGCCCATAACCTAGGACTTAGTAAATTTATCATTTGTAACTCTCTAACAAGAAGCACAATAACATCATTTGACGATTTCGCATTTCCTTATTTCAACTAGTTTTTTTACCTAAACGGTCTAATTTCATTAGCTTTACTATTAAAATTTAAACCAACCCAGCCTTTTATTCTTGCCTTTAACTTATCTAAAAATACTCCTCAGAGAGCCAGTGGATATTCACGGAGGAAACATCACCAAGGTACGTGAATTATTCTCTTTCTTATCTGAGTAGGTTTGCAATCAATAGCTGGTTCTCGAATAGCCTCTGCGATTGTCTGTGGACGATTTGAGTAAGCGTAGAAGTCCTCTGCAGATGTTTGATAGCGTCAATATTGTCTCTAAGGGCTACTGGCATTTTCCATATTCAATTCTACTGTATTTCTCGGCATAGCCTTTCCAAATTTCGCCTATGCTCGGTCCTAAATGCCATTGGAAATAAAGGAAGGGGTATAATTGTAGGAGAGGAGTCGAACAGGCCAACAATTTACCGGTTTTACGAGAGCAGTGACCACCGAATCTATCAGTTGATTCAATTCATTATGATAGAGACATGTATATATATCGATAGAAGCAGGTATCAAAATGTAGACTTGAAGTCAGAAAATGGACTGGGCAAGGCCCTCTAGCTCTATCGCGGAATGCCAAAGAAACTCAGGATTTCTATGCAGGCGCCTGTGGCTGTTGAATCCACACCAAGCGTATTGAAGTAATAAATATAAATGTTACGCTGAGTCCTGACCTAGGGATTAGAACAGCTGCTCAGCTGCCAGACTTCCTCGATTACAATCTCGTGCGTAATTAGTCTATTCCCACTTACCGCTTCAAATAGCAATTGTTTCCTCCCGAAACAACCGGACATAAAATAGGTCAGGGGGTAAATGTCCGCATCGTGCTCTCGAGTTTCACAATCATCTCTTCGTATTCCCCCTTTAGCGTACTTTGTGCTGTAATTGCTCCTCCAGCACCAATACGCCAAATCTCATACTCTTTCGTCAAACTGTCAGATAATTGGACGACCTCAACCTCATCTTCCCATCTGACCATTGTTCTAATGACGACAGAGAAATCCCCGCCTCCACCGACATCAAGGTATCCAAGCACACCCGCATAGATTCCACGAGGTTGGTTTCCTTCAATGTTTTGGAGAATCTCACACGATCGCTTTTTGGGTGCTCCAGTCATGGACCCCGGGGGGAGGGAGGCAGCGAAGACATCAATGCCAGACTTCCCTGGCTGCTTTTTCTGCGAAATGTAGTCCGGGGGTTCCTCCCACTCTTCAGGTGTCCGCGCCTTTTGAATTCCCGGTGGGCTGCCTTCGATTACTGAAACAAGCTGATAGACAGTCTCATACTCTTCGACCTCCATCAATTGCTTTACCTGGATATTCCCGGCACCATAGACGCCATGGAGCTGGTGTCGTACAAGGTCTACAATCATAAGATTTTCCGCTCGCTCCTTTGACGTACTAAGTATCATTTCTGCGTCTTCGCGGGTGACACCAGGGCCCTTTTTGACGGTGCCTTTGATCGGACGACACTGGCAACTCCCATTTCGATCCCAAGAGATGAATCTTTCAGGGCTACTACTCACTATTTGGAAGCCGTGCCCATCTTGACCCATACGGATATAGGCGCCAAACGGCGCAGAGTTAATGGTCATCAGCTTTCGGTACAGGCTCCACGGTATCATGGCTCGAGGGTGGCTTCGGGGAAGCCGAATGACGGTTTGATCAGTGAGACATAGCTCGTAAGAATCTCCAGCGGAGATCGACTCTTGACATGCAAGAATCTTTGCGCAATATTCCTCCCGGGAAGGAAAGTTTTGTGTAGTTTGGTCTAGGTAGCGTTGGAGGTATTCTTGAGCAACAGCCATCCGGGTGTAGGTTCCATCTTCGGTAATGAGCATACTATCTAACTCCGGAACTTGAATAGCTGAGATCCTGAGATCCCATGCTAGCTCTGTTTTCGTCTCAGATTGCACGGCTTCGCTAATTAATTTGATGGTTGTTTCCACCCATTCCATATCTTTACCACGAATGCTTTGCACATATATCTTTTTGAGGATATGGTCAAACACAACGCTTCGAGTAATATACGCGAAGCAAATGTCGGGCCTATTCATATCTGTCTTAACGGAGTATGGTTCGATGTTAATAGAGTCTAAGCCAGCTTCGTAGGATACAAATCCCATCAGGCCTCCCCAAAAAGGTGCGAAGGGAGGGCCTGGAGGACCGTGCAAAGGCTTGAGATGCTCCATTAGTGCCTTTAAATAGGTCCATATGTCGTCTACCTGAATCTCAAGGTAAACCTCGTCATTACCCGTCCGCAGTTGGAGCGTATGGGTGCTGACATAATAACACAGGCGAAGTGTTTCTTTAGGGACGAAAAGCCCAATGATGCTGTATCTACCTGTGCTAGCCGCAGAGGGCTTTAAATCATCATTTAAACCAGATTCCAAGACGGCAGCTTCAGTAGCGGGGATGCCAAGAACTTGACAAGCTTCTGCGACTCTTAGTCGTCCGCTACCACATGTCATTACATTGACAACATCTGGTGGCAGTTTTGGAAGACGAGTAGAATCTCCATACGCCATTAATCGAGCAAGATCTGCCGGCTTTTGTGCTCCAGCATGTTTGAATGAGATGCCGTTTAGATGAATTGGTATATCTTGAAAAGGCGTTTTGAGCGCCTCCTGAGATAGATTTCTCGTAAGAGGGTAGCTTGGCATTTCTGTAATAACTGTCGAAAGGGGGAAGTTCTCCCTGCGTGCCAGTAGTTCTTTACGAATCCAGATTTGCGCTTTGGTCCACCAATTCCATATGATCTTGGCGCCTTCGGCGTTCGTGCATATTGATTCCGGGTGATACTGAATGCCCCAGAAAGGCTTTTCTATATGCCTAACCGCCATGAGCACTGCACCGTTCTGGGAATTGTCAAAATCCCAGGCCAGAGGTTCTAATTGCGGACAAGAACGAGTTGCTCTCCAAAGCTCATCCGGGTAAGACACAGCTCGCCGCGTTTGGATTGAATGTCCAATATTGGCATGAAGAGAATGGTATTGAGTTGCTCGCACTTCTCCCATACCCTTGAAGATAGAGTTTGCTCTGTGAAGGACCTCGGATATTATGCCATGGCGCGGCTCTGAAAGACGCTCGATTTTTGCGCCGAAATGCATTGCCAAACTTTGGAAACCAAGACAAATTCCAAGAACAGGAAGCAGATCCTCGTCTTTGAGGCGCCAAAGCTCTCCTATGAGGCCTTCGTCCTTCCTGTTCGTAACGGATCCTGGACCAGGGCCTGCGATGACCGCGTCAAAGCCTTTGAGTAGACCTAAGAAGCCTTCCTGGCCACCATCCACATATTTTTGGTCATCGATTCGTATGGTGACCACTTCGGCGCCGAGAGACTCCTGTACCAGCGCGACAATGTTGTTCGCGAATGAGTCATATGCATCAATGAATAGTATGCGTCCTGGCCTTGTTGTGAGCGCTGGAGCCATTGGCAGATTTAAAAAGAAGATATGAGAGGGAATGAGATAAACACAGATACGGTTGTTGGCGATTCCCTAGATCTCCGGTTATCCGGTAAATCCAAACTGATAGACGGAAAAATGGAGTACTTGAAGTTCGAGCACTGACTGATCAAGGACAAGAATCGATCCAGTAGTCGAATATTAGCTTAAATGAGCTGTGGGTAAAAAGAAATCAACTAAGAAGAAATATCAGAAGACGAAAGGAATCCTGCCTAGAGGGTAACAAAGAGAAGGCAACGTGCTAGGGATTGGATAGTGGAAAATAGAGTGATAATCGCAACCGGGGGGTCTATCTGGAAGAGCGTAGTTTCTGCTCTAAACAGTCCTGGTCGAGTTTTGGGTTTTGGGATTTGGTTGGGAAGGTAAGGGGTCATAATTTTTGAGCTTGAAAACTACCCTCGAGGCTCGCAGGGCTTAGACCGTTAAACTAAATGCGGCATGGTTCGAAAAACTTTAATGACAACACCAAGCCACATGAACTTTTCCTTTTGCCAGGCTTGCATTCTTGACGTACTGGGTGACTTTGAACACTATTTAGGTATGGGTTGTCTGAAGAGAGAGTGAAGTTTATTGCACTATTACACACGTGATAGGAATGTCTGTCATTGCCAGCACGGGACATCGGACGTGGATATATCATCCAATAAACGTCTTATTTTTCTGTGAGCAATCCCCTCCACATGAAAATCTCGGCCTCAGCAATGCTATCGAGCTTGTTGCGGATTTTAAAGGAAAACGTGAGCACTGAGTAGAGGCTAGGCAGAACGTGACTAGTTGCGGTCCCAGTCATCAACCAATTTGTCCCTCAACACAAACCCAAGAAAGTTTTGTTCATCGGTGCTTACGCAACGACCTTCAACTATAGTACTGCTCTATTATTAGTTAACAATTAATTCCATATACGCTGACTGCTACTTCAAGCATAGGCCATATCTACGCAATGTAAATATGACTCTTTCCGCCTCCATAACTTCCACCATCTTCTGCCTTCTCACTACTTTACTCACGGCCTCGAATCCCAGGCCTAGCAAATGGTGTCCTCCATGCTATTAAGATCCGCACGATTAGCGCTGGTACTAAACTATAAGACATGCCTAATAGATAGAAGTACTGTTGCAAGAAAATATATCACAGATCCCACGAAGCAGGATAATCCTGCCGTAGCGGTTTTATTTCTGCTAAGAAAGACATACCATATCTAACATGGCTTCTACAGAGATTGATTCCGCAGCTTTAACCATAGACTCTATTCGCAATTTCTACATATACCAAGCTGCTTTATTATCTTCCACATTTTATAGACCAAGTTTCTCCCATATAGTTGTCTTAGCATGCTTAGACCACATGGGACGCCGGATAAATCTGGCCCAATGGCACTAAACCAGTTTAGGCCATCTGTCCCTGTGTGGTCTGAGACACTTTAGCCAACGTTTGTAAAGCACGTCGCGATATCCGCATGGCTGATATTACGGATATTCACTTCTTATTCTTACGATAAGTTTAGGCAGCTTGAAAAATCCATTAATTATATACTAGGCTCCGGCGAATCAAATGGTCTACGTAAGAAGTCTCCCCGCCTTCCCGTTCTTAACATTAATTTTAAAATAGCCGTAACGCGGTTTGCTAAAGTGAATAATCAGCAATATCCGCACCAACAACGCGTTAATCTCAACTACCTACTCTCCATCTATTATATCTATAATCCAATAATTAAAACCCATTAAGATCTATCTATTACAACGTGTTTAAGTCCTCCCTGCCTTTATCCAACCCTCTATTCTCCCTCTGCTGCTTTTAAGCGCTATCTATTAATGCCTCTATTAAAGCGAATAAGGCAAAGAGGTTGTAAACCATAAGCCAGTTAAGCAGATTAACAAGCTGGCAGTACGCAATAGGCTAGGGATTATATTGAAATGGATCCCTAGTGGTCTCCACGGCTATATAGCCTGCGGAGGGAGCTACCCTAGCTTATAAGCAGCTCTTATAAACTTTAAATAAGTAAGCTAGATGAAGCTATTGCGGAGATATATCCGTACCGCGGTTATACGGAGCAGCTCAAGGCCCTAAGGGTGCTAATATTTAAGCGGCGAGATCTTATGCTTATAGCAAAGACGTCTTTTAGTAAGAGTATGATAATATAAGCACTACTATGTCTTGTACCTAATGCAGTTATTATTATTGTTCTTCCACTTAACGCGATTAGGTTAGAGTAAGTAAAAAAGATTGCAAAGCTACCTTATGTTCAACCTATTTATATATAGGAGAAAATAATATCCGCCGAGCTGATTAAGGATATCCGCACGGGCAGCTATATATATATCCTTATCTCCCTAAAGCTTTTAGTTAGTGACAAGCTGCATAAGGTTCTGATAGACCCGATATTTCGTTCCCATGTTACCCTTGTAGTGGTTAATAAAGTACACCTACTTACTAATTAGGGAGAGACCTTCCGTATAACGTACACACAACTCTTTAAAGTACGTTTAGTCTTAGTTAATAAGCCTTGGTTTGTATATACTATAATACTAGACCTATTTACGTTTTAGACTGTATGCAAGCTAGCTGGGTTTAAACCTAATATATAAGTTATTAAAACCCTAATTAATCGGCCGGAGCTAAAGATTATACGGAGGGTTATGACCGCGCTAGAGAAGAAGGACTTTTAAGCTCTTTACTTTACTATTGCTGCTGCTCCAGTGTATTCGCATACTGCTAGTAATAGTAACTAAAAAGAAGGCGAGTAATTAAGAAGCCGCTTAATATCCGCATAGTAGACATACCACTAATAGTTTAATTAACTTTAGCTAATTCTAAAGACGATTATCTTCTTTAATTCTAAGGAGTGGATAGCTACCTGTTGTAATACTATTCGCAGCTAGTTAATCTATCGCGGCTATAATGCTACTATTGCTAGAGAAGCGGTGCAGAGCTACCACGTAACGCTTGCGGATATTAATAAAGACCGCTTATACGCCGAATACGCGCGCCTAATATCTCGAATTTAAATTTTCGTTGTATTAGATACAGTAGCACACGGTATAGATGTCCCAGATATCTACCGTTTAATCTAATATGGAATGCCTCGCCACAAATCCTGTAATATGCTAGTATAGCGGTTTGGCCGGGTAGGCCAAGGAGAAGGCCTCTTAGGTAAAGCAATCTTTATGGTTAAGAGCCGCTGGCGGGGTCCTTGCGATAAATTAGGTGGTTCTAAGCATACACAACCTTAGTGTATAGGCGATCTTCGCGCAAGCGCGCTGCGCAATGATATCCGCGGGTAATAAAATGTAGAGACTGCGGATATTACGGGCGATGCTTTATCTATAGCGTTAGTTAGTACTAAGCAGTTAGTAGATACAAGAAGCGGGCGTAGGTTAAGCCCTAGTGGTTTTATAGTACGCCTACCTAAAGAGCTTATTATACCGACCCTACGCCTAAAGAAGCGGTTGACTAATGCGCAGTTGCGTAGTAAACTGCCGTTTACCCTATGGCGGCTAGTTAATAAGGATTAGGTATGCTTACGAGCAATATAACTTACACACTATAGAGACCCACAGTCTACTGTTAGTAAAGACTTATATTATAGTAACTGTAACCTAGCAATATTTATGGATTGCGAGTACGATATCCGCACTAGCTATAGTGCGGATATTGCGAAAACCCGCCGGGAGCCTATATTAAGCAATATACAGAAGTGGTTTACGTAATAGGCGGAGGCTAGGTATTAGGATACATTATAGACGCCTATAGTTAATTATATTATACCGGATAAGCAGCTTTGTCGCCTTTATAATATAGGGTAGGTTCTAGATGCGGCATCATTAAGGTAAGCAATGCCTAAGTAGGATCCTAATATCCTCGGTAAGGAGCTTCCGTCCCTTATTAAGCTTTTAGCAGATAAGGAACAAAAGTAGAAACAGAAAGAAATAGGGCAACTCTTAGGTTCTTCTAGGTTAATTATGCAGATGTTAGAGCGGTTTTCCCAAGCGTTAGAGCAGCACGCTGCTGCGGATAAGCGCTTATTATAGGCTCTTATACGGGCTTTGTAGGTTTTAGATAGGAGATTTGAAATATTAGCGCCGTGGCAATTAGCGCCTTACTGTGGCGCTGATATATTATAGGCTAGTTAACAGTTAGCTATAGACCTCTTGCTAATAACTTAGGAAGAGGATGTACCTATGCCTTCGCTAACTCTTAGGTCTCCAGCTCCTACTCCTCTATTATTACCCTTATACTAGCCGTCAGATATATCTATACCGCTAGCAACCCGCTAGTTGGATACGTCTTTATTAGTACCGTAAAGGCGGTCGGCGCGATTAAACAGAGGTAAACGTATGTAAAGAGTACTATAGGAAATTAACGGCAACGCTAATTAGTATATAGCGGGCTAATATTAGGCGAGGTTAGTTGATATTAGGCGGGGTTAGCTAATACTAGGTGAGTTTACCTTATATCCGCCAAGCGGATATTACAACCATAATAGCTGATATTTATTAGAATGACACCCCCCCTTCCCCTTATACTCTATACCCCTAGTAAGCGCGGCCTAGGAACTAAATAGATTAATTAATTAATAATATCAATTACTTAGGAATATGTACTAGTGCTACTAACTATAGCGGATATTGAACGGTTGTAGTAATAGCTTATAGCTAATATCTTATATTACTCATCGAGCAACTTATACGTAGGTTAAAGCTAGGTTTAAGTAAAGTTGGTAGGGAGTACAAAGCCATCTAGCTCATTATTATCGTTATGGAGATTAAGCTTATTAAACACGGCGGAAAGATTACTGCCTAGCTGTAAATTAAACTTGTTAAGGGCAGATTGATTAAGTTGTTTAATACCTAGTTATAGTAAAGGCGGCGCTTCTATCTTTGCTTGTCGTGCCTAACGGCGGATAATAGAACCTTTGGCAATCGCATTAGCAAGCGATTAAATATCCGCTGTAGGAGATTTAACAGTATGTTGAGTAGACATCCGTTTACCGAATATGATCTTAAACTTTGCACGTAGTGGCCCTGTATAATTAGTTATATAAATGCTCCAGCGGAAGAGTAAGTCTAGGTTAAATGTCGAATTGCCACGAGTGTGCATAAGCTGCTTTAGCTCCCTATTAAGTAGCTCGTTGTCGAGATCTATTAGGTAGTGACTATCCTATTCGCCGCGGATATTTACTAGACTATTTACTAGAATAGCTTACTAAAGCTTAGGGGAATAAGCATCTGTTAAAGTTAACTGGAAGAAACGTAATATCTCTGGTAGATAGTTCTTGTTTTGACCACCTATGAAATAGATATAAATATAGGGGAGCACGCGGCTGAGTAGGCCAATATCCGCAAGCTTAATAGCGTGCTTAAGGACCTTATACGTCTCTACCAGTTGTAAAAAGCGAACGTGCGTTAGAAACTCTGCATTAGTAGGCTTAGAAAGTGTTTGTAAGGATGCAGCACTGCTAGCCTACTTAAGGTGACCCTTTTACCGTAGTTCCGTAGGCTGGCTGGTATAGTTAGCCGCCTAAGAGACTTCCTAACCGAAAACCGCTATGCGGATATCCTTGACCACTGCTAATAGATATTACGGAGATAGGCTTTTAAGGTACCGCTTAATATCTATAGGCGACTTAGTGTTATAAGACTCCTTAATCTAAGTATGGAGCAACGCTACAATACGAGCGTTAAAGCTATAGAGAATTAGCTCCTCTATATAATAAAACGGCGCGCGCTCGGCTGGGATATTTCTTTGACCTAGGTGGTTTATATAGGTGTACAGCGTAGAGTACTCTTAGGCTAATTGCTTGCCACTATAGTAATACCGTATAACCATATATAGGTAGTTTAGCTTTAGGTGCTAAAGAGCTGGAATAGGCAGAGCCCAACGCAGGCTATTATAGGCGGATATTAACTTAGTACGTTCTCCCTAACATAACCGAATAAGCTTTACGGTCTTTTAATTACTATAGATTAGAAATAGTCGCTCCTTAAATGCTTTATCAGTGCGTTATAGATTTATTTAATAGAGAAAAATATCGTTTAGTATCTTATAGGTTTTAGATATAGAAGCCTCTCTAGTTATAATAGGTCCTAGGTTAAACCTAGACGTCCGCGCAGCGGGTATTACATTAATAGAAGGCATACATGGATGTTTAAACCGTGGGTTTTTGCTAAGTAATATATTAAGGCCTGGGTACGCCTCTATAATAGCTTTATAGATTAAAGCTGTTAAGATCTGCTTTTATATTTCGTCTTATAAATTACCTAGAGCCTCTGCAATATCCAAGAACTTAATTGGAATATCCGCACGAAGCATGCTCTGTTAAAGCCTATTATTAGGTATACTTATACTAAAGACAAGCTTGCCAGTTATGCGCGAATAGAACGTCCTAGTATCCCCAAGTGTTTAATGCTGAACTCGTTAGAGGTAGTCGAAGTTATTATAGATAATAATAGTATTAGAAGCTGCACCTATTAAGCGGATTTTTACCTATATATAGGTTAGTATATACCTATACCGCGGAGATTATAGGCTAAACCTTAATTCCTGGGCTATCCGCTCCTTCTACTGGTTTAAAGTGGTATAACCATTAATTAATCTAAGCCTATGGAGCACAGAAAGCACGTGGCGCTTAACGCCGTTAGCTTGGAGATATATCCTTAGTAGCCATGGGATACAGTTTATAGAGTTTTGTAAAAGGCCAAATATAAGCATAGAAGCTATTAGAACCGCACGGCCTTTATACGGAGAATATTTGCGTTAACCCTCTTAATATGCTATAATTACATACTCTAGTGTAGGTGCGTAAGTCTTTACGGCTTAATAGTACTGCCTAAGGTTAAGCTGCTTAATATCCGCATATTAGTTAAAGCTGCCAAATAGTGACTCTTTCTCCCTTAGCTCTTTAAGCTTTCCCTAGATAGTAAGAGTAATACTAGCACCCACTATACCGCGCTTCTCTATCTCTTTAGTATAGATATCTAGGATATTAGCATCCTCTAGGAGTTTATTAAGGAGCTCTCTTACTCTTTTTTTCTTTAGTGCCTTATATAAACCTTTAGCCATTATAATCCATTTAAGCGCTAGGTCTCCTATAGATATCCGCCATGGCCTAAAATAGTTAATAATTACCCAGACCTTCTCTGCAGCGGATATCTTCTTAGCGGATATTACGGATATTACAGGTATTTTATTAACTCTTACTTCTTTATCCTCTTAGGGATCTATATAGTTTGGCAGTAGTGAGTAGGCTATTAAGGACCGCTATTAAGCTGCGGATAGCGATGGGGGAAACAATAGGGGAAACGATAGGGGAGATAATGGGGGTGGGATAAGACGGCTAATGCCCTTGGGCACTATATCCGCTATATCTCTTAATCCTCTAGCGGTATTAGTTAATAGAGAGGGTAGTTTATTATTAAAAGCTTAAAAAGACTGGCTCCTGCTAGACGAAATAGAGGGGTTTCTTTAACGCCTTTTAGATGCGCCCATAGCTGGTAGTTAGTTCTGGAAAATCCATTAATTAGAGAGCTGATTAAGGTAATTCTAATGCAGGTATTAACAGGATAATAGACGTGGCGGTTACTTACATTAATTTCGTTAAAGTTAATGGTTTGCCTTATATAAACAGACCGGCTCAGCTTCCAAAAGCTTGCTAAAGTGGCTTAGACTAAGAAATAGATGGATTAATTAAATAGGTTAGCTTGCGGATATTCGATTATCCGCGCAGTGGATATTTATCTATTTCTTAGTCTAAGTATACTGAGTTAACCTATACAGGTGTTTTTAAATAAGTTACGTGGCTCTAATATCACGATTTATAGCGTATTTACACCTTAAAGTGGCATAAAGTCTGTTTAAAGCGCTCGGACCTTATTCTCCGGAGCTCAGCGTATTAATTTCTAAAATTATAATAAGTAATACAGCTGGCCGCCTGTAGTTATATAGTCGCGCTTTCATTCCTTCGCGTTATTGTCTAAGTATAAAATACTCCTTTAGCAGCCTCCCAGTGTATACTTCATATCCATTGTGGGGGTGGCATATAAGTACAGTATCCCTTAACGCGTTAGGGCACCCAGAGGAGAAGGCCCGTACGCGAACACCAAGTTGACGTGTTAAGGGATAGATGTTTGTTGTTAACTCCTAAAGTCATTGGACCGCCGGGCCTTGGCAAACCAGTTTAGCTTTGCCTCGAGGTTCCCGTTGCCAAAGCCCCGGGGCTAACTTGTTTATGGCTAAAATAACGGCGCGTACCAGCCACTTATCTCACAAATCAGGCCCCCGAGGAGAAATCCCGCCACGGCGTAACACAAAGGATCATGTGGCACGCTTGTGGACTCCTGCAAACTCCTAAGCTAATTAAATTACTATACCCTAGTCCTGTAAACTCCTAAGCCAATTATATTATACTGAGAGCTATTTCTCCCTAAGAGTCTAAAAGCTTATAGAGCCCTTTATATTTAAACTTAAAGTTTCTTATCAGGTAATAACTCTTCTATTATAACGCTGCATCTTATACCCTAAATTAACTTTAAAATACTCCCTCTATCTTATTAGGAAATAATAGACGTCATTAGCGGAATACCTATGCCCTTATCTAACGATTTATAAAGCCCTTTATCTAATATTCTCCCTAGCTCTCTTCTATCTTCTAATAAATATTCTAATAAGTATCTTAATAAACTTAATAGCAACGCTATTAAGGCTCTTTAGCCTTCCTCTAACAGACCTTTTTTTCTACCCGTAATTAATATAATATAAGCGATAGGGAATAATAGTCTATATAGTTTAAGCTTTAGCAGGTAGCTAATATACTACGCTGCATTTAATAGAGCTTTTAAGGCTTTATACTTAGGTTAGGTTAAAAAAAGGCCAAAAGGTTATAATTAAGTACTGCCTATATAGTAGTTAATAATTGTAATGAAGTCTTATAGGAAATACTATGGTAGACTTATTAATAGACTAGGTATATAAATAAACAAATCATTAACGTAACGGGTAGAGTAAGTGCCCAATAGATTAACTCCAGTTGTATTTTAAGATTTACTATAAAAAAGAGAACTATCTAAGGTAAAGACTATCCCTTCCCACGCTGGCGTCCACAGCTTGGCGCCAAGCCTATGAACATTAGTATTAACGCTAAGCTCTCAGTCAAACAAGAGCCTGTGATTGGCCAACCCCTTATCGATATGCGTGGACGTAAACCAGCGTGGGAAGGGATAGTTCTTTAAATATATAATACTGCGCCTAGGAAATTTACTAAGTATATTAGTATATTAGTACGTTAGTACGTCTCCTATATTTCTACATTCCTACGTTCCAAACTATAGTCTTATAACTTATTATATAACTTAGCTACTCTTTATTTTATAGCTTAATCGGTTCTAGCGCCTTCTATACTATTTTAACTAACTTATTTATATCTCTTTTTAGTAGTTGCACTACTACTAATATAAGGTCTATAACACTATCCCCCTCCTCTTTATCTTTACCCTTAAAGATATCTCCTATCTTTAAGTTATTAATTAGAAGTATAGCGTTCCTATCTTTAATATAATAACCTTTTTAATTTATAATACCTCCTATTAGATCTTATATATCTAATTATTATAACTAGCTTATAACTACTATATTATTACTTAGTAAAGTTATACTACCCTACTCTCGCTATATAGAGAAGAAGTTAGTATATATTATAATCGCGGCTCCGTCTAATTGCTAACCTTCTTCTTATACTAAGTATATATAAATAAATATATAATCGTTCTATACTACTTAATCTATCTCTAACAATAAGTATATATATCTTATTAATTTCAATAGGCGTTTAGTAACTTATTAAAATTATTATAGGGTTTTAGATTTAATTCGCTACTAAAAGGTTAGAAGACTAACTCTTTATAGCCCGTAGTAACCTTAAGCGTTTATATAGTAAGTAAGATTATACTCTAGCTAAATTCCAATATCTTCGTACTAAAGAGTTTTAGATACTTAACGCTTAACTAGCTATTTACGCTTAGTTATCCTGTCTTAAAAAAGTCAATAAAAAGATTTATTTAGAGGAGCTTTATCTTATTGGATAAGGCCTTTATAAACTAAAAGAGGTTTAAAAAGGGATTCCGTTCTACTAGTAAGGGAAATAGCTCTAAGTAGCTTAGTAACTGCTCCTCTTAAGTCCCTCTTAGGTAACTCGTTCTTTAGCAATCCTTCTTTATTAATATTACTTAACCTAATTTCTTTTAATAGTCCTCTACCTTTCTTATAGCGTTCTTTAGGTTCTATAGTAGCTCCTAGGTAGTTTTATTACAGCCTATCTACTTAACCTTATACTATATTTTATTATTAGTATTATTATAATTTATAATCTTTAAAACTTACTATTTATCTTCTTTTTGTCCTCTAAATATATCTACTTTATAAACTAGCAGCTTAATATTCCTATATACTAGCTCTAGTATTGCAATATACTATATAGAGTAGGTTTTTATTTTAGCTAGTAGGTTTAACTTAAATATAACTAGTAAAATCCTTTATATACTTTTAAAAGGTCCTAGTCTAATATACTCTAATTTCTTACTTAGTCCTTAACTCTTAAAATTTTTGTATAGTAGCTATACTTTATCTTTCTTCTTAAGATCTAATTAGCTAATTAATATATTAGAGGGTAAAGTATAGCCTTAAAGTTTAAAGATATATTTTTAAACTTAACTAGCCTTATTAATATAGCGACTATACTCTACTACTATAACTCTATTTACTATTAAACTTTAAAGGCACCTCTTATACCCTATTATAAATAGCTTACCTAATTATACTATATCTATATAATCTTCGTAACGCGTTATTAGTTAAGTGTATTCTTTTAGGGACTTTTATAAGCTTTTATAAACTCCTAGGCTAATTAGAAGAGATTTTACAAACTTTAAAAAGAAGAAGAAGAAGAAGGGCATTAACTATTAGGGTTAATGGCATAGATCTTAGGGTACGATTAGGCTCTATTACGGATATAATATATAGAGTAAGAGATAAGCTTTTAAATAGAGGTATTGGCGAGCTAAGCGGAGCTATATTAGGAGGCGATATATAACGTTAAAGGCGATAGAACTGTTATTTACTAGTAAGGCTATACAGCCCTTATAAAAGGCGCCTATAATCTCTTAGACCCTTAGAGGGGAATCCGCCTCGATGCTCTGTAATTAGCTGCTAAAGCTAGCGGAAGCGCTAACGCCTGCGGCGTATATTAGGCAGCGGCGCCGGTTGCTAATTGGCTCAGGAGTTTGTAGGAGTCACAGGGGTTATAGGGGTGTGGCGGTGCCAGCCGCTGATTGGCTCAGGAGTTTGCAGGAGGTGAGGTGGATTTTCTCTCCGAGGGCCTGAGTCAACTAAGATAACGGAGCGTCGGATTTATGAGATAACCAGCCACCTACAGTATATGACGTTCGAGTTCGATCCTATGGATCCTTCCAGGCACCCATCTTAAAGGCTATGCATCAACAACTATTGTATCGTGGCAGGCCTCGCGATACCTAAAATATACCTACTGAGGTATGAAGTTGATGTTAGGGTAGCTGTATGAGTAAAGGTATGCTGGCCTTTCAGTCTACTTATGCTGATTGTTCTGAGGACTTTTTTTTTAGCCTTGCTTACATATCTTATTTGCGAAGCTTGTGATTAGCTTCTTCTGCCGTCTTTTGGAAGAGTCCCTAAGAATTATATCCGAGATCTTTCTTCTCATCTTCCACTCAGGACCTATCAGAATCTGCTATTTCTTCCGTTCTCGAAAAGATCTCAGCGCCCTTTAACTTCGCCAAGGAATCAGTATCTCATCACCGGCTGTGTAACTACGAATCCATCATGGCCATCAAAGACTCTATCAGTCGCCCCGCTTATTGGGTTGCTCAAGAGCTTGGCCTTAAAACAATTGCTGGTGCGGGCAAAGATACCCATATCCTCATCCTGGGCCGTTTCCTTCGCATGTTTGCCTACGGATCCGTTGCTTTGGTCCTTGCCCTATACTTCGCCACATTAAAAATCTCTGATGAGCGTATTGGCCTCTTCATTACGCTCACTCTTCTTGGGGATGTTTTCATTAGTCTCCTACTTACTCTCGTGGCTGATAAGCTGGGCCGGAGACGTACGTTGTTATTAGGGTCTGCCATGATGGTCTTTTCCGGAGTCGTATTTGCTTTAACAGGAAATTATTACATCCTCTTGCTCGCGGCGATTGTGGGCGTCATTAGTCCGAGTGGAAGTGAGATTGGGCCTTTCAGGGCCATCGAAGAGTCCACGCTGGCCCAGCTGGTAGAGGCAACAAAGCGTTCCGATGTTTTCGCTTGGTATGTGGTGCTAGCAGCATTAGGTACTTCGGCTGGTTTGTTGGTTTGCGGATGGATGGTCGAGTATTACCAATCTTTAGAGGGATGGACGGACGTCGATGCGTACCGCGCCATCTTCTGGATGTATGCCGGATTAGGTGTGGCGAAAGCCTGCTTGACATTCTTGCTAAGCCGGGAATGCGAGGCGGGAAGGAAGAGAGAACTGGTGCTGGTCACAGAGTCGGAAGGTGAAGATGGTGGTGAAACAGAACCGCTGTTGGGAGCCCGGGAGATGCATGCTACCAATACGGATAACGGGAAGCAATCCAAGAAAAGCTGTCTCAACCCTTTTGCACAGATCTCGACGAAGAGTCGTTGGATATTGCTCAGACTGTGCGCCTTATTTTGCATTGACTCGCTTGCTAGCGGCATGGTCCCGTTCTCTCTCATCAACTTTTACATGGATCGCAAGTTCCACCTTCCAAAGAGCAAGCTCGGCAGCATTATGTCAGTGACATGGCTCGTTTCCAGTTTGGGCAACATCTTCGCTTCCTCCATCGCTAAGCGAATTGGGCTTATTAAAACTATGGTGTTCACGCATCTTCCCTCCGCTATTTTCCTGGCCCTTTTGCCTATCCCCACATCGCTAGTTTTGACTATCTGTCTGCTGGTTGGCCGCGCCTGCTTGAACTCAATGGATCAAGCCCCACGTTCCGCATTCCTTTCTGCTGTTGTACTTGCAGAGGAGAGGACAGCAGTCATGGGAATTGTAAATGTCGTCAAGACGCTGAGCCAGAGCGGATGTCCGGTTATTACAGGGATTTTGGCAGGGAGGGACAGATTTTGGATAGCATTTGTGGTAGCTGGTTCTATGAAAGCAGCCTACGATATTGGCTTGCTCACCTTCTTTGTGAATACTAAGCTTCATGGACACGAGCAAGAGGAATCAAATCTCAGAACGACCGAGCCGGTGGAGACTGATGGAGAAAGTCCAGACAATCGAGATGGAGACGTCATGGAAGCGCGAGCTGAGGGTCAAGAGGTAGCTCCAACGACAGTGTCTTCAAGGCGAGCCACCCCTAGGTCGCTCCTAGGTCGCCCGTACCTTGCGGCTATATAACTATCTACTCAGGTTTCACCTGACAAGCGGGATATATATATTTTAGGTATCTCTTCGGCATAGGCCCTAGTTGCTAGGCCCTCTGGGATTACTTAATTTTTATATATTACTATTTATAGTACTTTCGTTTTATATTTAGTTAAGAGATACCCAACCCGTTTATCTACTCGTTAGGGTAAATTCAGGTAAATACTCAACCTATTATATAACTATCATACGCTAACAACATTCGCTCCGCAATACTCAGTGAGCCATGGAAGGCAATCATCAAACCTACTTAACGCTCTCTTTCTTGTCGGCATTATCAAACAAGAGACTGCTAGCTCTGACAGTCTTCTACCTTTACGTTCATACCGAGTTTCCTGCAATAGTCTCATACTACTTCTCGTAGTTCAAAATATTCCAGTTAACATATCTACCACCTTCCATTTTGACCTCCGCGCCTCCTCTATCCCTATCAATCGGGAGCACAGCCACCAACACAAGTATCCTATTCCTCGGCGGAAAGCCTTTCACCCCTTGATCATTTCTCCCGTTGGTCGTCTGTGGGACCTGAGTTTTGACTTCCTCTGCCAAGCCTTTCCTGGCTTCCAAGGGAACCATCCGTCGTCAAACTTATGCGGATGCCGGGGCTGTGCGAGACGTAGCTGTTTACGGCAGTTCTAAAAACCGCTTACGTTATCGCCGTGGTGGGAAGGGCAAATACAAGGACAAGCTCGGTGAAACGGGCTAGTTTAAGCGCAGGAGGGTGGAAGCCGAAATTTTGGAAAGTGAGCTGATCCCAGAGATTGTTGCTAATGAGAGATGGCTGGACAGGATGGCCGACGGTGAAGTTAATTATGTGCTTGAGCAGCTGTGGAGCGGGGATGAGACGGAGGAACTGGAGATTGAGGAGGCGGAGCACGCCGAGGTGGTAGATAGAGCATTGGGGGTGTGGGGCGAGAGAGTTCGGAAAGGAGGGAAGTGGAAGGTTGGAGCTTTGTAGAAGAAGAGGAGAAGGAGATAGTGATGGACATAGATGGAGGAGGAGAGGATGTGTGAGATGAAGAGCTTGAGGTTGTGGTTCTGTGATTTTGTAATACCCTACAGCTAGCAAAGACCTCCAATCCCGGATCACTAACCGAGATTCTGGTCTTATATTCAAACAAACCTGAGTTTTATACTTACGCAAATATTTGCAAGTTGCAGTAAATGCTTGAATCCTACCAAGACAAGTCCCGATGGCATAAGCTCTTCCCTCCCAATGTGTTATTTAGACAGGGTAAACATCGAATCTTGGAAAAAAAATTGATTTGATCATACGCTAGTCTTAGGGAATTTATGCAGACCTCACATATCTTCAAAGGCTCATTAACGCCAAACTAATCTCCAATCCGAACGCCATTCAAAAACGCTCCCGGCATTTATTCAGAATCTTCCTTTCTTGTCTCTTCCCTTCTTGCCTCTTCCTTCCCCTTCTCTAACATGGACTCCCTTAGCCGTTCCTCTTGTTTCCTCCAGTGACTTCCCTCCTCGTAGTCCTCCCTAATTCCTAGCGCCTTCCGCAACTTCTCGCTTTCCTCAATCTTCGCCTTAGCTAGTTCATGTACCTGGTGCGATTTCAGGCCCCGTGCATTCGGGCCAGCATTCTTTCCCCTTTGTCTCTCAGCTTCGAGGTTCTTGCGAAGTGCGGTGCATTGATCTTCGATCTCGTCTTCGTCAACACTGAAAAACCGGTTGCTCGTTAGCGTATTGCGAGACTAAAGGAAAATGCACAAGTGACAAAAACGGCATACCCTTCGTCTTCTAATCTATCACGAAGTTCAAAGACTTTAACTTCGATCTCTCGCCGTCGGTCATGCTCAAGGATCTCTTTGTCTGGTTGTCGCTGGCGGTGCTTGAAGTTGTCCCAATCTTTCGGGTAAGGCGCGGCATTGTCGCGGGGTTTAAGTAGTGATAGATTTCTCTGGACGTAGCCGGAAGTGCCACTGCCTCTCGGGGTGGAGAGTCCAACATTTGAAGACATTTTCAGCGTGTGAACATGTAAGTGGTGATTGCCAGGGAAACTATACCAACGTGCTCTTGCGGCGGTGAAGAAGGCGGAGCTACTGTACTGTGGGACTTGATTGGTGTGACTCACCCCGCGATGACTCTTCTCTTCAGACAAATATTTAAATCGCCCTCAGCCCTTGGACATTGTCCGAAGCACTCTCCATTATAACGGTTACTTCTGCATATACCTCATCACTGCAATGGCAGCAGCTTTACCCAGCTCGGTGGATTTTGAAAGCTCTCCCAAAAGCCTGAGCGAGCCCAACACCTTTAAGAAGCTTCCATTTCCCCCAGTGACGAAACGCCATATTTTAAACTGCTCTTTCCATTCTTGGTATCCGCGGTACTGCAACTCTCCTTCAATTACCACCTTAGGGTCTACTTACTTATTGTTGTCTCAGGTATCGTAGCATAACCCCCAAAGCGCGCTTGATTCCTCTTTCCCAACCTTTCATCACTTACCTTCGTGCGGATGGCATCGTACTCCCACCAGACGATAATGACCGCACTGATTGGTCCGACTCAGACAGCGGAATCTTCTCCTCAACGGACAATGCCTCAGACGCTGAAACTGAAGAGGACGATGATCCATCGGCCCCATGGCGCGAAATACATCAAGCTATCAAGTTAACAATAGAGGAGCTAGATGGGAAAGTTGTGCCAAAACTGAACTGGTCGGCCCCAAAGGACGCGACATGGATAGCTGCAACGAACAGCATGGAGTGTAGGACTCCTAACGATATCTATTTATTACTAAAATCCAGCGATTTTGTCACGCATGATTTAGAGCATGCCTTCGATGACTGTGAGGATGGTGAAGCCACAGGAGGTATAGAAAATGAAGAGCTTTCTACACAAAACATACCTTACTTTCTCGTCCTCCGCAAAAATATCACTCTCAATCCTTCTGTTGAGTTCCGCTGCTTTGTGCGGCGGCGGCGACTTATTGCGCTTTGTCAACGCGACCTAAACCATTTCGAATTTCTCTTTATGATGCAGGATAAGCTTAGAGATAAGATACAGCAATTTTTTGAGCTAAGGTTGCGGGAATCTTTCCCAGATGAAAATTTCACTTTCGATGTCTATGTTCCTCCGCCGCACGATCGAGTGTGGCTTGTTGATATCAACCCCTGGGCACAGAGGACAGATCCACTGCTGTTCAGTTGGCTGGAGCTACTCACACTGCCAAAGTCGCTCTCACCAGCGCCATCAGAATCAGGCACAATATCCCTCTCGCTAACATCAAGAAACAACATCAGCAATGACCTCGCACAATCTGCGTACAATAATACAATCCCAACCGAAAGTTACAATTGCTGCGGCATCGGGAAAAGTGACTCTGCATCGGCATCGGACACGGAAGAAGATGAAGTAGAAGACATATTCACTCCTGAATTCCGTCTCGTACGTAGAGATGACCCGGAAGCGTATGGCTTCACGACGCCACAATACAGCGCGCACAAACTTCCTCGTGATGTTGTTGATGCTAGCGGGGGCGGCGAAGGGAGTTTGAGAGAGTTTGCAACACAATGGAAGGAGGTGCTTGCGAAGCGAAAGCAGGATGATACTGAGGATAGTGCTGAAGATTGATAAAGATGGTTTGGATGTTAATTTAGCCTCATTGCTTTCTATGAGCATAATTGCAACATCATGCTACATAACTTGTACCTCTTTGGTATATCCAGATTTGCACCACAATCACTCTCTTAAGCATATCAATAAGCGGCTCTATCGCCGTCGCCTCCCCTTCGTCCTCTGCTGTCGTCGCTATGGTGCCGCAGGCTATATAACCCCTAAAGACACGTCACTGAACGCCTAATACCAGACACACCTACCACAACCTCTACCACAACCAGTCTATAGCTATTACGCTACAGGCAACCACCGCAACCAGTCTACAGCTATCGCGCTATAGACAACTACTACACTATAGGCGCATGGCAGAGGTACCGCAGACGCACCGCAGACGCAGAAAACCACTACCACCACCACCCACAGACGCACCGCAGGCGCAGACAACAACAACCACTACAATATACCACATTACCAATTTGCCGTAGACGTACCGTAAGCTATCGCGCTACAAACAACTACCGCACTATAGGCGTACCGCAGATAGCAGATAAGGGTAGCTATAGTAGGGGGGAAAGGGGCCAGCCCGTATTGCTTCAGCACGTTAAATATATGGTTTATAGGTAATTTAGTATTTAGCGCTCCATGAAAATCGGCCTCTGCACCTCCACGCGGTGGAGCCCGGGAACCTGGCAGTTACATTGGCGCTCCATCAGGATTATGCTAATAGACTACCAGAGCAAACGCAGAGACGTGTGTACAGCTGCGCAGCGTCGGCGCTGCGACGTGGTAGTTACAAGACTATAGTTTAGAACGTAAAAACGTAGGAACGTAGGGACGTAAGGGGTATACCAACGTACTAACATACCGACGTACTTAGTATATTTCTTAGGCGCAGTATTATATATTTAAAGGACTACAGTCCCTACCTTAGATAGTTCTCTCTTTATAGTAAATCTTAGAATATAATTAGAGTTAATCTATTAAGTAACCACTCTACTAGTTATATTTACGTTATTAACTTCTTATTTACCTATATACCTAGCCCATTAATAAGTCTATTGTAGTATTTCCTATAAGGCTTTATTACACTCCTTATTTACAGCTAATTATAGCTAGTATCTATAAATAGGTTTTAAAACCCTTTAGTAATATCCCTCGCCCTATTTATTACGTCTTATAAGTTATAGAAGTAAATTAATTTATAAAGAAGATAGAGGAACTATAATAGTTTTTTACTAATAAGATAATATAGGCCTAATTTATCTATAAAGCCGTAGCAAATAAGAACTAAACTCTAGTTCTAGCCTACTAAATTAGTAATTTTATCTAGCTAGATATAAGAAATCTACATATAAAATAACCTATTAAGAAACTTAATTAGAAGAACGCTGGCCCTTATAAGGTTAGGAAGGTTATTTTCCCTTATATTTACTAACTAAAGCTCCTTAATATAGTTAAAGTCCACACTATATTCTATACGTTAATCTTTTACCCTACTACTCCCGTATTAGATGCCCTACCTAAATAAATATAAGACCCTCCCCTACTAGTTAAAGTAGATAGTAAGAACGAGTATTTTATTAAAAGAATTAATAATATTAAGTATAATAAACGGAAATGCTAATATATATACCTTATAAAATAGAAAGGCTTTATTAAGCCCTTATAGGAACCTATTAGCTCTATAGGACTTATATAAGCTATAGAAGACTTTTTTAAACTCTACCTAGAACTACTATAACCCTATTTTATAGAAGCTTAAGTTTAAAGGGGGAGTACTATTATAGAATGCCTCTATAATACCTTATATACACCTACCTATTTCTACTAACTTAGTAATTAGAGACTAATTACAATACTATAAATTGCCACAATCTACGGCAATCTGCTATATTTTACTAAGTCTATTTAATTATACTAAGTTCTGCTAGAACCGCTATTAAATACTCTTCTGCCCTATATACGTATTAACTAAGCAACTAAGTTAACGATATATACTTTTTCTTTCTATTTCCTTACCTTCTTTCCTTACGTAACGTCTTAACTTTATTATATAGTTTATATACATAGCTTAATAATATCTACTTCGCTATATATTATCGTCGCTTACACTTACTCTATAACACTCTTATAACCCTTATCTCTCTTATTACCTTCTCTACTATCCCCTTTAGTACTATCCCTTGCACTGCTGGTGTTCAATAAACTGTGGCCCGTGCGCGACGCTTAGGAAAATCAATTTCATGACGCCTGACCGCCTACGAATGCAGTTGATTAATTGGTTGCGCACGGGCCACAAGTTATTGGACGAATCCAACAGTGCAAGGGATAACTTGCCGTCTTTCTTACTAGCGCTTTATATTAGATTTAGTAGCTTTAGTAGCTTACCTAATAGCCCGCTTCTATATAGCTAGTAAAGGAGGTTAACTTAGCGTTAAAGAAGATCTAAAAGGACTAGGGTACTCGGCCAAAAGTAAGCTTAATTAACTACCTTTAATAGAGCTATAAGCTAATTCTAACTTATAGGCCTTATCTACTAAACCTAACGCCGGCGAAGCTACTGCTAAGAGAAGTTTAAGGTCTATAGAGCTTTTAATTACTTTATTAATTAACTTTATATAACTACATATCGCTAAAACTCCGTTAAATAGCTTCTATAGTAGATTTAGAAAGGTAGGCGGCGTATTACAAAACTCTTAGCAATAGGATTAGCTTTAATATAGGCCTTTATAACTTCCTTACTAGTAATAGGCACGCCTTTATCTTTATTCTATCCCTAGCTAGAGAAGCTATAAAGCTCCTTCTATAGCTTCTAGTCCTTCTTATAGTTATTATATTTACTTTTAATTTATTTAAAAGTAATAAGCTATTAAATAATAGTAAGCGTATAATTAAGAGTAATCTTCTAGCCGTTAGATTTATAAGAGCTATCTACATAATATCCTTTCTTAACTGCCTTAACGAGGCCTTCTAATATCGCCTCCTCTACCTCGCCTGTCTATCTTAGACGCGCATTCCTGTGTACTGCGGGCGTCGCTGTAACTCCACTACGGCTCCTCCAGGAGGTAGACGAAGGTGTAGAAAGCGTCGATCGCAGAGAGGGCGTTGGCCGAGGAGGCTCTATTAATACACTAAGGTAGGGAGTCGCGATAGGGGCCTGGTGGCAGAGAGGGGCTCATTCGGATCGGTCACCGACGTCAATCACGTATTATGCGAAGTCAAATCTAGAGCCCCATCTGGAGTCACTGAATAATTGCCTTAATTACAGATTTAAATGAGCCAAGGTAGTAGCCGCCACTAATTACAAAACGGGCGACACTAAAAGGTGCACGGATTAATGAACTAACGGAGTCGTTTGGCGCCGTTTCCAACGTTCTCCTGATCGTGAATTGATTTTCTAGAGGGATTAAATCTACATTATGCAGACACGCAGAACGTGCTGTGTAATGTGCGTCGTGGATTGTAAGGTATGCCATATATTGTGTTGCTTAGAAATCTTCTATAGTTCTAGATATACTATAACTGTGCCAGATTGTGCTGTGCATTCTAGAACTCGGAGGTAAGTGCTAATGGTGGTATGCGTTTGAAGTTTAGGAAATGTGGTTTTATTCTCTGCCTTATTGGCCGTTGCTTTATACTACTAGTAGTAATGCTAGGAAATATATTTGAACGGGGAAGGAGCCTGATCCTGCTGTAAGACTGGATTCCAAGGGAAAGGCTACTCTACCAGCGGGTTTGATATGATTACTTATTAGGGACGGTTTGCACGAGAATGAAGCCCAGTATTGACGCTATTTTGGTATGCATAGCCACATACTAGCCTTGATCAAGGAGTCAGCTCCGAGGATCGTCATCCTCGATATTGACGACGTATTTGGTTAGATCTTGACGTACGTGGTACGTGCCCCCCCTTTTTATGGGTAATGCTATACCAGGGTGTATTTCCCCCCATAACTCTTAATATATAACTGTTATAAAAAAAAGCATTATATAGTAGAGATATAGAACTTAATAAGTTGAATCCAATGGTCCAAAAATTATAAAATTCTAATAAGAATTGGTAAAGATATAGCTATTTTAAGTTATACCGGGTTACTCAACAATATCTACCCCATCAAAATGAGAGATTCTATATATTTTGTATAGGTAATGCACATAGTAGAGATAGATCTACTGCCTCGTAAAGCTGGTAATAGAAAGGGAGATGTAGAATACAGCTTTTTAATCGTGAATGCACGGTTGTGTGGCTCATCAACCTCTAGCGTCAATATGCTGCAAACCGTCTCTATTGATGATAGATGGCAACCCGTTAGGTATCTGGTATTAAGCTCCTACTCAAGTATTAGTTCCAGTAGTACTAGGTAATGTGATATTGTCTAAACAAGGCTGCAAGGAAAGCGCGGGCATATAACTCAACGCCTCAGCCCCTTTAAGAAGCCTACGGAGTAGAGAGGAGGCCCCCGCCCTTTTGTTTTTTGTGAAGGCCTGGCCATCTCCTATGTCGTACAAATTTTTTGCAGTTTCTCCTACTGTATTACTACCAGGGGAGTCAATGCTATTGTTTAGGGCTAACTTGCGGCATAATCATATATGAGGAGAGGCGCGACTCAGGGCCGAGGTTCCTACGCGTGTGTTTACTAGTACGTAGTATTTCTTAGAGAAACACCCGGTGTCGTCACAATAATGTGGTTTCGTATTTACTAGCAACACTGTAAGACCAAACTCACATTTACTGGGCACCGCGTGTGGGCCTTCACGAGATAAGGATGCTTTGATCCCAAATTTAGCCCCCCAGCCGGTTGTCCAAACGGGCTCCAGTGCCGTTCTAGTGGTCTGCAGGATGTATTAGCTTTCCCGGCTCGGCGCGTTGAACCCTGTTCCTCTCAAAGTTCTGCGCCTACCCGCTTGCGTCTTGGCAAGCCCACGAATTTTATTAATTAATCGCGATAGGCCGAGGCGCATCTATTGCTCAGTTGTGCTTGTGGCCCCTCTCAGCCTGGCGGGTAAGCTACTGTACATAGCTGATTCTGCCTCGCAACAATCCAAACCCGATCCGATCATGTGTTCTCTCTCTCTGGTTGCCTGACCAGATGCGTTCATGTACGACGAGCAGGCACTGGGAAAGCGCAAGACTAACTCGACGGTCATGTATTCTCTATTCGACTTGGGCCAGCGACCAGAAGATACGCCTTCTATCATAAACATAATATTCCGCGTCTAAACCTGCTCAGTGCTCTTCGGCCCGCATCTGTATTCGAATAGCAGCGACTCGTGGTATACGATAGAATGCTAAATAGGTGGATCCTGGTTTTTGAGCGGCTTCACGGTCGCCATGACATCGCGGACGTTCTTCGCGATATCATAGCGAAGCACGCTCTGGATTCTTCATTGTTGCAGCTTCAGGAGAATTCCGCCAGCAACACTGAATCATCAATTTGCGTCATTGTCTGGATTAAGGTAATATTTGACCTCCAAAGAACTTATCTCCAAGCATGCGCTGGTGTTAACGAATGTCCACCTTATCTTTTGCCTTGTCTCATTCCCTCAGAGCTCGTGTTCTCCACCATAACGTATCTCATTCAAGTCAAATTAAGACTTTTTCCCAACCAAACCAACATCATCACTCGAGAATTCGCGAAGCAAAGATATTTCATTGCGCAAACTTTACTTTCTGGCCTCCGACTTCTGTTGCTCCGCAACGAGGGCTTTCATCCTCAGAAAAAGAGTCTTCTTCAAAGTACTATCAGCGCCGCTTGGCAGCAAGGGCGGTTCTGCGAAGCTGAGCAATTTGTCGTCTCAGAAGTGTTTTCGGAGGTGCTAGATCTTATCCGTCCTATCGAATGCCCCAATGAACATTTTCACCCATTAGAGCCGACCAATTGGAGCAAGGCCAACCTACCTACGTTTTCTGCTGGCCTGGTGAGTTCTCTCGACATTTATTGCGGTTCTGGATGTAATTAATACAGTTGTTTTAGTACCCCTTGGACATCAGACCAGAAAAGTTTGTTCCTGATGTACTAATTAGTCTCGCCGAGGAGAACGCGGAATGGATTCAATCTTACTGGATTCTCTTTGACGTGTTATGGGCTGCAGAATTTGCCATCGTTCAGCGCCACCTCGACCGTCGTCGGAAAAGTAATACAACTAGCTTTACAAGCGAATCTCTCTCCGAGACCGATGAAACTCTGGAACAGCTTAAGAAATGTCGAGCAAATCTAAAGGCAGCAATCTTCCAACAATCCTTACCTGATGAAAAGTCACCTCGTCCTGGCCTTATAGAGAGTCTCACTTCCACTCTTCTTGACTGGCATGGCCAAGAAACCATGGTTTCTCCTGTTTTAAAGCAGAACTCGCTTCCATCACATGTAAGATCACTCTGTTCTATATCCTACCTTGAGCGTAGAAAATCCTTTAACACGTTATGAAGCAGTACATGAGGACTGGACGCCTCAAAACATCGGACTACGGCAAGCATTTAATGGATATGCGGAGTGTTCTGGAGAAGTCTCTTGGGGATTTCGCTGATTGGCTCCAGCATCGAAAAGTGGCATTTCAGCACGATAGGATCGGAGCACACTTACCATCCCTAAAACTTCACCAAATTGTGAAAAATTGGGTAGACAGCACCTCAGCAAAGAATATCGAAAATCAAATGGGAGAATTGGAAGGCCAGCTTACTCCGATATATATCGTGAATTGCCCAGCTCTTCATCCAGTGCCTAAAAAATTACTTGAATACAAGTTGAGGTGGTGTGATAAGTGGGCTTATGAGGTACGGTTGTCCTTAATCTAGTCAGACACTATTAACTGCTCAGTGTCCTCTTGTCCACTCCATTAGAAAGAGAGATTTGCTGAAAAAAATCTTAGAGATTGCAAGATAACCCTCCATTTCTCGATTGGAAAGAAGGCGTTTCCTGTCCTCGCTGTGCAGCAGATACTAAAATTAAATGCGCACGTTTGTCTGAGCCCTTGGAGGAAGTATCAAATTTGCTCGAGCATTCAACCCTCTGCGATTATAACTTGAGCCAGTATGCAGTTGGAGATTCACTCTCAAGTGAGACAACTTCACTTTCGGAGTCCGGGAGCAGCCCCATGAGCCCTTCCACCAAACCTTCTGTCTTAGAGTTCCCTATGAGCCCTTATGCCGAATCACTTAATGTTCCGATTCCAATCCCAAGGATCATGGATTTGCCCATACCGGTAAGCCCCCTAAATGGAAGCTTGGACCCTCCATCCAGCCGATCGGATTTGACTGGGTCCCGGACATCATCGACAGGTTCCGCTTGGAGTATTGCTAGTCCTTCAAATACCAAAAGTCATAGTCGTACCTTCCGCTTAAAAAACTCCCTCAGGAAAAGGCCCAATAAGCCCAAGGATATCGCCCACCTACCACAGTCACCATCGTTTGCATTCTCTGCTTCAGGATATTCAATAATCGTATGGGGTAAGGGCAATGACTTTCTTGTAAGGTTCGATATCCCTAGCAATGAAGCACTCCCAATACAAGGATGCAAGTATGACCTCGCTGGGATTGAAGCTGCTGCTGCTGGGAATCATCGATGCGCTATTATTGCTACAACTAGAGAGGTAACCGTGACCTTTACATTACTAGAGGATACTTTAGTTCTGACTTATCTCTAGCGAAGGAGTTTGGTCGTTTTCAATGGTACTAAAACCACCCCTGAAGCCCAAATTAAACTTGACTCGTCCGTTCGCAATGTCCAAGTAAGCATCTCGGTCTCTCGGAATGACAAGTATGCAGCCACCTCTATCAATGATCAGCTGCAGGTGTACCAACTCGGGAGTTCTGGCATACGAAAAATTACCTTTCACAAACAAATTCAAGTTCACCAACTTGAAGGTGGTCAGATCCAGCAACGGAGTACCCCGGTAAATCGAGCAATAAATCAGACGGACTGCACTAATAGCCTTGCTGATTCAGACCTTTCGAGGACGGATACAGGCCGGTTTGGTGCGTCTAAGGCCTTGAGCTTAAAAGAGACTGCAGAGGAAGCGCAAAGGCAGAGCGCTATCGTAGACCGGAAGCTCTCCTTTTCTCTAAACGATAAGCTTGCCGTTGCTACTCACTTGGGGGACCATCGCGTCTATATAGACGTATGGGACTGCATTAGAGAACCAGTCAGTACTATATCAGAAAATCCGAGATCTTTCAGACTACCGCCAGTGAGTATTTTAACTGTGCAATATACCAAAGCTCTGCGATTTAAATCTGACTTTCAAAAGTTCACCCTTAATGACGGTGGGCTCACGACGGTGTTCTATGATAGTTCACATAGGAGCGCGATATTCACAGCCTTTCTAAGCAAGGAATACCCAGTGCTCATCCCATTCCCCGGATATGAAGAGTTACAAAATGAAGAATTTGGCACCAAAATCGTACATGCAGCTCAGTCACCCTCCGGATCAATTTTCGCTGTTGCCAACAGCATGACAGAGATCATTCAGCTCGAATACACCCCAAAGGGTACCCTAAGTCCTCGCAGGTTAAAAAGAGGGGCTTCGAAAATAAGTTCCACAGCATTTAAACCTGGCTGCATAGCCCTTGCCATGCCACAAGAGAGTGTGATTCAGGCTTTCTGGATCAAAGATGCAAAGCTAATGCTTAGAACTATTAAAGTTGTTGACGGAGAGACATTCCGTGACTACGATATTCGACCGCATTATGATCGAATTTTTCTTGAAAGGGCTAGGGATACCGCTCAGGCTCCGGCCTTGCGCATACCAGAGCCCACCAGCCAGTGAAGATGTAGGGCCTAGATAGAGTGGATTGGGAAACCCGAAATGGATTTTGCAGGGATAAATGTGGATAGGACTTAGCTGGCGCATCATTGATTAAGCGTTGGGCTGCGGCTCCGACTATGAGTATTGTGGACACTTTTACCTAAGGGACGTGAACAAGGGACTCACGCACGCTCCTGTACGTATGATTCGATTGAGGGAGGTGCATCTGCTCCCAAGTACTTGCCTGGAAACACAAGATACAATTCCCTTTTTAGTCTACAGTCGTTTTCAAAAGATCGATAAACATCGCCAAAGCCAAAGAGGCTTATCACACCCAACCAAAATTTATATAAGAGGCCATACTTTCAATTTTAGCTACCCACAATACGCTAATTAGCTCTTATAAGTGCCTGAAAATTAAACCTAACATCTTACTTAACTAAATTAGTTGTGTAGAATTCTTAGCATTACTACTTATAACGTGCTAATAGTAGTAGCTACCTACTTAATTATTATTCTATACATCGATAAGATATTCGTAGGCTGAAATTCAAACTACTCTTCAAGTGAAATCGAATACTGTTAACTACGCCAATTGGCTGTCGTTGACGTGGTCGACGTGGTCGAACGCATTTAACGTTTTTGATACGCAATTGTCGCATTTAACACCCGACTTAATAAATTTTTTAATTTTCCTATTTTTACTTATTTTTACTTATTTTTACTTAAGCTCTAGTAAATTATTAAGTAACGCTATAAAAATTCCAATTATATGAAATTTTTTTTAATAAA
Organism: Cenococcum geophilum 1.58; assembly: GCF_001692895.1. Classification (NCBI taxonomy): domain Eukaryota; kingdom Fungi; phylum Ascomycota; class Dothideomycetes; order Gloniales; family Gloniaceae; genus Cenococcum; species Cenococcum geophilum. The sequence continues at coordinate 1,539,556 of NW_027137598.1, forward strand.
AAGTTTGTCTAAAGGGAGTCTTATTATACACGTATTATATTATATAATAATATAATATAATATACTAAGCTTAAAAGACTTTAATATTTTTATAAGTATATTAATAAATAAGTGAAATTGCTAATTGCACAGGTTGCGCGTAGGCTGCGTGTCAAAAAAACACGACATAGGCCTAGTCGGTCGAGTTGCCAAATGCCCTCAACTGCGCGCCAATTGCGTCAACTACCGGCCATTGAGACCATTGATGGGGGACGATATTTTGCCGATATACGCCAATTTGGTTATATCAAAAAGAGATTTTCTAAGTATATATAGACTCGGTCTTTAATGGATAGAAAGTATATAATATAATTAAGTTTACCTTCTTTACTTACTTCATTTACTCTTTACCTTAATACCTCCTATTTCCGTTTACACAATTAATAAAGTAAGTAAATAAATAAATAAAATTACTAATTTCGTAGGTTACGCGTAGGCTATATATATATATATATATATATATATATATATATATTTTTAAAAAAAACTCGATATAAGTTAGTTAGTCGAGTTTATTAATACCTTTAACGATATACTAATTATATTAACTACTAGTAATTTGAGCTATCTATAAAGGATAATACCTTGCTAATATTAGTATTTATATCTTTTAAAGGCATAAATAGGGTTTTAGTAGCTCTTAGTAAGAATATTAAAATTTAAAATTTTTTTTAATGTAGTAGTATAATTTTTAATTAACGTCTAATATGGATCCTATATAGGGAGAACTTTTTTTATATCCGTTATATTATATTATATATAATACTACGCATACAGCCTCTAGGCTATAGCACTATAGCTCTATTTATATAAATCCTTTCTAGGCAGCTTAATATACTCTAGTAACTATAGCTCCTTAGTAAAATACTAAGTTACTAGCAACTACTAGGTAATAAGAAAAATGGTAGAAAAAGATAATAGATCCTAATGCTTGTCCCCGTCCTTTTATAATTTATTTCTATCCTTTTGCTCTCTATTATCTATCTACTAAAAGCCTAGTAAGAGTTACTTCCTTCTAAATATCTTGCTGCTATTAGCTATCTTTTAGTAGCTATTTCTGTTCTATCTAGAAATAGAAAAAGCGCTTCTTTTCCTTTTCTTATACAAAATAACTTCTTTAGAGAGAGAGAGGAGCCTAGTTACCTTTGCACTTTTTTTCTCTCTTCCCTATATAAGTGTTACGGAGTAAGTATAAGCGGCGATAATATATAGCAAGGTAGATATTATTAAGCTATATATATAAACTGTATAAGGAGGTTAAGATGTTGCGTAAGGAAAGAAGGTAGGAAAACGGGAAGAAAGGGTATATATTGTGGACTTGGTTGCTTAGTCAATATATACACAGAGCAGAATAGGATTTAGGTGGTGGTCCTGACAGAACTTGGCAGGATTTAGTAGAACTTAGTGGAACTTGGTGGAATATAGCAGAATGCGGCAGGTTGCTGTCAGATTACCGCAGATTGCTATTAGATTGCCGTCTTGTGGTCGGTCTCTAGTTGCTAAGTCGGTGGAAATAGGTAGACGTGTATAAGGTGTCACGGGGGTGTCCCATAACAATAAGCTATAGTTTAGTAGTAGGTACTTAGGGGTTTATAGAGCGTTATATTCCCTAAAGCATCTACCTTCTTTATTCTTCCCTATTGTTTTAGAGAAGGATTTAAAGTAGCCTTTTCCTAGCTTTAACTGGAAGAAAGTTAATTGTAGCTTTTTAGAATATCTATCCTTAGGGGCTTTAAGAGAAAAGGAATAGCTTATAAATCCTAATATAGTGTTTTCCTTTATTCTTATTTTGTTGCTAATTATTTTCCTACTATTTTAGTATCTTTTTTAAGGAAAACTTATATTAATAGGAAAAACCCCTAGTATATTAGGGGGAGAGAAAGCTATATAGGCTACCTTAGTAGGATAAAAACCTTAATTTACTATTACTAGTTACGGTCCCTACGGCCCCTATTAGGTAAAACTAGAGTAGATAGCTATATAGTTACGAGGTATAGGCGATCTATAGGCGACCCGCCTGTAAGGTATATACGCTATACATACTTAGGGAAACCCCTTCCTTCCCTCGTACTTAGATATCTTCTTTTCTTTAAGGATTTATCTAATCTCTTAATATACTCTATTATTTTATTAATTAAGCTCCCTATCTATACCTAATCTTATATTTAAATCCTCACCAATCCCCTTAGGGGGATAGCCGGTTTAATTTTTCTATAATGCCTCTAAAAATAAGACCGATACCTATATTACGGGACTGCTGTTCTATGCGCTACGCTATGCGCGTAGCCGGCGTTATAGGATTCCTTTCTTTGTTTATTTGTTTATTTGCATTATTTAGTAGAAAGTTTATCCGCCCTAGTGCCCCTATATAGATTTAGCCTCAGCTATATTCCTATTAAGTTCTCTAACAATCCTTTTAAGCCTCTATAACAGCAGTATATAGCTATTAATTTTTCAAATATAATGCCTGTTTATTTAGCGTTTGTATATAATATATCGTTATCGTAGTAACCTATACCTATTAGTAATACGTTAGTATAATAACCGTAAACGCCTTAAGATCTAATATAGACGAAAACCTTATATTACAAGATTTATCCATTTTTAAGTTCCTAACATATGCTTACGTTCGTCTCGTAATACCTATATATATACTATAATAGCCTTTATATCTTAACCACGATTCCCTAAACCTATTCTATTTCTCTATTAAACGTCTTAATCTATTACGCGCCAATATACTTAGCATAGTCAATTACTAGTAATTAAGCTTATTTATAACCATTTAGTTAATCCATAATACTTTAGAAGTATAGTAAAATTTAAGCTACCTTCTAAGTCTAAAGAAAGCCTTAAAATAGTTAGATACTTATAAACGCTAAAAAATAGTTTAACTTATATACCTAGGCCTAATAAGAGCTTAGTAAGATTACTTGCGTTTTATTAAGTAATGCTAACCTAAAGGAGCTAGATAAGCTAGCTAAGAAAATAGCTAACTTATATAGTATTATCGACTTTATAAAGTCCTTTTATTATCTCTTAAGTAAAGAATATAAGTTATGTAGTAAACGTATACGCTAAATAAATCTTAACGCCTTAGTTAGGAAGTGAACCTTCAAACCGGAAAAGTAACCGTCCGACCTCCAACCGGGCTTAGACCGCCTAGCCCACGCTTAGACCGCCCAGCCCACGCGCGCTTAGGTCAAATCTCAACGTTGCCACTAAAGATAAGCCCCTTTCTCGGAAAAGTTAGTAAAATTCTATATGCGGCTTAGTTAGTGCCTAGAAATGTCTAGTACGCCTCAACATAAGATAGGGTAGGGGGTTAGGCTTACTTGAGATAATATGCCATATTTTATAGATTTTCCGAGAAAAAAATCTACGTTTAGTCTTTTTTTCTACCACCTACTGGACTGTTACTATAGAACCTAGCGCCAGGTTTTTAAAGACACGTAATTACTAGTAAAATTAGCTTNAAGCTTCTTCAAGACCGAAAAGTAACCGTCCGGTAACCGTCCGGTAACAGTCCAGTAGGGGTCTAAGGGTAGTAAAAGTAACCGTTCTTAAGGGGTGCTACCGAGAATTTAGCTTTATATGCTAGAATTTCCGAGAAAATATTAAAAGCGGGCATGCGCCGCAGGCACGATTTTTTTTACGTAGACAGAGCTCTGTTTAGAGCTTTAATAGAGCTTCGTCTAGAACTTCGATAGAGCTCCGTGTAGAGCTTTAGTAGAGCTCCGTGTTAAGCTTTAGTAGATCTCTACGCAGAGCTTTAGTAGAGCTCTATGCGGAGTCTTAGCA